>NC_084762.1:29683470-30037067 GCF_028858725.1 Colius striatus
GAGCATCTTTCCATGCTCAGTCCAAGCTACCTTGACAGCTCATACTCTCCAGGTTTCACAACCTCTTTGTTTTATAACCTTAAAGCTGAGTGGCCTCAGCTCCCTGCTGCCATGGTGAGATTAAAGTTTGGAGCTCACAATGGGTGGGCGCAGATGCTGGCAGAGGATGATGAAGTGCTCTTTGTCCTAAAGCATGGATTCATCCTCTACAAGGGTTGTATCTTCCACTGCCCCATGTGAAGGGCTATGGAGCACGAGCTCCAGTAATAATGCTAATTGCCATACTGTGTGGACTTGTGGTATAAAAGCTGATAGATACACAGTGCTTGGGGAGGAGGAAATTCAGATTTTACATGAGGACAATCAGGACATGAATGTGGCACTCAAGTCTTCCCAGCATAGCAAGGATGCACTTATGATTCAGTGGAGGAACTCGAGGGTCCAAAGTAAAAAGTATGAGATTAAAAATAAGCTTGAAAAATACCCAATGAAACCTAATCAGTACAGAAGGAGGTTCAGCTCATCCTGCAAAAAGGTACCCAGGGCTCAAGTCAGGTGTACTGAGTCCGTATGAATGAATGCTGACTGCTTGTCCCATGTGGTTCCCAGGCACAAGCACTGACCTAGAGAAACAGTGGTTCAAAACAGGCCAGCCTCAAAGGAATTTGAGTTAGGCCATGACCTCTGCAGGGCTGAAAAATGATTCATGGTGGTGTGTGTGGTATGGTTACACAAGGGCTAGAATAGTTTTGCCTGGGATAATGTGATGGGTGGTGGTAAATGTGCCCCGTGGATTGTGAACTACACCCTAAAACTTTAACTCAGTAAGCATGCCATCTTTCTTTCTGTTTCTGTAGACAAGTTAGTAAAGCAAAGTTTATAATCAAAGTAAGAAGTTCTGGATTAAAAATAAATTATGAGAAACGTGAGATACAAGTTTGATTTACAATTCAAAAGCCTGAGCCATAAATCAGTTCAGTGACTCTTGAATGAATACAATAGCACACAAAGTGGCATGTCTTATAAATCAGGTTCACACTTCATTCACCAAATAAGTAGGATGTAAATCCATTATTTGACAAGGTTTGTTAACAATTCAACACATAAATAATATCATAAGTATCTTCCAATCCCTACCATTCTATGATTCTATGATTCTATAAGTATATTCTGACAAAGGTAGACTTGTCTGTAGCCAGCACTCGGTAAGAGAGGAGGAAAGGACAGGTGATATTTCTGCATTTGCTACACAGAAGAGATTGTTTCGCCTCTGGGAGAAGGCAGCACAGCCAAAACCTCATTGGGGAACACCAGCCTTGCATGACACAGAACAGCACAAAGATCTCTCTGCCGGTCACGATCCTGCTAGGCTGAGGGGCATGAGCCATGCATGTGCACTGCTAAGCTGATCTACATGGCTGGGGATTTCAGGTTTGCATTTTTGCGGCGTGCTCTGCTGTTCCATGTAGATGGAACCCAGCCAGATGGGTATCTGATGCTGCACTGTGTTGTGCTGTGTACACATGCCCTCTGCCAGCTACATATCCATTACAAGTTCTTGTGGAAATGCTAGGACAACTTAACAGTCTGGGTAAATAAATCATGACGGAGTGACAGAGCCCAGCATGACTGTAAGCTGGGAAGCAGGGCTGGATCTGAGTGGTCAGGCAGGATGTGGTACTTCTGGAGCACTGGATGAATCTGTTGCTATAACTCAGCACAGTGAGTTTTGCTGTTATCTTAGATTTATTAACTTTAAGGTTGTTTACTGTGATCACCAAAGAAACATTTTTTCACCCTCATACTTAGCTGCTTTGGAGTGACACTGCATGGCCTCAAATACAAGGCTTGTGAAAAACCTGACAGTTCAATAAATGTTTATTGTGTTTAATAGTGCATATAAAAATATAAAACTTAAAATCCAAAAGTTACTATTACTTCTTCTTTGTCCACATTTTATGGTTCTTTTTCAGTTTCATGTACTTTTATTCTTTCTCTTTAGAAAAAGAAAGGAGATTTATCTGCATCTCCTTGGCTTATAAGTATTTTACTTTTCTAAATCTGAATGAACTAAGTTTGACATTTACTTTTGTTTTTGAAAGATGAAGCTGAAAAATCACATGGAGCGATGTGAAACTTGTCTGGGATTACTCACAGCTACTAGCTGAAACCTCAGAACTTCTGCGAGAAAAGCAGAAGTTTTTTTGGAAGTTGTGGCTGTTGGCCACCACAGCAAAATAACTTTGTCATTTCAGCAGAGGAGGTCAAGCATTCACCCATAGTTCATGTTCGCCCATAGTTGTCTCCTGCTGAAATCAAACGTGTACACTGCAGTGAGTGGGGCAGTGAGTGTCCAGACACAATTCAGAGAGAAAACATATGTCTCTAGGACATCACAGTATGGCGATGAGCATTCCTCAGAAGTAAATAAGGGCGATGGTGGCGGATGAATCCTACACCCTCTAGTGATAGATAGGTTTCCCAGAGTAACACATGTGACATCCAGGCAGAGGCTTCTGCGAGGTTCCTGGAAGAGGTGGCAGAGATACTACTGAGAAGTTTCTGAGGCTCAGCTGACCAGTGGGTCAGTAACTCATGCTGAACATCCCTGTGCAAGCACATAGTGCTGTTTGTTGGGGAAGGTGCAAAGCAGAGCCAAAATGAGTCTGAGGCTCTTGCAGGAGTAGGGTGCAGATGTGGGGCACAAATGTTGCTCCTGCCAGTCACTGCGGTCAAGGCACTGGCAGAGATAGAGGCATCCTGGGGAGAAGTTCACAGTTTCATATCTGGTGTTGGCAGCAGGTTTTTGGGTTTTGTCAGTGGTGGGATGTTATTCCAAAAGCTGAGAAGCAAAGATAAGAGTCTGCCTCATACACACACACCCAAAAGAAGTGTGCAATTTTACATATCAGCTTGCTAATCTAGTGGGAAGAGCTTTAACACAGGATAAGGAATAGGAGCAATAAGCCTATTAGATGGTAAAATTGTAAGTGAGCCAGGCAAGTGTTCAAAACTGTTAAGGTGTAGCTTTATTTTAATAGAATACAGGAAGGAACAAGGAAAAGGACAGTGGATCATCTTAAGATGACTTGTAAACTAATGCAAAACATCTGAAGAATAAATAAAAATAGTGAAAATTTTAATAAACATCCCAAATGACAATTCACT
Source organism: Colius striatus (assembly GCF_028858725.1). Taxonomy (NCBI): domain Eukaryota; kingdom Metazoa; phylum Chordata; class Aves; order Coliiformes; family Coliidae; genus Colius; species Colius striatus. The sequence goes on from NC_084762.1 coordinate 29,686,639, forward strand.
TGGTATAAGAGAGCTACCGGAATAATTTGCATTGTTAGAACTGGATCCAGCTAACCTCTTGGTAGTACAGGCCACAGCTTGTCTTGCTGTTTGCAAGGACAATACAAGGTAACTTTTTTTTCCTTATTGATGGTGGGAGTTAACAAAAGTAAATTTTATAAGAGCCTCAGGCTACTTCCCTCAGGCTTATTTCCCTGAGCAATAAGGTCTCCGAAGGACAGTCCAGTTTCAGGAGTGTTTGGCTTGGCCATGACCCTACCTACTTCTGTCTCTGATGCTCTGACAAGCAGAGGGCTCTGTACTGGTCAAGGGTGTGTTTTGGAGCAGGAGTTGGTGAAGGAGTGAAAGAGGATGAGGGCTCCTCTACAAGAAGGAGACGTGCAGAGGGGCCGGGGATTGGCTGGCACTATGAGAGCGGGGAAGAAGGTGAGGAAGGGACTGGGCCCTGACTATAGCTGGTTGTAAAGGCTCAGTGATGGCACTGCCAGGATGCAGGCAGGTGTTCTTCCTGTTGAGATCCAAGCAGCTGCTTGGACACAAACGGATAAACAGCGGTGGCTGTACTGGATCACTTCACATTGTTGTCTCTGGCTTCTAGTGAAATCAACTAGCCTACTAATACAAAGGGCTTGTCCTATGAGAACAGATAAGGGACTTAGTTAAGAGGAACACTTTGAAGCCCTCACCCTGAAAGCCAGACTGACTGGCTGTAAGAAATCTCTGCCTGTTGGCAGAAGAGACAAGCATGTCTACTTTCATGGAGGAAATCTGCTACAAGCAGAAAAAACAGGAATGGCAATAACTGAACGAGCAACTGGCAGAACAAAGCAAAGCAGGCAATCTGAAGATAACAGCAGTTTTTAGCAATCCAGACAGCTGCTGAGAGAGGACTAGGAGAGGACTCAGAGCACCCAGCTCTGCTTTGGATGCAGGAGTGACATATCTCGGTTTGGGATCCAGCAAAGACAAGCAGTGAGGGTCTCTGAAGGCTGACTCTCACCAGCAAGGAGAAGCCAGCTGAGGATGCGATGATGCTCAACTTCCTTGAGAGTGGCAGGATTTACAGTCCCTCAAAAAGAACAGAGGAAGAACCACAAAACACAAGGAGCGGTTTCAGGAAGTCTGGTCTCAGAGATGGCAGTGGCTGGATGAGAAGCAGTACTAATGGTACATGGCAAACTGTTCTGTTAGAAGGAAAAAAGGTGGGCAACGTCAGAAGAGACCAACATGGCTAAATGATGAGAGTTTCATTGTTCTAAAATGAAGCAAGCAAACTGTCAGGGCCATGAGGGCGCTGCCAGGCCTGACTGTCCCTGTTCAGTCGCTGTGGCTTTCACACCCTGTCCATGTCTCAGGATCCCTGCAGTAGTGCCAATCTCCAGCTCCCCACAGCCCTGCTCTGCCCCAGGGCAATGACTTACTAAAAAACCACTTTGCAACCAATAGTTAGGAACATCTTTATGAAAGCAATAAAATTGTTTAGAAACAACACAGATTTGTCAGGAAAAAGCTGTGTCAATGTGCTAAAATTCTGCAGCAAGATAATGAATATCCTGGATGAGAAGCGTTTGTCGCTGCCTCATGTGATACATTGACAACTGAGACTGGGAAGCACACTCCAGACAAACTGCAATGAAACGATAGAAATTGTCTGGAAAACGGTGCTCAAAAATTGTTTACTACTGGTGTCACTGTCAAAATGGGTAGGATTTACCTTGTATCCACAACTGCTCAGTATTTTTGCAAATATACTAGAGCACAGGACAAAGAAATTGTCTATTAAGGTTGCAGAGGTTATGAAAAGGAGAGGACTATGAAGGAAAACATAGTTTGAAATCATAAGGATCCTGACAAATCTATATTTTTAGATTTCACAAAATATTAAACAATGCAAAGAATTAAGCCTCAAAATGTCTTTCTGAAGTGGATGATCAAATACTACTACTTGTAGCTTTCAAACATGAAAGCTTAAGGCAATATGAAAGTAGCTAAAAGCTACTGTACACAGACCTTGAAATCACAGGTTCCTGTTAGAGCTTTACCCATATGATTTGTATCCTATTCCTTTCCTTATATTAATTATGTAATTAAAAGATTAAAACATTACCAAGGAAAGGCATGTGAGGGGACAGGGAATGGGGACTGGTCTGACTCCACAGGAGGAGGACTTTTCTTACTGAAAAAGTAGATTTTAAAAACCCCTCCAAACCAATATTTTGTTCTGTTAAAAATAAGTATTCTGTTTTGTTGTACATCTTGTGCAGCTTCTTTTTGGATGAATGGTACTAAGAAGCAAATGGCAACCTATGTCTAGGACATGCTTGCACACTGTGGACATCTTCGCAAGACGGTTACAGAGATCCAAATCACCGAGTGCAACAAGGTGAAGACTGATCACAGCAGCTATTTTCTTCCCATAGTCAAGAGACTTTCTCTAGGCACTGCTGTGAGGGATTGCTCATCTGAGGGTGTATGCAGCTCTGAGGTACAGGGCATGGTGATCTACCCTGCTGCGCTGCCCTTTCTGTGTCGCAGCCTGCTCACACTGTGCTGGGTGCTGCTCGTGAAGGCTTACTGCTGCATCTGCTCCCTCACTGTGTCTATATGTGAATGCTTGAAATGAACATCTCTCAGTTTAGTATAAAGCATAGACTCTAGAGAACTCTGTCTTTTATTTTCTGTTTCCTATGAGGAAGGTATCAACAAAGATACTAGTAAGAAAGTAGAAGGAGTGGACATTGCAGAGCTGTGTTTGTAACTGCAGAGATAAGATGCATCCACTGGTTTATTATTCCATATTTATAGTACTTAACCTGAATCTTGGTGTTTGGGAGGCTTTCTTTTTGTATTCAGGGTATTTAATTTTGAACTTAATGTACTTTCTGAGCATGACGTATCTTAAGTACAGGTCAGGATGTGGCTTTTCTAAGGCTATCATGCTAGTCAAGTGAGTATTGTTGTTTAATATCAGCCAACACTTTGAGTTGTCAATGTCCTGAATATGATAGCCTGCTTCCACTTCCCTGCAACGTCACCCATTAGCATTCCAATTGCATTACACAGTCTCTTTAGGGAAATAAAGTGAGGACACTAGTCTCTCCTAACATTAAACAAGGCAACTGACTCGTGTTGAACACTTAGGGTTCAGCAATAGCAGCTAAAAGAGATAAATGTTCACTTGGAAAAAGACTTTCAAATGGCTAAATTTGGAAAAAATACTATAACTTTAATTGTGTTACCTGTCCCTTTAATTAATTTGTGAATTTAAAAAATTCATTTAGTTCATAAAAATTGTAACTCCTGAATAAAATATGTACTCACTGCCTATATCTTACCTCTGTATTTGTGGCAAGTCAACATCCAGCTCCTCGTTACTTAACGCACTGAAGTAGTAGCTTTGATTTTAAGGCTCACCTCATATTACCAAAGCAGCTGGGATTTGAGTCATATAAAGTAATCCACTAGAAAGACAATACACAGCCATGCAGTATGGATTTATATTTGTAAAATTATTGTTTCAAAACAGCAATAAAATACAGCAGAAACCAGAATGGACGTGATCTTTAAAAAGAAAAATTCCATCCATTTACTGAAATAAGACTTGTAGTTTTCCTTGTAGTTTTTCCAGTCCAATTTAAAACTCCCAAGGGATATTAAATAACAAATTAGACATGAGCTTCCAATATGTTGTGCCTATGAAAAAAAGGTCAATGTGGTTTTGGGTTGCAGTCGCCAGGCACCCTATCATCATATATTGGAGCTGGAAGCTAATAATCTTTCTTTATGTGGTTTTAGGATGCATAACATGCTCTTGCAATGCTGTGTTCAGTTATGGGCATCTTATTACCAGAAAGATATTGACAGATCATAAAAGCTCAGGGGCTCAGGTCATCTTCATTTGTCACAACAGTGTGACATTCCACCCTTCTCCTTCTCCCAAAAGGAAAAAAAGCACAACAGAATGTGACTCTAGAAATATACTGATTTATTTTTTAGCAAGTTATGGTAATAAATGCAAGTTGAGAGTCATGTGAGAACAATTTTGAATCCTTGCCTTATATCAAAACCCAAGAAAATGATGGCTTGAAGGTGCAAATGAGAAGTATAAGATGATGTTGCTGTTTATTTCCTGCACCAGAATGACAAAACTGTCTATGTGTCCTAACATAGATTCACCATTTGCTAGAAGTTATTGGCATCTAGAAGTCTTTCCAGGATATCAGAAGATCATGGTATGTCCGTAAAAAAGAATGTTTTTTTTTTTTTCATTCCTATTATGGGCATTACTATTATTTTAATAATTTAGAAACCTGTAAGTACTCTTAAGCTGGTCACACATGTCTCCTTTGCAGAATATTATTAAAGTCTCTAAATGATCAATATAATTGTGTTACAATCTTTTGTGATTTTATGGAGTTTTTAGTTTTGTTTCATTAGCCAATGCACAAAGAAAACAGTTTAATTATGGAGCAAAAGGAATTTTCTCATTAATTGTCTCATAAAAGCTTTTGCAGTTCTTTGGAGCTTCTGCAGCTTCTCACTGGAGTAAAAGATTTCCAAAAGTAGGGTGACTTTTGTAGCTTTGTTTTGCCACACACTGAATTTGAAAATATCCTTTCTGAATTATGTAAATGGTGAGTGTCAGGCTGTTCTCAGTGATGTCCAGTGACAGGACAAGGGGCAACTGATACAAGCTGGAACATAAGAGGTTCCAAAGAAACTGAAGGAAAAGCTTCTTCACTGTGAGGAGCCCTGGCAGAGGCTGCCCAGATGGGTTGTGGAGTCTCGTTCTCTGGAGACATTCAAAACCTACTTGGACGAATTCCTGTGTGACCTACTCTAGGTGGTCTTGCTCTGTCAGGGAGGATGGACTAGATGATCTTTTGAGACTGCTTCCAGCCCTTGAGATTCTGTGATTCTGTGAATTTCTGGTGGATGAGGCTTCATATATGCTTTCAGTTATGCCATAAGATGAAGGAATGAATTTGTTATACACTTCCTCACATTTCATGGGAGACTATGACCTGGAAAAGTACATGACCCTGACCGGAGTGGCAAGTCCTTTGTCAATATGACCTCAACCACTCCACAAGCTGTTGGAGTCTGTGCAGCAGCCCCTCGTGTTGCTGGGCATTCAGCAGACTTTTACTCTTTGTGTGCCGCAGCCTCCAGTGTTGCTAGGCCTTCAGCAGACCCTTACCCTTTATGGCTTTACTCTGGTTAAGCCCTTTACCCTTCCCTGGCGTCAAGAATAAACATGCCTAAGCTACCTGTAAATTTTAAATGAATATTGGCTCTTACAATATCTAATGTTGAATATAATATGAAATTTGCAACGCAAAGCATGATCTATAGGTAGGTTATGATATCCATACTTCCATCGTATTATACATAAGCTATTTGCACACGTGCATGTCTACATACACACAGATGTATCTATACCTACACAGCAATACACAAAGATACTGTAGTAATGTATCGATGTACGTCAGAAGACCATGTAGAGACTTCAGGGAGGTATGAGTAACTCCTGCAAAGGCAGAAAAGGCAGAATGGGTCAGAGTGGGGACATTCCCCCTGTGTCCCTGTTTCAGTCTGTCTGCATCTTTCTTCCCCATAGCCCATAGAAGTTCATGTTATAATATGTTGTCATGGTTTAACCCCAGACAGCAGCTAAGCACCATGCAGCCAAATGCTCACTCCCCATCCCCCTGCTGTAAGATGGAGAGGAGAATAAGCAAAGAAAACAAAACTTGGAGGTTAAGTACAATGTTATAACAATAATAAAATTGCATATAATAATAATAGAGAGAAACAAAACTCAAGACAGGCAAGTGCTGCATGATGAAGTTATTCAGCAACCGCTGACGGATGCCCAAGCAGTAATCTACTCCACCAACTCACCCCAGTTTATATACTGGTTATGAATTCCTGTGATATGGAATAGCTCTTTCAGTTGGAGTCAGCTGTCCTGGCCATGCTCCCTCCCAGCTTCATTTACATCCTCAACTCACTCACTGGCAGCACAGGGTGAGAAGCAGAAAAGGCCTTGATGCTGTGCAAGCACTGCTCAGCAATAACCAAAATATCCCTGTCTTATCAGCATTCTTTTCAGCATAAACTCAAAACATTGCCCGGTACCAGCTACCAGGAGGAAAATTAACTCTATCCCTGATGAAAACATGAGACACTTAAAGTTCAGACTATACCACTACAGAAGCACAAGGTGTATAAGATAGATAGGAAAATGTTTTGTACAAGACAGGAAAAGTTACTGAGGAAAATTCTGTAGCTCTAGTTGTGTGGATCAGGCTTGGTAGTCATCACAATTTCTTCAGTCCTTCTGAAGAAGTCCTATCTGAACTGGATTCTTGAGCAACTTGAGGTTATGATGGCAGGCTTTGGAGCTGCCTGAGGAGATTACTGCATCAATTACTGCTCTTTGATGAATATGTGAAGTTATAAAAGTAGGATCCAGAAATACAGATGCACATGGCCTGAAACAATTGTGGAAAGACACTTTGGGTCCTTTATTCTTGTGGAAACTGAAGTTCTTCCTTAAGCATTGAGAACAATTGTTTAATTTACAAAGTCTGTGGTGTGGCAATTTTAACATTGTCAGAACTATGGAAAACTGCTCAAAGCATAGTCTAACTTTTGCCTGTAATTTTTCAGTTGCATTTACTGCCCCAGGCAGACTCAGTGTATGTTATATGATGCTATCCCAAAGTTCACTATTCCTTTGAAACAGTGTTTTCCGCACCACTATATTTGATCTGACCTCTACTTAAAATATCACACTCTTCAGTTTCTGCAACCTGTACGTTTGCTAAATGCTGAATGGATTTATATAATAAAAGCCAGAATTGTCTTCTGGTCTTTCAATTTTGTTCTTTATATACATTTCAAAAAGCCATAAAACTGTGAATTTCCCATTGCTATTGCTGTACACATGCCCTATGCTGCTGCTACTTAAGACATGGTGGTGGCAACGTCCTTCTCCCTGTGTGTCATCCTAGTCCTGGTCACCTGGTGCCAGGAAAGGATGCTAGTTACTGACAAGCAAAACGCAGTGTCTTCCTCCCCTTCCTCAGCCTTTATCACCACCACCACCCCCCCCATCCCCCCTATCCCTCAGAACTGTGAGAAATAAGACTATATTTTGCAGTGAGAAGGTTTTGGGAACAGCAATTCGACAGTTCTGTTTAGTGCAAAGCTAACTCACAGAAACGCATATGCATCGCCTCTGAAATATGACCCCGTCTTTCAGTAAAACTCTCTGACTTCAGTTTGCCTGTCTGAGTAGGATGCACTGCTCCTGGCCAACAAATGGTGGAGCTGTTGCTTTGAGAAATGGGGTGATCATTTCACTGCTTCTAAATTGATGCAGAAAAAGGAGCCAGCAAGGCATATAGCCGTTTCAAACTGTTGGACTGCTGAAGGAACAGTTCTGCCTGTTAGATGAATGACTGTGGAGGACAGAAATGCATTGTAGTTAAAAAGATTTGTTTTTAAAGGCAGCTACATTGAAAAGGGTGGCTAAAGTATCCTTCTGGTTCTATAAACGTCGTCTGAAACTGGCATAAACTGGAGTTAAACATAGCTCATTTGATTTTTTAATTAAAAAAATTAGCAATTCATATTTTAGTTCTTTAAAATAAAAATAAACAGTTTTATATTTTAATATTAATTCTTAGAAGGTAAATAAAAAATAGGCTGTGGATTTTCTAATGCATTCAGTCTTCGCAGTGTCTTGAACAGAGCAGTTCAGATCACTCACTAGAACTTTACAAAACTATATCATAAAAGAAGTGTAAAAATAATATCTTTTATAAGACTATTCCATCCTTCAAAGCAGAATTTTAGTTAGATTTCCTAGAATTTATTATGTACAAATCTTTAATGAAATACTTTTCAGAGATCTGTTCCTAATAACAATACTGCTTTTTTGTTTTTCATTTCAAATGAGACACTGATGACAGGGTTAAAAGAGTGAAAACTACTTTATCCCACACAGACACCATTTTGGAACATAATGAATAAAATTCTATGTGACTGCTAGAGACATTTTTTTAGATCCTTAAACATAATGATGCTAAGAGATATAGATTTGTGGGAAATATCTCTGTGTGTGCAGGTTTACTGTCTATCCAGCTACATCTGCCTAGAGTGAGAAAAAAACCCAGACCAGTCTTTTTCCCCTGTCATTGCAATATATGCACAAAAGCACAAACCACAGCCTAAAGCACTAGCTAGTTCCACCCCAGCTACTGACAGTCTTACAGATTTAGGGCCAAAAGATCTGAATTATCCTTCACATGCCTGTAAGTTATGCTTGGAATATACAACCACAATGTAATGGTAGCACTCTAATTATATGGCAGATGAAATAATATGTCCTGACCTTTTCACTGCACAATGTTCTTGACAACTGCAGATTGTTCCACACAGCAGAAACCCAGAACAAAGTCCACAAGCTCTCAAATCCATCCTTCCACCTTGCAAGGAAACTTACATCTAAATCCAAACAACATGAAGCATTTCAGTGCGATTTATTTTTGAGCAGCTGTATTGAAGGTGGCCAACCAAGAAAACTTTCACTCTCAGTTTCTTCCTTTGCCATTCTGTTTTTCTTCAGGCGAAAGTGACTGTTTATTGTCAAATAAGATCTGCCTCTGTTATTCCTCAGCAAGATTAATAGGTGTTTTTTTAGCATTAGGTCTTCCCAGACCCTAAAGGATGTACCCATGTAACCTGCTGAAAAGTCTTTATATTTGAGGCAGCTTATAATTTGTGCATTAATCTTACTGCAGTTGTATCTACAAGGTTTTTTAAAGGCTCATTGTTAAAGAGGTTGCAGAGTTCACAGCACTGCAGTCTTTGCTGGTCAGATAACACTTTGCAAACAGTGTGTACCCCTTGAAGTGACTAACTTGGTGGTTCAGCTCAAGTGCTGACCTGAAGCTGACTGGAATAGATTTACTTTGATACTTGGTTTAGTTTAAATCTCTGGCTGACTTTCCACAAAAGAGTTTCTATTAACCAGTGTCCTCTAATTGTTACTTTTGCGACTGTTTCCTGAAGCAAAAGGGAAAGTGTGACAGGTTATAAAAAATGATCAGACATTGCCAGAAAGCTGTATGTACATGTATAGGACTTGAAAATTACTGCCAAATCTTCTCTAAAAAGAATTGGTAAGGCTTTAAACTAGATTTGAAGGGGGAAAGGGGTAAAACCAGGCTTAACAGGGATAAGCCTAGAGACAGCATGCAGACATCTGAGGGCTGGTCTGCTCCTGACATCCTTGAATCTGCCACCTCAGCAGAGGCTGGACATGGAGATTGTTGTAGCAGCAGGGAAATGAGGATTAATTTGTTAGAGGCCACAGAAGCATCTGTAAATGGTCATATGGAAGACAGGACATCTTCCTCCCAAAAGATAGCTGGATCGGTAACTCATCTGAAGTGCATCTAAAGCAATGCATGCAGAATGAGCAACAAACGGGAAGAGCTGGAAGCCATTGTGCACCAAGGGAAGTGTGACATCATCACTGTTATGGAGATATGGTGGGATGAGCCACGGGACTGGAGTGCTGCACTAGATGGCTACAGACCCTTCACAAGGCACAGGCAGGGCAGGAGAGGTGGAGGGGTAGCCCTCTGTGTTAGGAAGTACCTTTACTATTTAGAGGTCAGTGATGGTGAGGATAGGGTTGAGTGTTTATGGGTAAGAATCAGGGAGAAGGACAAAAAGGGGGATGTCATGACAGGAGTCTGTTATTGACCGCGCAGACAGGATGAGGTTGCAAATGAAATGTTCTTTGGGCAGCTGGGAAAACTCTTGAGATTGCTGGCTCTTTTTTCTCATGGGGGACTTAAACTTACCAAGTGTCTACTGGGAATACAACACAGCAGAGCAGAGTCAGTCCAGGATGTTTCTGAAGTATGTGTAAGATAACTTCCTCAGGCAACTGGTGAGAGAGCCAATGAGGAAAGGCGCCTTGCTGGGCCTGGTGTTAACAAAGAAGGAAATCTTAAAGGTGCAGGATCAAGCTGACCCTGTGTGCAAAAAGATGAGTCAGCAGGGCAGAAGACCATCCTGGCTGAACAGGGAGTTCCTGCTGGAGCTCAGGAGGAAAAAGAGAATTTAGGATCTTTGGAAGAAATCTCTGGCAGTCTAAGAGAACTATAAGGCTGTTGTGCGGTCATGTAGGGAGAAAATTAGAAGGGCCGAAGCTCAACTAGAAGTTAAGCTGGCCACTACTGTAAAAGACAATAAGAAAAGTTTCTACAACTCTATTAGCAACAAAAGGAGGGCTTCACCCTTTAGTGGATGAAAAGGGAAACTTAGTGAACAAGGATGAGGAAAAGATGAAGGTACTTGATACCTTCTTTGCCTCAGTCTTCAATAGTAAAACCTGCTCTCCTCTGGGCACCGATCCACCTGAGTTGGAATACAGAGACAAGGGACAGAGTGAAATCCCCATAGTCTAAAGGGAAATGGTGTGCAACCTACTGCTCCATCTTGACATGCACAAGTTGATGGGGCCAGATGGAATCAAACCAAGGATGCTGAGGGAGGTGGTGGAACTGTTCGCCAAGACACTCTCCATTATCTACCAGCATGACTCACCAGGGAGGTCCCAGAGGACTAGAGGACGGCAAACGTGATCCTTATCTACAAGAAGGGCCAGAAGGAGGATCCTGGGAACTACAGACAGTGATGACAGTGCTGGGGAAGGTTATGGAACAGGTCATCCTGAGCACATTCCTGAGGTACATACAGGATAACCAAGGGTTCAGGCCCAGTCAACATGGCTTTGTGAAGGGCAGGTCCTGTTTGACCAATCTGATCTCCTTCTATTGTAAGATGACCTTCTTAGTGGATGAGGGAAAGGCTGTGGATGTCATCTTCCTGGACTTTAATAAGGCTTTTGACACAGTCTCCCACAGCATCCTCCTGGAGAAACTGGCTGCCCATGGCTTGGATGGACCTACTCTGAGACAAGGGAAAAACTGGCTGGATGGCCAGGCCCAGAGAGTCTTAGTGAATGGAGTTAAATCCAGTTGGCGGCCAGTCACCAGTGCTGTTACCCAGGGCTTGGTGCTGGGGCTTGTTTTGCTTAACATCTTTATCAATGACATCAATGAGGGGATTGAGTGCATCCTCAGTAAATTTGCATATGACACCAAGCTGGGTGGGAACACAGACCTGCTTGAGGGCAGGAAGGTCCTTCAGAGGGACCTGAACAGGCTGGAGCAATGGGCCAAGGCCAATTGCATGAATTTCAATAAGGTCAAGTGCTGGGTCCTGGACTTGGGCCACAACAACCCCAAGAAACGCTACAGGTTTGAGGCAGAATGGCTGGAAAGCTGTCCTGCAGAAGATCTGGGAGTATTTATTGACAGCTAGTTGATAATGAGCCAGCAGTGTGCCCAGGTGTCCAATAAGGCCAATGGCATCCTGGCTTGTGTCAGAAATAGTGTGACCAGCAGGAACAAGGAAGTGATTGTCTCCTTGTACTCAGCACTGGTGAGGCTGCACCTCGAATATTATGTTCAGTTCTGGCCCCCTCATTACAAGAAGGACATTGAGGTAGTGGAGCGTGTCAAGAGGTGGGCAAGGAAGCTGGTGAAGGGTCTGGAGAACAAGTCTTATGAGGAGCACTGAGGGAGCTGGGGATGTTCAGCCTGGAGGAGGCTGAGAGGAAACTTGATCATTCTCTACAGCTACCTGAATGTAATGAATGACAGGACATGAAAAGATCAGAGAATCACAGAATCTCAAGGGCTCAAAAGGACCTTTACAGATCATCCAGTCCAACCCCCCTACCAGAGTAGGACCACCTAAAGTAGGTCACATATGAACTTGTCCAGGTGGGTTTTGAATGTCTCCAGAGAAGGAGACTCCACAACCCATCTGGGCAGCCTGTTACAGTGCTCCATAACCCTCACGGTGAAGAATTTTTTCCTTGTTTCTTTGTAATCTCTTATGTTCCAGCTTGTACTGGTTGCCCCTTGTCCTATCACTGGACAGTACTGAGAACAGCCTGGCTCCATCCTCCTGACACTCACCCTTTACATATTTGTAAACATTAATGAAGTCACCCCTCAATCTCCTTCAAGCTGAAGAGCCCCAGCTCCCTCAGCCTTTTATCATGAGGGAGGTGCTCCACTCCATCATCTTGGTGGCCCTGGACTGAATTCTCTCAAGCTCAAGTTGTGCCAAGGGAGGTTTAGATTGGACATTAGGAAGAGCTTTTTCACCAGGAGCATTATTAAGCATTGGAACAGGCTGCCCAGGGAGATGGTAGAGTCACCGTCCCTGGAGATACTGAAAAGATGCATAGATCAGGTGTGTCATGGATTTGTGTGGAGCTTGTCTTGATCCACAACATCCTTGGTTATCTTTTTTCCTCCCATCTCACTAGAGCTCTCCACCATCCTAAGGAGGGTGGAGGTGGATGAGGGGCAGTGAGCAAGAGACTGTTGTGGTGCTTCATTGCTGGAGGTCTTTGTCATGGGCAAAACCATGACGAAGTGCTGAGGGATATGGTTCAGTTTAGTGATGGGCCTGGCAGTGTGAGTTTAGTGGTTAGACTTGATGATCTTAAAGGTCTTTTCCAACTGTTATGCTTATGTGATTCTGTGTGATTCTGTGAAAATATGGGCAGATATCAGGATGCTGCCACTGATCTTAAACTGAACAGATGGAAAATTTAAATTCATATCTCATAAATAAAAGCAGTTTGGAAAACATTTAACTTCTTTTTTGCACAGAAAATCCATGTTTTCACATCTCATGCTACAGTAGAATTCCCTTATAGTACCTGTCGACTGGGCTTAGGAGCGGCAGATGCTGTGCTAGAGGAAGAGCTCTCGAGGGGCCTCTGAATTTCACATGCTCTAAAGTTTCTAATATTTCAGAATCTTCTACTGGAGTTACTGTAGTCCAGATTTAATGTCTACTTTTGATAAGATACTATATTGCAGTGATAAAAGGTCTCAATTAAATTTCCCATCTTTTATAAAAAATGACTGAAATATAATTTGACATTATAACTGGAAGGTGCTTAGGTGGAGGTGGATTTGGGATCTTCATTAGAGTCAGTGGCTTGGAAGGAGGCATTTAGATCCATCCCATCAGTTCCTATCTCTGCTAATGTCAGAGAAAACCAGTCTAAATAGCCATCTTGAAAGATTTTCGCCCTGTGGTGCTCTGCTTTAAATGAGATGATTATGAAGTTTTCAACGCAGCTAAGTGTAATTTATATGAATCTGAAGTATATCTTATTATTTCTGAGGCTGTGCTTGAGCCTTTGGTTTCAAGTTGATGAATTATTTTAGCAGTATTCTGCATATTAGCTCACTTCTTACAGTGGATGCAAATGATTGAGAGATTGGAAATGGCTGGTTAACTTACTTCAATGGTGCAATGCTACAAAACACAGCAAGTAGATGTGAAAACTGTACAGCTTTTGCCAGATCAGTATCTCTGCAAATATCTTCATCTACTTCTTCTGCAGGAATTCTCAGTAAGATCAATTTGCTGATGGCTGGTGGCCAGGACCAAGCCATTTAACAGCTATTAGAGTCCACAGAAGCTTGAGATGAACAGTTACCTTGAATTGCTCAGTTCTGAAGAGCAGAAACTATTTCCTTTTAAATTTCTAGTAAGCTTTCATTTGGATGGTTATTTCTGATTTCAGGGTGATTTTGCCTTCCTATTATGTGGGTTTTGAAGACTCCATTAGTATCTGCTCTGCTGTGATAAATGGCCACCACCACTAAGCTAGCTAGTTTGAAGCTGGCTTAGGCTTCTTCCTTCCTACCATAGGACACTCTGTCACATTCATGCTAACTTCAGTGTATATGTAGTGATAACTATAGAGACAAGCTGGCACCATACTACCCTTATGAATACCAGCTATACCCACTGCTAGTTAAACAAGACAAATTTTCATTTTCCATTTGTCTACAGAAAGATTCATTTGTGCTCTCCTTTCACATTTCCTCTGGGAATGTGCTGTTGGATCTCTTCATCTGCCTTTAAAATTTCTCTTTATTTGCTTTTATAGACACTTAACTTTTTCCCCCCTGTAACACTTGGGAGGAGAAAGGTAAAGCTTATGCAAAAGCTCACTCAAGGATGTTGATTTTGAAATCATCTACTTCTTGAGGGGATACCCTAGGCATATTCTGGGAAAGTTAAGCTGTCAAAACTCATTAGTGATGCCCTTTCAACCCATGACACATCTTTTCTCTAGTCTTTTCAACATTTATTAAGATAATCCACTTCATAATTTTTTTCCTAAATAAAATATATAGGGGTTGATCTTAAACTGATGCAAAGTGGATTGTATGCTCCAGTTGAAATGCAGCTCTATAAACTGCCAAAGAGGGGATTAGTTTGTGAAGACTTCTGCATACAATACCCGGTTTGATGAAACATAAACTAGCTTTGCACATATATCTAGTCTGTTTTCTCTTTGTATGCTGGAAAAAAGAGTTGTCACAAGTTAAGGTCTTTAAAATCAGAAAATATCAAATTGTTCACCATGGACTGTGTAAATTTTGGCACTGCATATCCTGCTATCGTACAGACTATACTTGAGAAACAGAGTGTGATTTTGTAAATAATACTTGCTATTTTCATACTCTTAGATACTCTCTCATTATAGCCAACATCCTAGACCACTTTATTTTCACTCTGGTTTCTCATAAGGTGTCTTGCAAATAAAAATTCACAGATGCTGAAAATATAAGGCAAGGAATTTGTCTATGCAAGTAAAGAATGTGACAAAACCTCCTGAATGTTGTCATTCCAAAAATGGACAAAAATTTTTTCACTGATGCTCATACAATTAAGTGGACTTTGAACAACAAACTGCAGAAATCCTTTACTCTTCACTAAGGTCTATTGAACAATGAGTGAACTTTACAGGATTTATCTTTACTCAGCTGCTTCTATTGTAAAAGCTAAAACATAGAGGTTACACATATTGAACCTCTGGTTAATTATTTTTTACATGCATTATCGTTGGCTAAATTAATCCACATTAAGCAACGGTGATGTTAACTCTGTCCTGATTTAGCAGCGGTTAATATAATTCAGTATGTCTGACTAAGTAGTTTTCCTGGGAGAAATTCTAAGACAACATAGGCTTGCAACAGCGATGGGCAGTTAAATACATTGTACTACAATTATATTTTACTGTATGGAGAATTTTTCATCAAAACATTGTGTTACAGTAGAATACTGAATCGTGTTCCTGCCAACAAGGGATGCATCAAATCAGTATGACTACAGTCAGGATTGAAACAGGAAATGAACTGTCAGAATCAATTGACGGTTATCCTGCCTTTGGAAATTTGTAGTTGCATCAGTCAGAAATGGACTTGAGAGAGCAAGCCAATAAATGCATATGAGCCACTGCAGACAGAAAAATCACAGATCTGTGTTGTGATTTTGCCCAGCAAGCTCATGAAAATCTGAAACCAAACACAATTTCTAAAATAATGTATCCTTTACTTTTAAATGAACTGATTTTTAACTTTTTTTTAAGATTCTTAAATTCATCATCTAAAGCATAGGCATAGAAATAGGAAAAAAACACAGCAGAAATTAATATACTGTACTTCTGATATCAGAAAAAAAGGAGATGCATTTAATGCTTCTTAATGCAGGCTCTAATCATCCCAAATCCTACTCTTTTTGCAGTATAAGTACTCAGGTACTCGTCAAAGTTCTATACAACAGGCAAAGAATTACAATATTGCCAAGAAATGTTAGAAAACCTCAATGATTGAAGGTATGGAATCATTATACAAGGAAGGAAATGACATTTAGACACAAACAGTCTGGGAAGTTCCTCTCTACTTTCCCGTTACAGCAGAGAAAAGATATATGAATGAGAAAGCCTGTCCACCGTGTCCTTGCAGCAGCAGTCTCTGCTTCCAGTCTTGGTTTCAGTCAACTCAGCAGCTTTCTGAATTGCCATAAATTTGAAGTGGAACCTTCCAGTCCCTAGAAAGATTATATTGCTCCTGGGACATGCCTGCCTGACATCCAGATTGCTTCAGCAGTTCCTCAGCCCCTGGTATGAAGTAATGTCCAGCTTCCGTGTTAATCCCTTCTTTCCTCTCCCTGCCACGTTCCACTGCATGGAAGCTTCTCCTTCTAGAAGGTACCTAGGACAAACGCAAGCAAGACTCTGCTCTTATAAACACATAAAATTCAAAAATTGAGAGCAAGCAAGTAGAGAAGATACTGTCCTTTGGGTTGGGTAACACCTTTCTTTGAGGACATGACTGGAAGGAGACATACAGCCACATCCCCTTTCATCCAGAACATCAAGGGACACCTCACTCACCCTCTTCTTCCTCCGTGAATTTAACTTTCCCTCTCCTCCTATCAGTTCTGCATTGTTAACTAGTTCCCATTGAAGTGATTTGTCTTCAGTAGAGGGACTTGGTAGAGGTTTTCAAGATGCAATTGGCAAGGGTGGGAGATAATCTCATCCAGACTCCCTTTCCCATGAAAGCTTGGATCAGATGATCTTTTGAGGTCCTTACAATCTGGGCTGATCTATAATTCTGTGACTTTGTTCAGCAGTTAACTAAACCAGAAGGAAAGACACAACTCTGCAGAGGAATGACTATGGTGTTTATGTAGAAAGAATGGGTCATGGGTTCCAATTTGTGCCACAACAACTGAATTAATTTTCTACATATGCATTGCATAAATGGCGTGTGTAATCTCTGGAGCAGAAACTGCAAACTCTCTTCCTCGGATGTGACCACACAGCCATTGTCCAGCAGACCTTTCATGGTCCATTTTTATTCTCTCTTTTTTTTGACACAAACAGATGTGCTCCGCTGTCACATAGTACAGTAACCTATAGGTACAGTGCTCATTTCAGAGGCAGGAGATGTGGAACTGAAAGATTTCAGATGGGGGAAGAATTTATTTCCTCACTAATCATTGAGCTGTTCTGCAAGAAAGAGACTGCTACTGCAAGGTTCGTCAGAAAGCCCTTGCTGCTTCTTTACTTTGGCTGTTGGAAGTTGTTCAAGAGAAAGCCAGAAGAAAGAGAATCTTAAGCAAACAACTTGAACAGGTAACTAATGACCATATTGAGTAGAGATGACACATGGTGAAGGAAGGGCATGTCTCCAGAGCCTGGCCCCAGCATGGACAGCACTGTTGGCAGTCCAAGGTCTGCACTGCAACCACAAACTTGGTGAGGAGACAGACCTAGGGACTACAAAAGTGCTGGAGCCCGCTATAGTTCTGGAAACATGGAAGTTGCCTTTAATCACTGAGCACTAGGATGGAAGCAAACAGAGAATAAATGGTCTAGTCTTAATTTGAGTGCCTTTATGAAATATTGATTGATTCCCAGAGTGAACCATCCAAGTACATGCTTGATTCCGAGGCAGAAAAGATGACTGATTTTCACATGAGGCTAGGACTGAAATGCTGTTCTGGTCTAAGCTTACTTCTCCAGTGTGATAGCAGCATGTCCAGACCTTCATGTCATATGTCATAGAGCACAGGATCATGACCATGCCCTCCCATTGGTGCTGGCCAACATGTGTCCCAGAAGGTAAAGCTGCACAACAGGAAGGAGTCTCATGACCTAGTGGTTAGGTCACAGTCACAATGGTAGGGGTTGGAAGGGGCTTTTACAGATCACCTAGTCCAACCATCCTGCTAAAACAGGTCCACCTAGATCAGGTCACACAGGAATGCATCCAGGTGGGTTTTGAAGACCTCCAGAGAATGCAACTTCACATCCTCCCTGGGCAACCTGTGCCAGTGCTTGCTTATCCTCAAAGGAAAGAAATATCTCCTTATGTTCAAGTGGAACTTCCTGTGTTCCAGCTTGTGACCTTTATCCCTTGTCCTATCACTGAACAAAATAGAAAAAAGATACCTCATCCTCTCAACACCCATCTTTAAGTATTTATAAATTGTTGATGAGGTCCCCTGTCAGGTTTCACCAGGCTAAACAGTCACAGATCCTGCAGCCTTTCCTCATAGGAAAGATGTTCCAGTCCCCCGATCATCTTGGTAGCCTTCTAGGAGACTCTGCCAAGAAATTCCCTGTCTCTCTTGAAATGGAGAGCCCAGAACTGGACACAATACTCCAGATGAGGCCTCACTAGAGCATAGTAGAGCAGGAGAATACCTTCCTTGACTTACTGGCCACCCTCTTCTTAATGTACCTCAGCATGCCACTGGCCTTCTTGGCTATGTTAATTACGTATGTCATGAACTTGGGGCATTACTTTTTTCTATTGTATCTAGTGATAGGACAAGGGGTAATGAGGTGAAGCTGGAACACAAAAAGTTCCATTTAAACATAAGGAAAAACTATTTCACTGTTCAGGTGAGGGAGCCCCAGCACAGGCTGCCCAGGGAGGGTATGGAGTCTCCTCTGAAGGTTTTCAAAACCCACCTGGACACATTCCCGTGTGACCTGATCTAGGTGGAGCTGCTTCTGCAGGGAGGCTGGACTAGATGATCTGTAAAGGTCCCTTTCAACCCCTACCATTTTATGATTCTATGATTCCCTGGCTAGAAGCAGGAAGTCCTGTGATTTGCTACTTTTTCCTTTGATGGTTTATATTTTTTATGCTGGATAACCTGTTGGCTAAAAATTGAAACCATTGCAAAGTCTATTGCTGAGATGTTAGAGATCTATACCAAGAAGCCTGACATAGTTGAAAATATATGACTGAAAAAAGAACAGGTAGCATTCAAAAGTTACTTTGAAATTTTCAGTACGTGCATCATGAGTCTGACATCTTATGGCTGTGTTAAGCAAGGTTACAGAGTTTATACTAAACCGTGAATATCAGAAAAAAAAATCAACAAAACTAATATGTGGATGTCAAAGACTATATATTTGAGCAATATATGGTCTGTCATAAAAGGAATTCAGCACTAATGTGCCTGAAGAATATTGCCTCTACCACTACTTGCTGAATCAGGTTACTTATAAAACATGGAAAATGCCAATGTAAAAATTTTTAAAAATGGTGGAAATAATCACTCTTAAAACATTTATCAGCTTTGAGTCATGGCTGGGGTATTTGAGTAAAGAGAGAGAGTTGTAATAGGTATTTCAAAAGACAAAATGAACTAACATTGCAATAGGATTCACTGAACATCACAACAGATTCTAGTCCTCATTGTATTAGTGTTTAGGGCTCTTTCTGCAGTTTTTCCTGTACTGTGGTAGTATAAAATGTTTACATGGGACTGAAGGACTTGTAGTTAAACTAATGCTTTCAAAATCAGCAGCTTAATGCTTCATTCCCAAATCTTGATTTAGATGATTAGCTGAGTAATCTGATATTCAGATTATTCTTTAGCAACTTCTTTACCCCTCCTGCAAAAATCATATGTGTTGGGCTAAGCATTTATTCACGAACACTCATAGCAATTTGGATGCCATGACTGGTTTTCATACAGTTGGTGAAATGGGACTGATTTGTCATGCAGATTGTTAGATAAATTTTAAGATGAGAAAAAAAGCAGCAAGAAGGTAAGCATTTGTAAATCACACTTAGGATACCAGTTTTGCAGTGAGTTCTACTCACTGAAAGCAGTCCTACTGACTCCAATTTAACTCTTGACAGTGTCTCAAGGTAACCATGTGTCAAAGGTGTTGCTGGACATAAGTGTTGATTAATCAATAATCTTTAAAAATAACTACTGTTACATGACAAGCCTGCAGGAAAATCACAACTTACAAAGGAGAATAGTTGCAAGAGAAATGCTTATTTCTTCCAGTGCAAAATTGTCCAGAAGTAATTGGAAGATGTGGATTCTTCATATAAGAACTAAAAGTAAAAACTTACAAGAACAAAAAGCAGAAACATGTTAGCTTTAGGCAGATGATAGATAGTACATGGTGAAAAACTGGTGGGTTAAATCACATTACTTGCTGAGGCTGAATAGCAGATTTTGTTATCACTCCAAATTTCACGAGTGATATGGACAACTAATCAAACCATGGGACTGCCAAACTGCTTGGTGTGTAGTTCAGGGTCTCACCAAGATTTACAAGTGAGACTTTCTCTGCATATATTATGTGCTAGTATGACATATATAAAGTAAGAGGTTTGGACTTGTGTATCCCTGTGCAGAGAAGCTTGAACATGGCTTATGCTGATCATGGAAGATGATCTAACGAAAGGGATGATGGGTTAAACAGAAATGTGGGCACAGATGGAGGGGAAAGGAAGCAGGGGAGAAACAAGATGCTGCAGTATTAGCTCTGCTACTTCTTGGTTTGTGGGGAAAAAAGGGGCTACATTATCCTCAATGCTTGGAAGAAAAACATCAATGACTAATTCAAGGAGAAAGGCCATGGTTATGAACACCAAATGGAGAGAAACATTAGAATCCCGCAAGGAATAGGACTTAATCCATGGCCTTCCTACCAGCGTTTCCTTCCTCAGCATTTATGGCTTCTTGTTTCACATAGAATCATAGAATCACAGAAAGATAGGGCCTGGAAGGAACCTTTAGAGACCATCTAGTCCAAACCTCTGCTAAAGCATGTTCACCTGGATCAGGTCACACAGGAACATGTCCAGGCAGGTCTTGAAAGCCTCCTGATAAGGAGATTTGACACCCTCCCTCGGCAGCCTTTGCCAGGGCTCTGTTTTCTGCAATTCCCATTCCAGTCACTTTACTTTCACTATGTTTTCTGCAAAGAACCTACTTCTGCCTAATTCACAGCTATGAGCTTCACTAAGCAAAAGTGCCTGGAAGCTAAATGCTGCAGTGCCTATCATCCAAGGACCCTCATGAGTCAAGCCAGAATGCATATCTTCTTTAAACAGAAAATTAGAAAATGCACTCCTTCATACACATTGAATATTGATCTGATTTCTGAAATTAAAAATACAAAAACCTATTTATTTCAGAAGAAACAACTGGTCATAAAATACTGCTTTTCCTGTGCACCTAAATAAATGCTCAGAGATGTTCACTTTAAATACCAAGTTTTTAGGAGGAGAGGGGTTGTTTCTTTAACTTTTGTGGTTTTCCAATTTATATATTTATAAAAAAGATAACATTTTGAATGAAAAGATCTCATAAAAAAGAGAACAAGGTACTCACTAACAATCCTAACAATAAGTAATATTCTGTGGGGAAGCAAGGCAGGAAAAGTATACCTTTTTCTCTTTCCCCTTCCCTTCCCTTCCCTTCCCTTCCCTTCCCTTCCCTTCCCTTCCCTTCCCTTCCCTTCCCTTCCCTTCCCTTCCCTTCCCTTCCCTTCCCTTCCCTTCCCTTCCCTTCCCTTCCCTTCCCTTCCCTTCCCTTCCCTTCCTTTTCCCAATTTACTAGACCTGTGAAATGTAGCAGTGAGACTTCAGAACAATGAATTTCTTTTCTGGGGTAGAAGAATAGCCCTCCTCTGGTTCTTTCTCGAGTCATCAGGTGTTGAAGTTTATGATTAAATACTTCACTTCAGACTTGAAGACTCTGCTTCCAGTTTGCTTCTTTGAAAGAAAATTAGTTGTTCAATTGTTTCAACAGCCTAGTTCAAAGTGATTAACATCCCTGACAATGTAGCATCAAAGACTGTGTGTTTAGAAAAAGATTATATTTACTCACTTAGAATAAACACTGAAATATTTATAGCAAGACATAAAATGATGAATAGGTATTTCTTGTAAATCAAAATTTAACCCTCTAGCAAAAGTAATTGTTTCTACTATGTTTCAATTTATAAAAACAATTAATAGAAGTATTAAATATTGTAGTGACACACATCCTGTGTGGATTAGTTTTGTCAAATCTCAGAATTAAAAAATGGATAGTACAAGATCAGTTTTACTTATTAGAAACTACAAGTTTTTTTTCAATAGAAAAAAATCAGAGTTCTGTTTTCTCCATTAACTTTTCAATTCAATAAGACCAAACATGCCATGAAGCCCCATGGTCCATTGGATTATTTATGAAACTAAGGCTACTCTTCCCATCTTTGTAATTTATAACATTTTGAAGTAGAATTTTCCAGTCATTTTTAGTTATAAGATAGAAGTTCACCTTCTTCTTTCACTGAGGTCATCTTATTCATAGCACTTTAACATTAGTTCCAAGTCTAGAAGAGATATCTTTATTGCCCAAAACCATACTGAATATGTTCTTTCTTTTCAATATAAAAAGACAGTTAATTATGTTTACCACAGCTAGAAATGTGTTGAATGCAAGTTGTCTGTAGCCTTGGGCATATAGGTAAATTAATACTATTAGCTCAATTTTATGGATTTGGAATATAAGGCTCTTGACAAAATAAAGACCAAATTCTTTGGTTACACTGAATAAACCTTGTTACATGAACAGATATGTTTCTTTTTCTAGTGGATTTAATGGTAAATCATTACTCATTGTGAATTAAGGGCTAATGAGTATGGCAACCATCTGTCACAATTTCACTTCCCACAGCAGGGATTAGACATAAAACTGAGTTAGCAATTTTCACATTTCACCTCACATACTGCCTAGTTGTAGGTATACCACACAATTTTCCAAAAAAGTGGCCCAGTAGCCAAAAAGTTATTGTGCTTTTCCCAACACAAATTTAAAATGTTATGCATAAAAAGGAAGATCTATGTAACTGCTATGTGATTTGAAGTAAGTCATGCAAAACTCTTTGCCTTTTCTCTTCCTATCAAATCTATTTTCATGCAGAATGAGCTGTAAGACTGATCACTGTGAGCTTCCATAGCTGTAACATGAGATCAAATCCATTGAATCTACATACATTCTGAAAGCACACAGCAATTTATAAATGTTCTCATTCTTTGAATATCATAATTAAGTCTGTTTGTTCTTAGTTACAGTCTCTTTTCTTTCAATCTATACTAGAAATCCTTGCAAGTTAAACTAAAAAGTTAAATAGAACGTATATGTTATGCTATAGTAATGACTCAGCTTTCTGTCACGGTGGGGCTGCAGGGACTAAAGTAATGAACTGAATTAGAAGTATTGCCAGTTTCATGACACTAAATATTGTGAATCTGAGATTAAAATAATAATAATAATATGATAAAAAGTAATTATCTCTGAAGCAGAAACACGTAAAAAACCTTGAAGAATCATCTTTGGTAATTTCGTGGTATTATTTTACCTTCTTTTGCTGCCATTTTCTCTGTGTGAGATAGTCCTGCCTACTTTTGAGATTTACTTCTTCCTAAGAGATCTGCTCTAACATGACACTATTCATCCATATCCATAGCTTAGTCCAAAAAAGGATGGTCTGTTGGGGCTGGATCTGGGAAATGCATATCTTGGGACACTAATGAACACTGGGGTACTGCTCCTCCTCTTCCTTTCTTTGACTCTTTGAGAGCACTTTTAGTTGCCAAGCAGAATCATACAATCATAGAATCATTTTAATTAGAAAAGACCTCTAAAATCATCAAGTCCAACCACTAACCTAATGCTGCTCCCTAAACCATATCTAAACCGTGTCCCTCAGCAAAGGGAGAAAGAAGAAAAGCAGGACTGTCCTGCCTGCTTCCTAAGCAGCCAAGACAACTGCTTCTGTCCCAGAGGATAGGCACTAGGAAAGTGAAGGAGTTTTCCTCAAACAAACCTAATATTCATCAAAAGGATGGCATTTCTTCCATGTTAGACATTGACTGCAGAATGAGGCAAATTTCAAGAAAAATACCAAACTTGGTAAAACTGAAGTAGGTAAAAGACCTTAGGTGGAAATGTAGATGTGTATGAGTTCCTGAAATTCTCTGTTTTAGAGAATTCAGATTTAGACAAATGATTTTTAGAAACAGGATCCATCTATGGAAATTGAATTCAAAGGTTCAAAGCTGAGTATTGGAATGATGGAAACTAAAGAGAGGCATGCAGCTTGGGATTGGGTTTCTATACACTGAAAAAGATTGTCCTGGCTAGCAGCCACATGAAAGATGGTGTGACCCATGTTATCAAATGAGAGACCTCCCATGCTGAGTGGTGTAATGAGCTTAAAATCAGGGAAGCTTACAGAAAAGAAATGGCCAGTGAAGAGGGAAAGAAAAAAAAAAAAAAAGAGGTAACATTGCCACCTGATCCTACTAGAAATCAAAGAATTCCAGCAAACAGTGGAAAGTGTTGCGCTTTTGCACTTAACTGATTGCACAAGAGGAAAGACAAAGGAGAAAAGCTTAGTCTAGGCATCTGCTTCTCTGTGAACTGTGACAAAGACATGAAGAGGCATTTACTTGTTATCATCAGCCCAGGGAGAGCCGTTCTGAGAATGGAAATGCTAATCATCAATCTCCCTGTGCATGCAATGTCTCTGTTTAATAGCTGATAGAGCGTCTCCAAAGGGGCTTTTTTTTGCTCTTTGTTTAAAATGACATATAATGGACCTGGACTTATCAGTGTCTCTAAATGCATTTTCTGTGCTTTATCCTTACTAAGGGATTTAGTCCGTTCTAATGAATATGTGCAGAATTGATTTTGAGCTTGGTATAATTTAATCCATCAATTTAACATTAAATTAATATGCGAAGGGGGTCTCTTTGTGGATGAAAAACAGAAGGGGAACATTCTTATTAATTTAAAATGGACTTGAGAAATGGAAAGAGGCTGCTGCTATTAGTATCTGCCACTGGGCTTAACCACTGGTTAGTGAGTTACCTTGTGTGAATACTGCAGCTGCTAAAGCCCAGATCCTTGGCTTACACTGAGCCTGGAGCTTGGGAGGCTTGTCATCATCTCTGCAGCTTTCAAACTGCTTGACGACTGCCTGGTATCCTCCTACCAAAAATGGGTTTCTGTAGACTGGCACTCACAGAATCAGAGAATCTTAAGGGTTGGAAGGAACCTCGAAAGATCATCTGGGCCAACCCCCCTGCCAAAGCAGGACCACCTAGAGTAGGTCACACAGAAACTTGTCCAGGTGGATTTTGAATGTCTCCAGAGAAGGAGACTCCACAAACCATCTGTGCAGACGGTTCCAGTGCTCTGTCACCCTCACAGTGATGTTTCTTATGTTTCTTTAGAACCTCTTATGTTTCAGCTTGTACTCATTGCCCCTTGTCCTACCATTGGACATCACTGAGAACAGCCTGGCTCCATCCTCCTGACATCCATTCTTTATGTATTTGGAAACATTTATGAGATTACCCATCAGTCTCCTCCAAGTGGAAGAGTCCCAGCTCCTTCAGCCTTTCATCATTAGGGAGATGCTCCACTCCCTTCATCATCTTGGTGATCCTGTACTGAACTCTTTCCAGCAAAACCCTGTCCTTCTGGAACTGCGGGACCCAGAACTGGACACAGTATTCTAGATGTGGTCTCCCAAGGGCAGAGTAGAGGGAGAGGAGAACCTCTCTCGACCTACTCACCACAGCCCTTCTAATACACCCGAGGATGCCATTGGCCTTCTTGGCCATGAGGGCACATTGATGGTTCATGCTCATCCTGCTGCCCACCAGGACTCCCAGGTCCCTTTCTCCTCTACTACTCTCTAAGAGTTTGTTCCTCAGCCTGTACTGG
Organism: Colius striatus; assembly: GCF_028858725.1. Taxonomy (NCBI): domain Eukaryota; kingdom Metazoa; phylum Chordata; class Aves; order Coliiformes; family Coliidae; genus Colius; species Colius striatus. The sequence goes on from NC_084762.1 coordinate 29,712,172, forward strand.
TACATGGGATTATTCTTTCCCAGATGTAAGACTCTACACTTGCCCTTGTTGAATTTCATTAGATTTCTCCCTGCCCAACCCTCCAGTCTGTCCAGGCCTCAATAAATGGCAGCACAGCCTTCTGATGTGTCAGTTAAAGCCTTCTGGTGTTTCAGTCACTCCCCTCAGTTTAGTACCATCACTAAAGTTGGGGACAGTACCCTCTGTTCCCTCATCAAGATCATTAATGAACATATTGAACAGTACCAGTCCCAGAACTGATCCCTGAGGGACTCCACTAGATACAGGCCTCCAACTAGACTCTGCCCCTTTGATCACAGCTCTCTGCCTTTTTCCTTTCAACCAGTTCACAATCCACCTCACTACCTGATCATCCCACCCACACTTTCTCAGTTTTGCTGTGAGGATGCTGTGTGAGATGGTGTCAAATGCTTTCCAGGGATGGAGGTAAGGCTGACCAGTCTGTAGTTAACCCGGTTGTTCCTTCTTGCCTTTTTTGAAGACTGGAGTAACATTTTCTCTCCTCCAGTCCTCAGGTATCTTTCCTGTTCTCCACAACTTACTGAAGATAATGGAGAGTGGTCTAGCAATGACTTCTGCCAGCTCCCTCAGCTCCTGCAGGTGCATCCCATTGGGGCTCATGGATTTATGTACATCCAGATTGCTCAACTGATCCCTAATTCAGTCCTCATCAACCAAACAAAACTCTTTTAATCTGACTTTCTCTGTAGTCTGAGGCTCCTGAGGACAGTCTTCAACAGTATAGACAGAGGTAAAGAAGGCATTCAGTAACTCTGCCTTCTCTGTATCCTCTGTCATCCGGGCACCCACCTCATTCAACAGTGGGCCTACATTGCCTCTAGCATTATTTTTATCTGCAATGTATTTGAAGAAGCCCTTTTTGTTGTCCTTGACCTCCCTTACAAGGTACAACTCCAATGAGGCTTTAACTTTCCTAGTTGCCTCTCTACATCCTCTGACAACAGCCTTATATTCATCCCAAGTGGCTATGCCTTCCTTCTATGATCTATAGATTCTCTTTTTTCCACTTGAGTTTGCCCAACAGTTCCCTATTTAACCTTGTGGGTGTCCTGGCTCCCTTTCTTGATTTCCTACCCACTGGGATGCTCTGATCCTGAGCATGGAAAAAGTGATCTGTGAATAGAGACCAACTGACTTGGGCCCCTTTATCCTCTAATACCCTGTCCCACAAGATGTCCCCTAGCAATTGCTTGAAAAGGCCAAAGTTGGCGCTGCTGAAGTCCAGGGTTGTGATCCTGCTTGGTATTTTGTTCCTACCACACAAGATCCTGAACTTCACAATCTTGTGGTTGCTGCATACAAGGCTGCCCTCAACCTCCACTGCTTCAACCAGACCCTGCTTGCTCGTGAGTACAAGATCCAGTAGTGCTCCTCTCCTAGTTGATACATCCAACATTTGCATCAAGAAGTTATCATCCTGCACTCCTCAGACAATTTTTCATGTGACAGAGAAATACAAACCAAGGTTGTGTCCTTAGCACTGACAAATATTTGGGGCTGTGAGCAGATTTCATAGCCTACTCTTCATTCTTGAATTGGACAAGTTCTGGATAGGGAAGGATTCCTAGAACGGGATGTTATGCAGCTTCATCAAGCAGCACAATTTAAAATGATGCATTTAACTTGCCTGCAATGATCTGACAGAACTCACAAAGATGGCACATAGCAACAGCTATGGTTTAAAAGTTACGAATATAATTTTAAACAAGGTGATGCAAGAAGGACACCAGGAGCTGAAGGAAAATTTATCCAGAGCATCATGTTTTTAAAAATTTTTATCAAAGGACCATTTTAATCACATCTTTATTTTCTTTGGAATGAGGCCAGACTAAAGTGGCCCGTTGACTGATATGTCTTGTTTTCCCTTGTTTAAGCAGCAGCATAATACTAAAAGCGCTGGAGGGCTGGGAGGGGGATGCCTTCCAGCTACTGCTGAGAATGACCCAGGAGGTTCCTTAGTTTTACCTTGCATGACTAAAGGAAGCCACTTACTTCAGACTTGCTGAATCTGTGGGTATTTCTAAAAATTATTGTTAGAATCTTCTGGGATTGTGGGCAGAGAAGAAGCTTTTCACTCTCATTATATGAGATGAGTATATCATCCGCTTCTTGTTCCTAGAGTGTTGGTTCCCAAGAGTGAGAAGGTGGCAACAGAAATGTTCTAGGGCTGAGCCAAGAGACCCAGAAATACTCCAGAGAAACATGACAAGGGGAATCAATGGTTTAGAACAGTTTTCATGTGAAATGGGACAAAAATAAACTAGGAATCCTCAGCTTGGACAACAGAAGATATAAAAAAGCACAGCAGGGAAAATGTAATGTTTTATCATACCCAGAGAACCTGGTGACAACTGAACTAAGTTATCAGAAAAAAAATAGAGCAAAGGAAAGCTTTTTTCATAACGTATAATTAAATTTTAGAATGCCTTGCTATAGGGGATTGTAGAAGATAAAAACTTGAATTCAGAAACACACTAGAAAGATTAGGGAACTAATTTGTGAATATTAATATTTTAACCAGGCAGTTGGCTGCTCAGGTAGAAATAATACTGTAGAAGTATTTAGGTTAGTGTTATACTTTGTGCAAGAATGGCATCTTTTCTTGTAACAAATCATCAGGGCTTTTTTCCTTATATGTCGTCTGCTTATTTGCAGCAGAAATATGAACATTCGATAATGAAGGAATGCAAAGCACAGGGTAAGACTGCAGTGATAAGTAACATGACGCCTTGGTTAGAGACTGGATAGTCTTTAACTCTCTCCTAATAATATATGGGCAATTTCTCTTGCAGTATTATCATACTAACACATTAAGCTGCAAAAAGTCTGATCTGCAACACATGCAAATCAGGAGGATTCTTTGTCTTGAAAGGATTTAATGTCATTTAATAATTTTATCTGTTCAGGTATATATCAGTTTAGAAATCTGTTCATCAGAGAGTGTCAGTGAAAGCAAATATTGGAAAGCTGACTACAATGGAATAGGTGTTGTCTCACCAAACAGAAAGTAAACATAAAACCCAAAAACTATACAGCAAAACAAAGTTAATTGTCTTTGGGTTTGTTAGCTTTAGCTATGTACTAAAACTGTGATGAGTCTTCATCACAGCTTTAGTATGTAGTTCAGCAGCTGAAACACCATCTGCCCACAAAATATTGTGAGTGACACGCAAAATAAGAGCGAGAATAAGAAAGAGGACAAGAAAGAAAGATTTGCTCCTGTTTACAGCTCCTCTATAAAACCCTTAATGCTTTTGCAAGATACCAGTTATCCGGACCAATTCTCCTTGGAAAGGGCAGATCCTTTGTCAGAGCCTCATATCACTGGAGAAGGATCTGGCCTCAGCAGCCTTGAGCAGAGGGACACACACTACTCTCCCTCCCCTCCCTCCTCTCCATGGCTGGTACAGGCTTTCATTCAGCTCCATTACTACTGGATATGAAACAGGTGTGTAATGATTGCATGGATTCAATTTTGTTTTCTTCTGAGTTTCTCTTGCACCACATTTCGACATACATGCTTAAATGTGACTAAAAGGGGAAAGGTTCATCTGCCTTGCAGAATTAGTTACAAGAAATTACTTGGGAAGAAAATTGCAGCTTATTAACAAACCTTTTGCAGTTCCAGATACATTCACTGTCCCCTTGCAAAAAAGCTCATTACACCTCATCACCTAATGTGTGCTTATGTCATTATAAAATTGCTCCCATGACATAATTACTCAAGGGCTGCAAACACTAGCATGCTGAGTGCACTGAGTTTGGCCCATGCCTTGCCATCGTTAGAGCCACTCTGAGCAGTTTTGGCTTTAATCCTCAGTGGAGGTGGCAGTGGCTTGTCTGCAGGCTTGGGAGGGAAACACTGCTGAGAGTCATCCTCCATCTGGTCTCTACACACTGCTCTTGTGCATGACACTGAGCTTCCTTACTGTTGTGGTTTAAGCCCAGCCAGCATCCAAGCACCATGCAACTGCTCCCTCACTCACTTTCTCCCTGCAAGTGGGATGGGGAGGACAATCGGGAAAAAAAAAAAGTAAAACTCATGGGCTGAGGTAAGAACAGTTTATTATCTAACATGACAATAAAATATAATAACAACAATAATAATAAGATATAATAATAATCATTAAGAAAATAAATATATCAGAGAGCGAGAGGAAAAAAACATCACAAAGGAAAAAAAACACCAAATCACAAGTGTTGCACAAAGCAGTTGCTCACCACCTGCTGACTGATGCCCGAGCAGCGACCTGACCCTACCTGCCAGCTCCCCCAGTTTATTTCCTCAGCCTGTTTCAGAAGTTTCAGAAGGGAAACTTCTTTTAATCTTTGTGACACCCGTGTCCTCTTCTGTTGTCCAAAGGTCGGTCAAGCCTACTTTTCAGAGAAAGAGGAAGATCTGGAGAAGAGAAGGGGAAGAATCCTGGTTCAATCACAGGGAACAACTGAGGGTTCTGATTGATACACGGGGCAAAATGTTATCCTGACCAGAGAGTTACTTGAGCTTGCAACATTCAAAGCTGTTTGTGATACTGAGGATCTTGAACTCCCTCTCATAATGGTCTAGTCCATCAAATCCTATCAGTTAGCTTCTTCAAGAGTCTTTGATAGAGGACTTTGACAAAAGCTTTTTGGAAATCTTAATCCCTTGTCCCTCAGGAGAGTGCTAACCACATGGGGTTTGCTCCTTCAAAGAAATCCACCAAATACAGGGTCCATGGCTTGTCTTTGCAAAGGCTGTGCCTTTCATATTGCACTGCATTTATCCATATGTTTGCCAATTCAGTCCCTTTCTACAATTGTTTGTAATTTTCCTTGTACATATGTCAGGCTATTGTTTCTTGGATCACTCTGGGCTCCTTCTTAAAACCTAATGGCACATTTGTCAGCTTTAATTTCCCTGATACTGAGGCCAATTTAAACATGGTTTATCATATCACTGTTGTCACTCAGCAATTTCATGTTTAAATTTTCCTAGGCATCTGCAGTGGGTACTGTCTACTACTGACAACATTTTACTAGCAATTTTATCAGTTTGACAAAAATCCTCACTAAGTTTATTGAGTTTAAGGGTTCCCTCAAAAGAAACGTTGTCACACTGAGACCTTTTTTTTTTCAGTGAACACTGAAGCAAAGAGTTTGTTTTTTGTTGTTATGACTTCATTTACTGAATGTTGATTCTCTGATAACTTCTCTGTTGTGGGTGAATTTGAAAATGTTTTCAAATAATTTATGTATATATTTGTTATTAATTTATTATTAATTAAACCTAGTTTCTGTTAATGTTATGCCCCAATCTATTGTGGCGTGCATTATTTTGCTCATCAGGGTTGAGGGTCTATTTTCATTTGATGATTTGAATCTGAGTTCCAGTTTTTGAAGGATATCAGTTTAATACCAGTAGTCTCCTTATTTTACTGCTTCTCCACTCTGATTAGGTGTAGGAGCAATTCTTTAACAGATGTTATTAACTATATCCTGATTTTTAAATGGGAAGCCTGTTATATTATGTTATGTAATGTTACGTTATGTTATGTTATATTATACAAAATAATGCCATATGATCCAATAGAATATTATACAAATGATATAACATAATATAATAAATATAGCATAACATGAATTTGGTATTATAAATAAACTTTTATTATAAGAATTTTACCCTTTTGACTGCTTTTATTTTTTATTTCCCATTTTAACATATCTTTCTTTTTAAAAATGTAAAGCTACCACAGGGGATATTATGAGTTTTGTTTTTTTTCTCTGAAAGGAAAGTAGAATTTGAAACATCATGTGACACCATTGCAATCTGGTTTTTCATCTATAAAGTTTTGGACCAGGCTCTGATTGGGAGATACTTCTTCTGTGTGTATGTGTGTGTGTGTGTGTGTTGGAGTTCTCCTGCTGGACTCCACCACTGGAGGGTGTGATAAAAGCTGTGTGACTAAGAGGCCAAGCTGCATAAAGTTAGTCTGAGACTGGCCACCCTTCAGCCAGAAGGAGAAGCAGAGACTGCGTATGCCCTCCAAAGGGCTACTGCAGCTTCTCTGTAGGACAGGACAACCTGTCACAGGCAGTTCCTCTGTGCACTGGCAGACACCAATAGATTTCTTCCTTTCCCCTAGTGACCCTCTCCGTGGACTGAGGTGAAGGGCACAGCCTGGTCATATCTTTCCCTGTACCTGTAGTGGTCTTACAACACTCTCCTGGAAAGACCCTACCAGTGATCTTGGTGTCGTGTTTGGCCCAGCTAGCACAGCAGCACCATGACAGTCTCTTGCTCAGTGCCCTCATTCACCCTCACCCTCGTTGGGATGGCAGAGGCCCCAGCAAAATGGGAAGAAAAAGATAAGCAAGGTTGTTGTGGATTAAGACAAGGGCAGGGAGGGCTCTCTGCCAATTACGGTTCTGGGCAAAACAGACTCCATTTAGAGAGGAAAGTAGGGAAGTTTATTCTACAAGAAACAGAATGGAAGAGAAGCAAAGAGGGAGTAGGATGATGAGAAAATTACAACCAGCACTTTAAGATCTCCCTCTCTAATCCCTCCTCAACGGCTCAGGGGGGCAGGGAGTGGGGGATGTGGTCAGTCTCTCACAGATGGGCTCTGCTGCTTCTCTCTTCTCAGATGAGGATGACTCCTGGCATTCTTCCCCTGCTCCAACACAGGGTCCCTCCCCCTGGACACAGTCCTTAATGAACTTCTCTGGTGTGAGTTGTTCCCAGCAGCTGTGGCTTCTGCCAATACAGGGTCCCTCACATGGGACACAGGCCTTGGTGAATATCTGGTGTGGATTCTTCGCCATGGTTGCAGTTTCTGTCGTTAAAAGGTCCCTCTCTTGGGACAAGGCCTCTTCTGGGCATAAGTTTAATGAACTGCTTTGTTGTGGGTTCTTCCCCACAGTTACAGCTGTGAACATGGAGTCCCTTCCACAGGACACAGCCTTTTCTGGCCGTAGTGATACAGGATCCCTCCCTCGGGACACAGCATTCTCCAGCCATAGTTTTAACGAAGAAAATCACTGCCCCTGGCTCCAGGTGTTTAATGAAGTGAGTCACTGCCCCTGCCTTGGGGTCAGCTTTATCAAAATGAGTCTCTACCGCTGATGCGGGGTCTTTAAAGAAATGAAAAGAAATCACAGCTTCACCAGTTCTCTCCGTAGAATGCAGGGGAGTCTCTGCTTCAGCACACCTCCTCCTCTCTTTCATCACTGACCTTGGAGTCCGCATGGTTGTTTCACTGTTTCTACTCCTTGCATCACAACCAGCAGGAGAAGAAGAAGGGACAGAAGGAGGAAGAAACAGGAAGAAGAAGGAGGAAGAAGCCTCCTCTTCTGGCTTCTTCTTAAAAAGTTATCGTGGAGGCATCTAATTGGCTCAGCCCCAGAAGTGGGTCTGGCTCAAACCTGGGGAGAGTTTCAAGCAACTACTTACAGAAGCCATCTTTACAGCCCCTTCTCCCTTACCAGAAAAGGCTGTCATGTCAAACCATGACATTTGGGCATGGAGGCTGCAGAAGCAGGACTTTCTCAAGTGCCAGTTTTGAGTCAAATGGGTTGGCAGAATGGAATTTAGGAGGTAGTAATGGTTTTTGCATCTAAAGGGACAACCTGATGGACAGGCAGATCGCAGAAGCCTGATTTTCACAAGAAACTGCTAAAATACACACCTGCTGTCCTGGGTCAACAGAGATATTTTTATCCATTTGATGGGTTCTTGAGTACTAATTAGGAATATAAGATAACAGATATTTTCCTACTCTGGAGTGAGAAAAACTTCTACTGTGTTACTGTTTACTCTGTTATACTGTCATTTCTGTTTTTACCTATTCTTTTTCCATGACAGTAATTTTTTCATGATCTCTTTGTGACTCAGAGGTGAAACAATGCTATTTTCACAGAGAGATCTGTGGAGATAAGTGTTATTTATGTGTTTTTAAAAGGATGACAGACTGGCAGGCAGTCATGGAGATGACAAAGCTTCAAGAACAACTGGGAAGATTCCTGTTTGAAATGTAAAGATACGTAGCAGCTGAGATACTGTTTTCAGTCTTGCTGCCTGAGCATACTCGTAGAGGAATATGCTGAAACTTTTCCATGCTTAGGGGATGAGATTGTGTTTTAAGCCAAGTGACTAAAGAAATAAAACTGTAACATGAAATTGCTAATAGTCTGTGAAATACTTGATTTCCTGAAATGTTATTTATGGAAAAATAGCTGTTTTCTTAAAATGCCAATAATAACTCTATTGAAGAACTTACCATGGAGCTGTAAGTCCTACTGTAGATTTACTACAAGTCATAGTATAGCTCCACCAGATACTCACATTCTGAAACAGCAAAGGGTCTATCATCTGCTGCGTGGGTCAAAAATATAGCTGAGAGCAATCACTGTAGCTAGACAAGGTGCACGGGGTTCTGCTGTTCATGAGGACAATACCTGATGTATTATATCTCTATCATGACCATTAATCCCAAGATTAGAGTCAACCTTTCAGATCAGCAAGACTACTTTGCTGTAGAAGATCCGATACAATGTAAGTCACTGAGTGTCTAACCTGCTAAGAATGAGATGTGTGGCGGATGCCATGAGGAAAAGCAGTTGTCATGCATATACTGATGTGGCATATCTCAAATTCCACCTCACTATTGGCAAGAAATCATATTAACCTGAGAAGATCCTTATGGATGAAAAGCAGCAGTAAAAATCTCCTTCATAATAAACACTTGATGCCAGATACTTTACCAAGAAGCCACCTGCATAAGATAAGTGACCAAAAGTGAGCAGGTCTCCATTGGGTTTTAATTCATTTCAGCCAGAGCTCAGGACACTGACAGAAAGCTGGTCCACCTGGGAAATCAACCAGAAACGTCACTGACTTGTTCAGTGCAGCCACAATGTTGCTGGCTTCCAGTGACACTTGACTGTTTGTAGAGTGGTGCACATAGATAAGCAACAGTGCTATCAGATGAACATTAATGAAATGGTATCACATTCCTCTCCAATGAAGGACAAAATAGGAAGCAACAATTGACACCACTTCCTCACAGTCTGGCTCTAAAATCTCTTTCTCTTTGGTTTAAACTGTCAATGAGCTATCCAAGAGGATGCACATGGTGATACGAGTGGCACATGGACCGGAAAAATAAATCTAGAGCTCAAATCTTTCATTTGGAGGGGATGAGAAAGGCCTACTTTGGGCCATATATTGAGTGGTGCACTGAAGCTCTTTTAAGGGTGGAGGGAAAAGGAGTTCATGGCATACTATAAAGTACTGAGGAAAGTAATGGTTCAGGGAATGAAGCTGGAATTGAATGAGAACGAGAACTTATTTATACTTGAAATTTTTATATTAGCTAAAAATCTTAGGTGTTTTATACAGCCCACTTTCATTAAACTTACAAAATGCACTTAGCTTTTAACTCCATTTTGGAGACAGGAAGACTAAACAGACACTTTTTCTTCTCACCTAAAAAGGAACAATTTGTGTATATTTGTAGCCTCTGGAAGATGACTCTTTCAAATTAGTACCATAATGGAATATAAAGGAAAATCACAGGTTTGCAATGCTGATCTTTGATTTAGGAGAACCAAGACCTACATAGAATTCCTCTATGATCTTTCAGCAAATAGTTCAGGCACACAGGCTGAAAATCTGGCAGAAAACTGATGGGTCACTGAGAGAGTCCTTCACCCTGTAGACAACTACATCAGATACCCTAACTAACACATATTTCAGACTGTTTTAGCATTCACAGAATCACAGAATCTTAAGGGTTGGGAGGAACTTTGAAAGATCATCTAGTCCAACTCCCCGGCCAGAGCAGGACCACCTAGAGTAGGTCACAGGAACTTGTCCAGATTATATAGGTGTTTTGCCTTCCACAGCTCCCATTTGAGGGCTGTTCCAGAACCTTGCTTCTCTAGTACTTAAAAATCTTTTTCTAATTTCCAGTCTAATTTTATTCATGACTGGTTTATAAGAATTTGTTCTTTGCTAACATTTTTTCTCAAATAGCTCATTTCCTTCTGTGGCATATGGCCATCTGCAGAATTTATACTGTATCATCTAAACTTCTCTCTCAAATTTTTAAGGTTAAACAAGGCAACTTCTTTGATATTTCATCTTGTACTCTAGGCTGTCTGTTCCCTTAGCTATCTTTCTTGACCTTTTTTGCACCTATTCCTATTTAAATTATTTTTTTTTTCCCCCCCCTTCAATGAGTGGCCAGTGATGCATATAATGATTTGTGGAGTTCTCACCAGGGCCAATACTAGTGCTATCCTTAAAAGTAGTTCTGTTCTAAAAATCTGCTACAGGGACGTCATTTCATACCTTTGTGTGCTTGCACTGCTAGATACATATCCTGGCAAAAAAAATCCGGAAACTTAAAATATATTTAGAATATCTGTGATATATTATCTTTTAAGTATATCCTATGGTTCTGGTTGTACCATACCAGAGAACAAGAATAAAAAGAATTAAGATTAATGAGTTGGCTTGCTGTTTATACTAATTGATTGGGAAAAGGTGGGCTACATAAAAGTGATTTAATTTTTAAAATATTAGGAAGCAAATGTTAAAAATCCCAATACAAACACAAATGCTTCCTATGCTGTAGGATGCATTAATGCTAATAAATTTTAGTATATGCACAATTGCTTTTAAAAATTATTCCTTGGCCTGAATTGCTGATACTCTCATCCTTTAAGAGAATCTCCAATATTTACTCTATAATTCACTCTGTAGTGTGTAAAAATATAGAAATATTACACAAAACCTTAATGTACTACATTAAACAACTAGATCTTTTATTCTTTCCTTCCTATTTTTTCATGTCAAAAGCCAAGATACTTGGGCCAAATAGGATTATTGGAGCAGCTTATGGAAAAGGAGGAGGAGGTTAGAAGACTGCAAAACAGATAAACAAACAATCCATTCTATAAAGACTAAAGCACTTTCTTCTTTTAGTGAAGTGATAGAGGAAGGACAGGAGAAGGAGGAGGGAGTTGCTGAGTCTGCCGCCTCCCACGAGCATATTAGATTACAATCTGTTTTGTACTAAATGCCCCATCTCTCATTCCTATCCTAGTTTAGGCTGCAGGATAAAGAACTCTACTGGAGCTGCCTATGCTGATATCTAGTGAGTCATGTATCCCTTGCTGTAGCCACTTCCCTATACTAGACTTGCAGTTCTGGCTAGCTACTCCTCCTGCCACACTGAAGTAACATTCTGCTCTTTGCTGTGCTCAGCTCCTTGAAGGAATACTGCATCATTTAGTATCTATTTTCAGATCTTGGTACAGAAGAAGAAACATCCTCACTAGAGTCACTGCTTTTTGTGGTGTGTAAGAATTACATATCCGAGGGAGTGAACTCTTGAATCTATGATTCTATGAGTTAGCGTGATGGCTCATTAGAACTAAGTCCAGGTACTGCCTGTGCTTTTCACACATTGCTATTTCAACTTTCTGAAATAAATCAATGCTATTGGAGAAGCCTCTTCAAATATACTAGAACGTGAAAAACAGTGGAAAACAGACACGCATATTGGCCTCTTCCACTCATCTACCTCCTGTAGCAGTAGGTGCTAACCACTCAGGATATGAGTTTCCATCATCTGATGCACAGGCAGTTTATAGGGAATCCAAATGGTTCTTTATCTGTAATAGGATTTAAAGTCTTCAGATGAACCAAAGCCTGATTGATAAAAACACATATACAACATCAAATCTAGAGACCCTTGTGAGAGTTTAAATCTTGAAATATGTATGAATGACTAGTTTTGCAAGTACCTCCTTAGACACATCTGGTGTTGAGTTGTTCTTTGTGACCTTCATAAGGAAAGCTGTTCTCAGACTTTGTGAGTTGTCTTTGCTTATGCTGAGATACTTATCCCACTAGACTCATCTCACACAGAAAAATGTGAGGCTCTAGGAGGTTTTAGATAATGATGAATAAGACATGAGAGGATATAAAAATGGATATAAATGGAGAATTTTTTCCACTTGTGTTGTGAGATGCCTCAGACCTACCTGTGAAACATGGGAGGACAATGATTATCTGCCATCAAAGAAACTCAGGAGCAGCTCTGGGAAAAAAAAAATGTGTATAGTGTGAGCAAGAAGACTCAATATGAAGGCTTTTCCCTGCTGTCCTGAGGTACTTCCCATTCAAAAATACATCTTCATAGAAAGATGACTCAGAGTACAAGTCTTCAAAGACTCACACAGCAGTCCTAGTAGAATCTTGACCAATATGTTTAAACAGGACAGGAGAACAGAGTCTATCAGTTTGAATCACTATAATTTGTCTTCTAAAAATTCCTGACTCTGAGGAGACTGGCTGAGATCACACCATGAGAAATTAAATGGAGAGATAACCTTCTTTTAAACCCAGAAGACTCTACTTTAGAGTGAAAAGATCTCATTGAAAAGCAGATCTACCTCATTAATTGAGTGTCATGAAATCAATTATAAAGAAGAATATCCAACTCTGGTGTCAGGTGTGCTGTTCAGTGGTTGAGAACCATCTGGAGCCATATTTCTGTGCTGGAATGGAAAAGCAGTCACCATGGCTCTTCATAGAAGAGACAAGAATGTTTTAATTGGGCTGGAGGGAGAAGGGGATCACTCTGTTTTTTCTGTAGCACTCCATATCTTTCTAGGACCCCATCTGACAGTCAACTGAGTAGCTTCACAGCCAAGGAAAACATCTATATGGCAGCCTCAAATCTGTAAGAAGGAAGTTGAAATGTCATTTTTGTGTAGACTTCATCATCACAGAAGAAGTACTGTGACGAGCACTGACATACTGAAAGATATCACCTTATAACAGCCCTGCATTTATCAAAACTACAGAGTGGTCTGTATCTTTATAGAAGAAGAGCCTTTACCACCTCTAGAATCTTGATATTGACTCTCAGTGCCTCTAATGTATTAAATCACAAATATCTGTACTGGGAATGTTTACTCCCACAAAGTCACAACCTCACTATACCTTCTCTCTGCAACTATATTTCAACACTTCAGGAGACCCTGAAGAAAGATTCCCTAGCAGGCAGTAGGAGTTTAACTTCTCTTGACTGTATTTTTTACATTAACTGAGACAAACACAGACGTATTGAGGGACATGAGCTGCATAAAAGTGAGAAGCCTTTGGCAGCCTGGATCTGGGGGTTCTATGGCCATGTCAAATTGTGGCACTCTGGCAAACATCACTCACACACAAAGAATGGGTCCTCAAAGACAGACCTCAAGCACAAGGGCACCCATGCCAAACTGACTGACAGCTGACCACAAGACACTTCCTCTAGTGGCAGGACAAGGGGCAGTGGTTTCCAACTGAAAGAGAGTAGATTTAGATTGGACATTTGACTTTTTTTATGATAAGGGTGGTAAGACAATGGAAGAGGTTGCCTGAAGAAGTTGTGGATGCCCCATCATTAAAAATGTTCAAAGTCAGGTTGGATGGGGGTTTCAGCAACCTGATCTAGTGAAAGGCCATGCACTAGATGATCTCTCAATGTCCCTTCCAATCCAAACCATTCTATGATACTGTGAGTCCACCAACTGAGTGTACATCAGGCTGGCTTGCAGGTAGACACTACTGGGATGTGTGACTGCAGCACTGAGGGATGCATAGATGCCTCTCAAGCAAAAGTCATCTCTGCGAAAATTCTGTAGCCAGACATTTCCAAAGCCCTGTGGTACAAGGAGATTGCATATGTTTGCTAGAATTACAACTCCATGCACATACTGTTATCGCCATCGTTTGTAGCTATAGTGATGAAAGTTTAGTGACTGAGCAAAAGTATTCACAATATTGTGCTTACAACACTTCTCTTAATTTTGTCACCTCTTTTCCATTCTACTCACTTTTTTTCACCTTTCATATCCAGTCCAGGGAAATGCCTGCACATTCTGGTGGTCTGGCAACTTCCCTCATCTACAGAGGCTAGTTTCCTAGTATGTTCTAGCACATGATCCATCAAGGTCAAAATATATGTGTAATTTTAATCAGAGACAAAGAGATGATTTACTGCTCCCTGACAAAGAGTCAGCTGCAGACCCAGGACTGGCATTAGGTATGGCATAGCCAAGAACCTTTTGTCCTCCTCTTGGTCAAGGGTTTTTAGCCTCTGACTATGAAATGCACTAACCATGGCAACTCAGATGCAGATCTGCCTGGAACACGAAATACTCTGACTTTGCCTGTAGCAGGTACTCTAGGCTGGTGTGCAGCAGCAGCAGCAGTCCAAGTTTACCTGACCTGTGCTGGCAGCTCACCAAGCAGCATACTACTAAGAATGGCTGACCAGCTTCAGCTCAGCTCATGGCTCATATCAGACATGACAGTGAAGGGCACTGAGAACAGCAGAAGAGTTTTGATCCATTCACTGCTCAAAATAGAAAGGAACTTATCATGCAGGTGACATGATCAAGTCTTCTCATATCCCTTGTTCTTTCTCCTTCAAGCAAAACTAATCTGCAAGTTCTTGCAGATTTGGAGCTTTTCTGCCATTTGTAGCTAACTCTTTTACTTAGCTCTTTTCCTACCATTCTATGATTCTATGATATATGTGTGTATATACAAATCCCTTTTTCATTGTCTCTTCACAGCTCTTGTCAAAATACTTCTTCTAGAAGGCAACTTGCTAAAGAATGGCTCTTGCTTGGACATCCTCATGTGCAATCACTACGTTGACAGCTCTGTTAACTTTTGATTTTTGTTAATAGTTTTTAAGTTATGCAACATTTTCAAGTCAGACAGTTTTTTCTGTCTTTTTTTCTGGTTCTTTTACACCAGAACTGTCTTCAAAACAATATACCGCCTCTTAAAACCATTTCTCTTTTAGAAGCTTGTTTTAAATCCTTGTCAAAAGCTTTTTCATTTTTATTTAATGAAATTATGGGGCTTGTTCACTCTTATGGGATGTTGAACTTGAATACATTATGGTTGCTATTACATTGTGGCCTTTTTTTGTCTTGTGCTGTCTCTGAATAACTGTCCCAAGAACCAGTCATTCCTTTTTGTCCAAAATTCAGTACACATCATGCCATTGTGCACATTTCTTCCAGTTTACAGAGGGGTAAGTGAACTCATCCACTATTTCCAAGTTTCCTCTCTTTAAAACTTTCCTCATCTTCTGTAACATACAACCCTTAATGAACATCCTGGTAGGCTGTTTGTAACATAGTCCAAATATTACAGGTTTTTTAGATAGATATGGAATTAAAATCTTGCATGTATGATATTTAATTGCATGTTTGATGACTTTGCTGTATTCAACTCTACACTTTAAACCTAGAAAGCCACTCCTTCAGAAGTTAGCTTGATTTGCATCCAACTAATTATAATGTCCTATTGATATTTCTTGAACTAGGTAGTTAAAAATCTGGCAATGCTGGTTCTTCTCTCTGACTTTCCTTACAGCTATATGGAATTGTATTCGGACTTAGTCTAGTTTTTACATTTTTTAATAAAAAGTGGCTTTTATTTATTGACACTGTTCCAAATTTTACTGACTTACGTCCACCTTTTTTTTTTTTTTTCATGTTTACAGAGTGTATATAGAATCATACAATCATTTACGCTGGAAAAGACTCTTAAAATCATCGAGTCCAACCTTAAGCCTAACACTGCCACATCTAACACTAAACCACATCCCTAAGTGTCATGTCTACATGTCTTTAAAATATCTCCAGGAGTGGTGACTCAACCACTTCTCTGGAGAGAACTTCCCTTGACACAACTTGAAACCATTTCTTTTCATCCTATCACCTTTTTACCTGGTAGAACAGACTGACCTCTACCTCTCTACAACCTCCTTTCATGTAGTTGTAGAGAGTGATCATATCTCCCCTCAGCCTCCTTTCTCTGGACTAAACAACCTCAGATCCCTCAGCTGCTCCTCATGGGACTTGTTGTCTAGACCTTTCACCAGCTTTTCTGCTCTTCTTTGGATGCCCTTTGTCACTCTCTTCTTGGATGACATCACTTGCAGGGGATATGTCATCCTGAAAGCATTTTCTTTTGCATCTGCTGGCATTTTCCCCCCATTTTCCTATAATCTTTCTGACTGCCTACATAATCATAGCTGCCAGACTGTGGTTCCATTTTCTCACAGAGATAGAACTTATTTGGGAAAATAAGATGTTTGTAAAAAATAGTGTTTTATCTACAGATAGTTCATTTCCAGGCTTATTATTATTGCTAGTATTACTATTTTGCAACAAAAAGTTCCTTAAGTCCTTAGGCTAAAAGCTGTTATTCACTGAATAAACGGAAACATACAGTTAATCAATAGCTCCAGGGCAATTTTTCACCAGAGGTAGTTGTCTGGAACATACTTTTTTCTTCCCTCTCTTCAGATTTTTTATTTTGTTTTGGCAATTACATGAAACATTACTTCATCTCTTATTATTCTCTTGCCATTCCTAATAAGCTGTGTTTTAATTTAAACCAGCAATTTACAATTCAATTAATATATAACAACAGAATCTATTGCAATCACAATGCGATAAATTTGTGTTTTAAGTAATTTTTAATGCTCAGAGCAGCTGGATCTGTGAAGCGTGGAAATAGCTACCATTTTTCACCATGTGCAATGCTGCATGTGCAAAGCACCACTTTTTAATTATATCACCACCAAAGCCCAATTTTTGGTCAATGGAGTAACTGTAATTGCAAAGGAAGAAAATATTTGTTTATGATGTAGAGTTAACATAGAAAATATAAAAGTAGGGACTAGATGATCTTTCGAGGTCCTTTTCAACCCTTATGATTCTATGATTCTGTGATATAATTAGTAAAACTGAAGTGTTAATTCTTTGGTATAATCTATTTAACGATGTGTTTCAGATTGATATTTTTCAAAAAGGTAGAGGGATGTGATTAATTTACTTCAGCCAACAAAGAATTACAAGATTACTGCATCTGACCAGAAATCAATGCTTTAGAAATTGTAAATAATGAGTTACTACTTTACCGCTGTGTATTTTTTCCTTTTCTTTTGTGACAGTCATATGCTTTTTCAAATTTCTGCTTTTTTATACTATGTAGATAAAAAACTCCCAAAGGCTAAGTCTTCATCAAGTTTAGAGTTCCTCTGACCTTAACGAAACTACATTAATTCTGACATATTTATTACTTATATTTGACTATAGTTTAGAAGTTAAAGTATGACTCATAATTTGCCAGATGGAAAAAGTATATAAACCTTCTTCCAAGTTTCACTGTAAAAAAGGAGTGTGACTCATCCAAGCAGACCACCTTCTCTTCTCCTACCAAGGACATTTAGTCTTGCTGTGAACATAAGCTCTTGCTACTACAGAGATTTTCGAAGAAAAGAGACTTCACTCTTTCGCCAATGTGTTTACTCTTTGAGTCAGGAGTAGCCCTATGGTGTTGAAAGGAATTGTACTGCTGTAAACGTAAAATCATAAAAAGGTCTTGCTACATTTTTTCCTCTTCAATCAAATAGAGAATTAACACACGGGTTTTCTGTAATCCTGATTTACTTCTAAAGAGACTTCAGTACGTCAGTGTTCCTTTCATTTCCCGTCTCAATAGTGTGCCCTGTATCAGTTTGCTCCTGGTCACATGGAGAGCACTCATCAGAATTAATAAATCTATTAATGTAACCTGCAATATAATTGCTTGAGGCTTACAGTTTTTGAAAATGGGGCTTAAGTTGGCTTCATCAACCTGCCCTTTGATTTAGATGGGTTTTCTTAACTTAAAAGCTGTAGGAAAAAATGTACTGAAATATATATGCCCTGTTCAGCTACTGAATAACCAAAATCTGTCTTAATTAGTAGAACACTGTGATTTTCACATTTTTAAAGACCAACAGGAAAAGTAAATAGGTAATATTAAGAATCAGAAAATATTTATCTTGTAGATGAAAGAGAAAATACTGAACATTTTCAGATGAGAAACTGTATCTATAAATTGGTTATCCTCAAAAGAAATCTTTTATACCGAGCTTGTATAAATACACAAAAAATAAACATTCACAATCCTTTCTAAGAAGCATTATTAAAATATCCATTGTTTAAAACTACAGTGTAAACGAAATGTCAGGCTTTTGTATCACAGAAGTCACTTAGAGTTTAGAAATTGGATTTACTTGGAACAGAATCAGGACCACGACCCCAAAAATGTTAATTTCCTACTATTCTTTATTCAAATGAAAAGATACAGTCTCTGGCAATTGCACCACAGAATAAAAAAAAACCCCTAAACCTGTTCCTTTATGTTATTACTGGCTTTTCAATTCTTACATTTGTCATTGATATATGCGGCATGAAAGTAAAAAAATGCATACATAACATAAAGGCTGAGTAAATATACATTAAGGAGAACTAACCCATCAAGTGATTTTACCCTTATCTGCATTTGCAGGTTGGTTAGATCCATCAATGTATGTACCGCCAAACTCTGTAATTCCATTATAATGGTAAGAGGAAGAAAGTGGGAGTCTTTGAGGTGATGCCATGTGTTGTATAGTAAAATCCAGCAAAGTTTCATTTTCAAATATCTGGTGGAGAAGGGGCAAAGTATCTCCAGTAATTTTAAGGACATTTTCCAAATGTTTATTTAGATAAAAGATAGATAACAGTAAAACTATAAAACCTGCAGCCAGATAACTAGGTTTTATTAATGACCTGCCATATACCGTGGCCGGATAATTAAAGTTCTCTCTCCCTCCTAACCCACTCCTCCCAGAAAAGGAGAGAGTGGACAAATTTATTTGATAGTTTGATAACCAGGGGACACTGGTTGAAAACTATTGATATAATCAGAGTCTATTCAATTTCCTCACGACAGACACTCCTATCTGCTAATTTCACCTGTGAATAGTTAATTATGCTCTGGATGCATATGGTCGAGTCATTAATAAAATTTGTCTGTCATAGGTTTCTGTATTTTCCATTTCTGTCATCCTGGTGTGCATTTTATCTATGGGAATCTTTCCTCTTTTTTTCCTTTTAACATTGCACAAGACAGATGTTAGTGGTATGGGTATTTCAACAGGGCTACGTTATAGATGGCATGCAGCATGGATCAGGATTGCTCTTTTAGCCTGTAAAAGACTGGGCCTGTGTACATAATGAAGTCGCTGAAGCATGAATGATAATGGAGTTCTTAACCATTTCACATTGCCAAGCTATGCTTAGGGAATTTGCTCCCACCTAAACAAATGCAAGGGAAAAGGCATCTTTTTTTTGGCAAGCTCATGAAGATTTTGCATATATATGATAGCTGTTTGTCCTTTTTTTTTTTTCCCTTTAAATCTGGCTGATGTCTCTTTTCTAAGACACTTCTTTGGGTGAATGCAGGTATCAAAACCCAGATTTTCTCCCTCCAGTCATCTGAATTTAATAAAGTGCATATTGTATACCAAGGCAATTTGTTTTAATCTTTGAAAGGCCTCTCGGGACTCAGAAAGCTTCTAAATTTCACATCAAATTTCCCTAATTTGGCCATTTCCTTTAGTTGGGACAATTTTCTTTCAGTCTTCCATGCCTTATAAAGAGATTTCTCAGTTCATCAAAAATCATTTGTGTATTCATAATACTGCAGGCTAGAACATGGTGCTTTGTTTAATGTATCTGAATAAAAGTATCTAAAGAACAATAATAAATCTATGAGTAAGTAATTCTTCCCCTACTTTTGCTTCATTTTTTTTTTCTCCAAATACAGATCTTTTCGCTCACAATTCAAATGTAGCTTTAAAATTTGTTGAGGGTTACTTTCTCCTTTTAGAAGTTACATGTTTGCAGATAAATTCTCCTTTCTTCCTTGCCCAGCAGTTTTTTGTATTTCCCTAACCAGCAAAGCTGTGCCCTCTTCCTACGTGCAAAGATCAAGATAGAGAAGATCACCAACAAAGGTCAAAACTCTGGGCCTTGCTGGTCTCTCCAGTAGTGGATATCATTACAATGTTGGCATAAAACCTAGCCATACCTTTAACAATTTAACAATTTGACAGAGAATCACCCAGTTTTGACATAGGTTGGCATCTGGCCTCCGCAAGGACTGATGAGTCCTGGAACCTTAACTAAAGATTTGCTTCTATGATTCTTAAGTCTTCCAGGTCAAGTCCTCTGCGTGATGACTGTGATTATCATGGTGTGGGTATTTTAACAATTATTTTTCTGTGCTAGGCTGGGTTATACCTGAGTGAATTTTTAATCCTTCTCTTTCAGAGATGAGTTGACTTCATGCATTCTATGCTTTATGAAATCTTTCTCAGGAAAAAAAAAAAGGAGAGATTCTTGCTATCAAGTTTTCCCTAGGTATCTTTTTCCTCTCTTCTTTTAAGGTTTCTGAACACTCTCCTGGCTTGTTGGAACTTGAATGGTAAGGAGAAGCTTGTGTATTTTGTTTCTCTCTTCACCTAGCCTCACTGGATGTCAGTACTTCATAGTCTTGGTAGATTGCCTAGCTTTGTTCCTCACAGGGGTGATCATCAGAGCTCGAAGGCACAGAAAACCTGGAGAGCAGACATAGGGAAAGGACTGTTTTTTATGAGTGTGTACAACACCTTAAACAATGTAATTAGAGCCAAAAAGCACCATCATAGACATAAAACCAGATTGTTAAAGTTGTCTGAAATCTTTCAATATGATTTTTGTCAAAAAATTACATTTCAAATGAAAAGTTTAGTAAAAGTAGTCCAATCCTGACAAGATAGTGTTGCCAGTCACATAGTCTGAACTAAAATTCAGGCAGTTTTAAAAGTTTCTCATTTTCTTGAGTGGAAATC
The DNA here is from genome assembly GCF_028858725.1 of Colius striatus. Lineage (NCBI taxonomy): Eukaryota > Metazoa > Chordata > Aves > Coliiformes > Coliidae > Colius > Colius striatus. Next base: position 29,732,988 of record NC_084762.1, read on the forward strand.
TGAGTTTTCTTTGCTTTTATGAAACAATTGTTGATCTTGAATTGAGTCACAAATAAATAATTGACATTTTAGCGAGGGGGGTTTTTTTGTTTACATTTCAGAGCTCTAACAGTAATTGTAGTAAGTGACACCCTGAATACTGTAGCAGAGTCCATCTGAAATGTCCGAGGAGATGCCCTTGGACACGGGTAAAACTAATCCATGTTGTTCTGATTCTAGGAAGAGTCTAGTACAGAAGGAGATAAAGACAAGACAAATATTTGCCCCCCACATCCCCCCTTTTTTTGTGGAACTGCTTTGGATCCTTCTGCTATTGCTGCTCTTGTTCTGGAGAGGGTTTCTGCTCGCTTCCCAAAAGTTCATTACCAAGTTCTAGCCTGTTTTTGGTAGCATGGCATTAGCAACAGAAATCCAAAATAATGCGTTAGCTTGCTCAGAAATAATGACTTTGGCTTAAAAAGTAAGGATACGAACAAAAGGAGTGTTGGGTTTAACTACGCTCTAGTTTTAGAACTTTGAGGGTGAACTGAGAACACATTAAAAATCTCACGGCTGAGATTCTTAAATGGTCTTACGGCTCCAAGTGTATTTCCTCATGGCTCTCAAGTAGATCTCATAGATTTTTTTATAGTGAACTTTTTAGAATCCTGGCCAAAGTCTAGCCTAAAGGGCTTTTTTTTCCCCCTTCCTAAGTACTTTGCTGAAGTTATTATTGCTTTCTTCCCCTTTGTATACAGTAGATGGAGGTCCAAATAGGATACTTTCTATGTGAAATGATCTTTTCTGGAAAGCATTTCTAATCTGGAACAGACTTGTTTGTCTAGGCAGAAATATGGATTTTCTGTGGCTGGACTTGAAGAGAGACATATGTAAGCATGCAGCAAAACATATATAGCATTTGATTAGGTATTGCTGTAAGGTGTAGTAAGCATATTCTTTTTTTTCCCCTTTTTTTAACCTGTTTTTTTTTTTCAGTTGGCAAAACTTCGAGACAGCAGGTGAGAGTGGTGTTTCAGAAAAAATGGGGAGTCAATGGAGGAAGGAGGGAGACTTCTCTTCAGAAAGAGACATCAATCACATCTCAACGTCTTGTAAAATCAACATGATGCCATAGACTGTATGGTCACCATATTTTCTGGCTGAACTCTTCAATGTAAATCTCATACAAGTGCTGGGATGGACAAGGAGTTAGAATATGCTGCAAATCTTTGTCCAAGGACTCACCTAAACAGTCTATGCTGACAGGCCAAACATTACTTAGGCTCATTGTTTTTGCATATCTTGTTGACAAAGAATTGCAGTGTTGCAACCTTCTTGATCTTCTGTCTTATTCTTTGGCATGGAGCAGAAGACCACAATCACAATAATCTCTGTGTCTGAAGTGTACGCTAATGGAGGTTGAACACTCTGTCAAGATATCTTGTATCCCTGTTTTAAATTTACTAGTTTACATCTAACATGGCACCTTATACATCTAGTTTACAGAACTGAGAATTTACTTTCCCTTCTCCTTGTTGACCAACAAAAAAGAAAAATATGATAAAGAACATCTCATCTGTTTTATGCAGCTATTTTGTGGTTGTCCTCTGCGTGCTGAGGGTTCTCCAAATGCTGCATGATTTTGTAGAGTGTTTAATCAAGCTGAGCTTGAAAACCTTGGTTTTCATCTTCGAGTCTCCAGACTGCTTCTCAACCCACCTCTCATGGCATCACCAAAATGCAGAAAGGAGGACAAGGGATGCTCTGAAGTCACCCAGAATTACAAGGATGAATCTCCTCTACCTGGTTTTCCAGTCATGCTTCTTTTAATAACAAGATATTTTTATATATATGTGTGTGTGTATATATATATTTATATTTACCTTGTTCATACCATCAAGCTGTTCAAAGTCAGTTGACTGGTAATATCTCAATATTTCACATCGAGTCAAAACTGTGTTTAATTACATTAACTTATTTCAACAGCATCTTCCTTACCTCGGTTACTCAGTTTCAAAGAAGATCTCTTGCCAACATTCAAAATGTTGGAGTTCTGAAGAAAAGGTTTTAAGTCTGTCTTTAGTGGAAAGTCATAAGTATAAAGTTAATACTAACACCACTAGTAACACATGTGCAGGGTACCCAAGAGGTTCTCTTTCTTAGTTGAACTATTTCACTTCAGTGAGCTCGTAGTGTAAGCAGAAAGCACACAGAAGACAGTGTATATGAAAGATCTAGAATGACAGTTTGAATGCTGAAGACTTATAGGTTGGTAGCTGGATGTAATGAATTCATCCAACCTTACTGAATGGCCAGAAAAATTATTCTAGAAAGAATATTAACTCATTTTAAACGGCACACGGTGCAAGACTTTCCTTTTATTCTTTGGACATAGAGAAAATGCACATCTTTATAATTAGACACAATAACCTCTGTTTTGCTCATGGATTTTGTGGGGCTCATTGCTAATTTTTTGAATATGTATTAGTGTAGTGGGTCTGTGGTGGTGGTGATTTTCTACAGCAGCTCTTGTAGTGCTGTGCCTCCTGTTGGTATCTAAAAATGTGTATCGATAGCACATCATTGTTGCTGCTGCTGCTCGCAGCATTCCTTCTCCACCTTCACCAATAGCTGTGGGTGGGCATGATCTTGGGAGGGACCATGGCCAGGACAGTTGACCCAGGCTGACCAAGGAGATATTCCATACCATATGATGTCAGCTCAGCAATATAAACTCAGGGATAGGAGCAGGAAGGGAGAAGTGTGAATCACTTTGGCCTTCCAAAGCAACTGTTATGCGTACCGCAGCCCTGCTTCTCAGGACGAGGCCGGACACCACTGCTGATGGGAAGTAGAGAGTAACAGCTTGTTTTGATTTGTTTCGCTTTGCTTCTCACATGAGTGGCTTTGCTTTTTTCCCTTATTAAGCTACTTTTATCTCAACTCACGAGACTTCCATCTTACCTTCTCCCCCTCCAGCTTGCTGAGGAGGTGGGTGATAGGACAGTGTGGTGGACACCTGGCATCCAGCCAGGGTCAAATCACCACAATTAGTTAGAAAATGATTTTGTGGAAGATTTATGGAAAGATCTGCTCAGTACTTAGTTGTTATCAAAAGGCAAGTGAAATGGTAGGAACTGTTGGGACATAAATACGGAAGAACACAGAAAGCTTTATCATGTCATTATAATAAAACACTAGTGTGCCCAGGGTTGTTGTGTTCAGTTCTGGCCCTCTTCATCATCAAAAAACCCAAATGTTTTAAAACTAGAAAATGTGCAGAGTCAGTGACAGGAAGAGGAGCTTCAGTACAGAATGATTTCTATACAAGAGACTAAACAGCCTTGTTCTGCAAATTGTAGGAAGTTATGTGAGATATTGTAGGGAGATACGGCTCCATGCCTGCCTTTGATGCCTTCTCTCTAAGCATCCATTCATGGACATAGAGGCACAATACAGAGTGAAATGGGCTTTTGATCTAAAATTCTGCAGGTGATATTATGAGTAGAAAGTCTCCTTGCATAGCCTTCACCACCAATGATATGTGTGTGTTCACATAATGTAAGAGATCAGATCAAAGTGTGTATTCTGTGAAAGGCTAATATTCAGTGGCAGTAACTGGAGAATCTTTTGGCAAAATGCTGATATTTCGTAGCTGTTGTGGACATCGTGAGCACTGGCATTGGGTCTCCTTCCAGGATTAATTTTCACAATGCTGCCTAAGCAGAGCCATTGTCTGTGCCTCCGGCTGCATATAGGGAAGCAGTATGTGAAACAGCTGGCACTAGGTTTTGCAGAACTATTTACATTATTCTGTGACTAGTAGCCTCAGTCACCTAACATGGATCTCTTTCTCCCTTAATAGTAATAGCTATTACTAGCAATAACTACCTGAAAGTAGTAGCTGGCACTCAGCTGGAGAACAGAGCTGCCAGTGCTCAGTTGTGGAGAAGGCAGATGCTGCCTGTTAGAGGGCTCCAGCAATATGAAACCACTATCAAACCACAAGACAATGCAATTTTTCTTTAACTATGTGAGCTCCCATGCAGCCCTGAAACAGGAGCATTTGCCATGGGAAAATGCTGAAGTATGCTTGTGCCAGCAAATGCCAGCAGTGAACTTGACTGGCTTCCAGGTGCCATGACAAGGACAGATCTGGCTAGAACAAAGCAGGCTATGGGGCAGAGCTCTGTGGCATTGAGCACAGCGTCAAGAAGATGTGGGCATGCTCAGGGTCAGTAAATGTCCTCAAACCCAAGCTATCATCCTCACCCCTGCAGAGTTCATTCCCATCCTGTCAGACCTTTGGCTTCTTTCTCCTTTCAAATAATCTCTCTGCCCCTCCTGAGACTGCTGCTCATGGCCATGGTAGCAGGCCATTCTTCCACATCCTTCCTCTTCATGGAGAGGAGCAAGAAAATGTAGAAAGAACTGACACAGTGGTCAGAATGGTTTGTTCTTAGCAGGGCTGCATTTCCTACAAAGACTGTGGCAATAAATTTTAAATGTAACAAATGTTCTCTCTCAATGAGATGGATCATCTCCTGAATAAAAAGTTAGGCTGAAAACACTTGAATATTCATTTATACTAAAATATTGAGGAACCACTTTAGCAAACACAAATGGAAAAGACCCTCTACTTCTTTCACAGTGTTTGAAGGCTGCCTATGTGCAAGTCAAATTGTAATCAAAACTTTATTGTACTTTTACATGCACAAGTACAATTACAATTGATTTTTATAAGACAAGATTAATAAAACAAGTGATATTCCTGTTGAAAACCAAACTGTGCACAATGTAAGCAGTCAAGTTACATTTTGAACTAAAGCAAAACGCAACAATTAAATCGTAGATATAATTGTCCTAGGAAGAGTCAAAGAAGATGTTTTTCCTATGAGCTGTTGTAGAGAGATTGGGATCTTCCTTTCTCTACAAGATGCATTAACCTCTGCTGCAACTCGTTGTGCAAGTACAATTCTTCTTTTGATCCATTAGCAGAATATTCAGCAAGTAGGTCTATCTCACTGCCAGGCTTAGTCACATTAATCCAAGCACTTGTCATTAGGCATTTACATGCAATGTTATCCATCCTCTGTGTGTTTTGCTAGACAACAGTGGGTCAGAATACATATTTATCACTAAGGATAAGCAAATTCTTACTGAACCCTGTAAGCCACAGTTTAATCTGATTGCAGTACAGGTAGATGTTGCAAATATCTTCTTGAAGAAATCAGACTTTTCTTGAGACAAATTCTGTTTTTGATAATATTTATAATGTTTTAAAGTTCCTGTTAGTATTAAGGAAAAGTGATGGTAAAAACTTTTAGATCCAAAAGCATAGCTCACCAAGTGGAGTGCGCACAAGACGCCTGATCAAGAGTAAACCTGGTACTAGTGGCAGTGCTAGGATAAAGTTATTACGGTTGTCCTTTTTGTTATTTCTGTAATCTAATCATTCAGTAACATATTAAGCTTTCCACCACTTAAGAAAGCATTTCCTACTACCTAAAAATAATTTGGTTCTATTTTTAAGCCAGCTTAATATTACTTTTAGTGCAAATAAAAATAATAGCAAGTGTGGTGACAGGACAGTATTCATTATTTTTCAAAGCAGATTTTACCTGTAAGCATCACAGCTGCACAAATGGATAATATTTTGATCTGGGACCTCAGTACATGCCTTTGTATTGTCTTTTGCCTATTTGAAAGAAGAGTGTATTTGGAAGTGTTTACAGCCAAAACCCTTCTGTTTGGACCAACAGCTACCTTATGGTCAGTTACTAGCATTCAGAGGGGGAAAAGTGTAGAATCTTTGAAGAAATGACAGATGTTATAAAACAGCCAGGGACTCAACTATGTTCTGTAACAAAGTTCACCATGATATTTACAATCAGGAGATTTGATTCCAAGTAGTTTACTATAGGTTTAAAGAAAAACAAAAATCCAAAAATGCTAACTTGCAGGTGAAATATTTTTTGCTTATTTTCGTATTTAATTTGCGTATTTTGTTGCTGCTCCTCCATGGCCCAGCCACCAGCCATGGTTATGCAGTACTGCAGCAGCACAAATGCATGACATTCATCTGTGCAGGGTCACTAAACCTCCCCCTGCCTCTCCCCCAGGTCATATTCCTTTCCCATAGTAGAGCCATTGACTCCTTCCAGGTTGCTTTGCTTCTGGATTATTGTGTTTGATTGCCATGGGGCTTTGACCATCCTTCTGTACAGAAAAACCTTTACAGAGTAAAGAAGGTTGAGTTCATACTGGGATAACTATGCAATGCTGTTGATCAAAGTGATGCAGATTGGTCCTGTATCAGAAATGGGTCTCCACTACATGTCTGCTCTTTCCTTCCTTATACATTAAAGGCTGTGTTATTATGCCTGGTATCAACATCAGACTTACTAGGCTGTATTTATTTGGATCAATATACTTTCTTTTTTGAAATAACCATACAACAGGTTTTATTCCTCATTTCAACAGTGTTTTTTTCCTCCATTCCTATCACTTTCGTTACAGTAGTTCTCTTCTGCCTTTAAAACAAAGCCCTTAACTGTTACACCTGTGAGTATTTGAGATTTTTAAATTCTATCACCTGATATAAATGGAATTGTAATGGTTACTCTGATTTCTTTTTTTATCACTAGATAGTTAAAATTGTAAGTATTCATCCTGAAACAAGGTTATAATAAAACCTGCATTGGTCTGTTCTCTGTATACCTGTATCCCTTGGCAGTTAGTTTGCCAGTATGAGAAATACATTATTAATTAAATTACTCTTTTTTTTTTTTTATATTGTATTACTGTCATTTAAAATAGCAGAACCAAGTACTGATGAATTATGTCTTTTGATGCCATTGGGGGCTTACTTTCTTGCTGGAAAGATTTTTTTGTTCAAAATTATTTCTAGCATTAGGACACTAGCCTTTTATTACTAGTCGCCTAATTAAAGTCCCAAATGATTTACACGTGTGATTCATTTGAGTTACATAATATGACATGTAAGTGAAGTTGAGTGCATATGTGCTTTGTAGACAAGAAGAGAGACTGTTGAATTGGGCCAAGCTGAGAATTATGAATTAGTCTGGTGAATTCTCTGGTGGATGATTAGAATCTTCTGGCAGGATAGTGCTTCAAGATCTGTGAGAGTTTTGCTGCATGGTATGTAGTGAATCACAAACTTACTGATTCTTGTTATCTCTGTCTCAGAAATGAATGTTAAAAAAAGGCCTGAACCATTCTGGGTTTCCTTTTGTGTGTTTATAAAGTAGATAAGCCCTGGTAAAAGAAATACTCTTTTAAATATTGCCTTCCCTATTACCTTTTATTGACAGAAAAATCTGCCAGAGTTTAAAATAAGAGGCAAACATGATGCTACAAAAATATCTCTAGAAGTAACCTAAGCTGTAAAATTTTAATTATAGTCATTAAAAATAATATATTAGGTAATATTATATATTATAGAATTATAATAACATGAGATTGTATAATTATATAATATATTTTATGTAATAGAATATATTCATAAATTTTAATTTTGTTCATTTAGTGAGATAAGATTTGTAAGTTATACCACTTACTACAACAGTGGGTCCAGATTAATTGGTCTATATTCTACAAGCCTGTCCTGCCAGTATTATTAGGCTGATAGGGTTACAGAAAAGTATCTTTTGGGTTTAACATTAAGTACTTACTAAACTATCCATTTGATATTTTAAAAATATTATTTCATTAAATACAAAAAGAATAACATGGCTCAAACTCACCAAGGGAGTAAATGGATCAGGATCAGTCATGATGTGGTAAGAAAAACTATTCAGTTTTCAAGTGACTGTTGCAACCAATTATTGGGCAGGTGCTGAGGTTTGCTAAACTGATGAACTACTTGCCACATGGTGCAAATGGCTGGGTTGTTGTAAATGCCATAATGTTGCACAGGTTCAAGAAGTTGGTAGGCAAAGTCATAGAGGAAAAATCTCACAGTGGCTGTTAAGTAAGAATATTATCACCTCTAGTGCATGAGAAGCTTCTGAGCTGCAAATTTTAGGAAACTAGAGGAATACTCAAGGAAAGCATCACTAAATTAGGTAGGCAGTTATTAGCCTACCGGGACACCATCTTTTCTTTACTTATTTCTGCATTCAGATTAAGAAATAACAACATTCAACTAAAATGAGTAGTCAGAGACCATATTACCAAGAATATAGCTTTATAATGGAAACTGACTGCAGTGCAAATATTATATTATAATGTATTATATTTACATTAAACCCAAAATAAAGTGACAGTTGTGCACGTCCACAATTAATTATATCTCTAACTAACACACCTGCTTCCTGCCTCTGTATTTCCTTTCAGTGTTCATTTTAACTCTTGAAATTTCTTAGTATCTTGAAAAGTCAGTAAGAAAAAGCAACTATTACAAAAAGCTATATCAAAGACAAGTTTTTAACTACTTCTAACTTCTTAAAAGGTCTATGCTGAGTAAGATAAAGTCTCACATGAGTAACAGTTTTTCTGTGCTTGAAAACTTTTGCTTGACTCACTTCCTTATCTCCTAGAATGAAAAGAAAGACTCCAAACCATTTCCATCCCCAAATCATAATTGTGAAAAGCTGAAGTTGAGAGTATAGCTAACACATGGCAAAGGATATAATAATGAAAACAAGCATTATTAACATAAAATAATTAATTACCACAATTGTACATGAAATCAAGTCAGTTGTGTGAAGGCATGGAAACATACACAAGTGCCAAAACCTTGCTGAGTATTACAGGATCACAGATATTAAAGTATCACAATAGAACTAAGGTTAATCTTTAACATTATGATGAACATCACTATAGGCCATATAGTTTTGCAATTTTTTTTCAAAGCATCAAAAAACTGGAAGGCAATTGTATGCTTTCAAACATGTGATGCTTGGCTTTGTGAAACAACTTTTGCAAGTATCAGGAACAATTTTTCTCTGTGCTACGTTAACTAAAACCAATGTCCAGAGCGCAGCTGTTTCCTTTGAGCTTGCTTTGATGTTGGAACTGCTATTTCTGGGTTTAAAAAAAACAGTTGTTTGCAAATGAGAGCATTAACAAAGAAAAATGTCTAATCCCTCTTTAAGGAGAAAGATAGACCAAACTAAAAAAAATTCAATAAAAGTCTTTAAGGTGTAGCTTCAGTAGGCTTCATTTACATATATTATAATTCTCTCCTCTACCATTTCTTCACAGTGCTGTCTCATCCTGTGCTGAGATTAGGAACAATAGTCACATGAAGAAAGGGTTATCATGGACATAGCAAGATAGTTCAGAAGTTCATGTATAACAATCATTTGTGTACTAAGAATATAAAAATAATAAAAAGTCTGATTATATTGTCAGTTATTCTGTTAAAAGCTAATAAAACCCTCTGCTGAAGCTGATTAATTCTTATATAACTAACTGGAAATAGATTTTTAACCATGAAGTATTATTAGTCATATTTATAATACAATACAATAATGATTTTCTGTTCTTTGTATGAAACTGTACTGGATTTTTATTCTTCAAAACATCTATCACTGATAAATATAAAGCATTTTACAGATCAAATAAGGTTTCATATAAAAGATACATTATATTTATGATAAAACCTAAAATAAGTTCATAGAACTGTGCAATAATGTAGGTCAGAAAGGACCTCTAGTGTCACCTGGCCCAAATGCCTCCTGAGAGCAGGGTTGACTCTGAGGTGAGATCTAGCTCTGAAGTTTGACATAGGGCTGTTCTGGCTGAGTTTGGAGCATCCCCCAAAGGAGGAAATTCCATGTCTTCCCTGGGCAACCTCTCCTGATACCTGATCATTTTACTATGAAATAATTTCCTAACATCAGATTGGAATTTTCTTTCTTTCATCTTAAGCATATTGCCCATTGTCCTTTTGTCATCCACCTCCAAGAGGTCTGTCTCTGCCTTCTCTGTAGGGTAGTTGAGCCAGCGAGTGTTCCCCTCTTAGCAATCTCTTTTTAAGAGATCCCTTAGTGTCTTATACATGTAAAGAGAGAATGATTGTTTCTAACTTCTTTCAAGTATACACATTTCTAAAACTACATTTTGCAAGCCTTCCTCATTTAAATATCAGGTGGTAGAGAGCATTCTACTAAACTTGTGAGTCCCTAAAAGTGTGTAGAGCTAAGTAAATTCCCTTTAGCCCCATATTGGTAATCTAATGATGGTGCACTCAGTAGCATGCTAAACTTTGATGGCTGTACCTCATTTTGTGTTCAATAAAAGATAACATGAGAGATCATTAGAGTAACCATGTCAGATTAAATGTATTTTCTTGTACAAAAGTTAAGTCCCTTCAGGAATCATTGCAATTTACTTTGTCTCATGGAGAACAATATTTTCCCGCTAGACCTCAACACAAAGGGCCATTACAAAATGTAATTCATATTTCATATGTTCAGAAACGTTCAGCACAAATTACAAATGGAGACTTTAGTGAAGTATTTATGTTCTGTTACCAACAAGATATGTATAAGTAATATGTGTCCCAGGGCTCTAGCCTACACCGCTTACATTTATTTGTTACAGACTGCACTTCTACTTTGCAGTTAAACATAAGGTAAGTCATGTTGCTTCTTTGAAAACATAGAAAAGTGCAGTGGACAAAATCATTATTGTTTCTGAGATTTTGCAACAGCTGCAAAAGGAAGAAGGTGCCATACATCACTTAACTGTTAAAACAGCGATATCCTACACCAACTTCAAAAGACTCTTCATAGAACTTCACCTCTTTCACCCTGAACAATTTGAGGCTGTGTAGGTGTATTTAGAGACTAAAATGAAACCCTTAGAGGGGTGCAGTGAAAACCATTCTGCCTTATTTGGAGTGCTGGCACGTGTATGTGTACTGGTAAGGAAATGACATGCAGCTCTGCTAGACACTAGAAAAGGTGGGGCAGGGTTGATGTTTTTGTTTGTGATGAAGCATTTTCAGTGAAAGGACAGCTTTCTGTAGCATTCAGAACATGCAAACACAATGTTTTAAGAATTAAAAAGCATATAGAGCTTGTGGTCTTTGAAACAAAAAACAGCTCAATAAACAACGACGTGGCAAAAAACTCATGTATTAGCCAAAGTTTTCTTGCAGAAAGGTTTATACACTATTGAGTATATTAATAATTTTACCCAGTTAAACCTACTAGAGAGGCCCAGAGTGCCATCTTCTCATGAAATGGTAGTCGGTTTGTTTTTTTAATTTCAAAGTTTCTATTTGATAAAAATTGGTGCATCCAGAAATAATATCCTGTTAGAATCATCAGATAATGTTATTCAGTTCCAGGATGATTCTGTTATTCTTGTTATTGTGCTTTATTAAAATCACAGTTTATATTATTTTAGTAACAGGATAGTTTCAAATTCATTGCCATTTTAGTTTTGTGATTCTTGAATTTTCATTTCAAAGAAATTGTTAATACTGAAAGTTATAGCAAGAGGAGGTCAGGAAAAGCAGAGTATCTGACAATTATAATCTCATATTTTCATTGCTAAGCAATGAAAGAAAGTAGACATCTCATCCTACAATATTAATTTTGACTCACACTCACTAGCTGTTACTGTCACAGTATTTTTCCTTCATTCAGGTGAGTCACTTATCAGGGATTGTATTAATGTTTCTCTTCAAGAATATGATAATCAGTAGTGCAACCAAGCAGCAGGGTGGCACAGTGTCTAATTCCTAATTCTAACTCCTAAATTTACTCTCAGATTGCACATCAGAGACAATCCCTCCTGATTTACCTTGCACTGCCATTCTGCTCCTTTTCCCCCCAAAGCAGCAGTAGTGTCTGTGCATGTGTGTGCATAAGAAATGACACATCTGTGTGCACATACCATTTTGAAAATAAATCTGAGATTCTGGATTAGCATTGAGGCACCATCAGCACCATTTGTGACTGACGTTTTGCCTTTTGTGGGGGACAAGGTCAAAAAAAATCACTTTTTTTCTCTGGGCATGCTCACAACTCTGATGTTCCCTTCTCAAGCAGATGCCAATAGAAGTAATGACTTGCTTACCTACTATGAACCTTCCAGTAAAAAACCCAGCTAATAAGACTTTTGAGTATAAACTAATAGAAGAGCAAAGTTGCACTAACACATACCAAATTATAATCTGCATTCACATTGTCCATAGTTTTGAAAGGATGTGGGGAAATTGGAGAAAGCAATCAAATCCAAAAGCAAGAAATATTCAAATATGAAATCTGAAGGGCTCAACTTATCGGAAAGAAGACCGAAAAGTGATATGAAGGCAGTATGGTTGAAGGAAGAAAATTTCCAATAATAAAGGATTTTGTAAAATTCAGTATATAATTATGTAATTTTTTAAAAAAAGGAAGTTAAAAACATGCAATTTCAAATTACCATGTGAAGAAATTAGTTTGCCTTCTTCACACCCAAAATTTATGGATTCCCTAAAAATATCCTGTTGTTACACTGGAAATGTCTTCAGAGAGAGTTAAGTGGATAAAATTTCAGGACCTTATGTTACATGATTGTTGCATAGTCCCCCATAGTCTTACCATTTCTGAGGTTGACAGAGTTGAGTTGAATTAAGAGGAGCTCAGTTGCTTGTACACAATTGAAGTGGTAATCTTTTAAGAAACATTACTGGTTACATTTGTAAATTAAACATGTACTTACACTTTAATAAGAGTAAATTAAAATGTGCTTACATTTTAATAAGACTTTTTTACTAAACTACATTATCTGTAGTGTACTACATTATCTAGTATAGTGTAAACCCTAGTGCAACACCACAGTGGTGTTTTCTGTTAAGGATGAGAGTATTTCATATAGACGTGAAATGAAACAGAGGTTTGAACAGTTTTACAGAAGATATACAACAAAAATGTAGAAATAGCTAAATGAACAGTAATTAGTATGGTATGATGCAGATAGCATACAGATAGCAGTGCTGAACATAACAATTGTGTTGGAGCTATTCTGGTAACAGTGGTACAAAGGCAAAGGCTCCATCAATACTACTATGGAATACTACAAGAATGGGCAGTAGAGAGAGACAGGGGCTAGTGACATTGCATGTTGACATTCCAAGACTTTACCTAGCATACTGTAGGCAATTCTTTTCACCTATGCACAGAAGCAATGAACTGAAGCTGGATCAGGTGCACAGAGGCTACTAAGATGACTATAAAAGCAGAGAACTCATTTTTACAGGAAGGACATTGCAAAAGGCTGACTTGTTTATATAAGTAGATTGTAGTGTGGAGGAGGTTAATATTGTGATCTATAAATATAGCAAGAGTGGGAAATGACTATTTAAAGCAATATTGGCATAAGAAAAAATCAACGTAAAAAGATTGTAAGTGCATTTAGACCTAAAATTAGAAGGAGGTTCCTAAGCATTACCCTGGTTCTTCCAGAGAAGCCATTGCAGTTAAAAAGACTAACTTTGAAACGAAACCATGTTTCTAGGAATACAAGCACCTGTGATTATTGAAGAACAATGTAGATATTCTTTTTTCCAAGATGGGCATAAGGCTGAAAAAAGTGCATTTCTTGCCAAAAGCATGCAGTCTCTCTCTGCCATGTTTTGTGACCCTGCAGCTTATGAATATATTTCTTTAAATTTGGGAGTTATTTGCATCAGAAGTTTGTTCACATGAAGAAAAAGTTGTCTACAAAATAAAGACTGGAGGGTACAATGTCGGACAGAGGCATTTAGTACAGATATATGTTTGGTAGAAAATAGGAACTTTGGGGGCAGTGGTAGCTGGCAATTCAGTTCCTAGATCTTTTGTAGCTAGAGCTGTGATACATGCACTGCAACAGCCTGTGGCAAAGAACCAGAATGAACTACAGACTGTGTTTGCCTTTCATGCAGAGCAGGTATTGTGAGAAGTTGTGAGGACTATGAAGTCAGTATCAGCTGAGAGTAATAAGTGCATCCTCTGAGATTCAGAGAATAGTGGAACAAGAAGTGCAAGAGTTAAATTATATCTGTGACCTGGATGATCCCAATTATAGAGGAGAATTCAGAAAGATCCTTAAAGAAAACTTGAAGGAAGCTCTGAAGAGATTTCAAAATTTTCTAGTGAGATTGTATAAATTCAGAATGAGACCATACCAGCTCGATAGAATATCTCAGAACCTAGACAGTTTCTAAGTGGCTATTGTAAGATGCTTTTGCAAAATTCATTTCAAATTTATAAGCTTTACTCACTCCAACATCCGGATTAATTCTAATATCACTGGTGGAGACTCACAGGGAAGTCGGACCAATGCAGCACATGGCATTGTTTTCAGACATATGACTTCTAGACCTACCTCCTGTGCCGGAGAACCAGCAAGGCCCACCCACCACACAGGGACAAAATTTCAGTATGTATTTTGTTTTTTTCTTTGGGAGAAAGAGCAGTCAGGATGATGTTGTGCCCTTAGCAATTCTTCCTGGTAAGACAGATACTGTAACAAAGCTGCATTACCTGAACTTGGGACAACATACAGAATGATGAAGTAACCTGGGTTTATTCTAGACAAAATTATAGTTAAAGAAAAGGTCAGTTACAAGTTCTATGCCTTTCATTGTGATCCGAATTTTTTTGTTACTTCTTACAGAAATATCAGAATAAAGTAAAACTTCATTGAATAAATGACGATTTCAATAAATAATTCAGTAAACCACGTTTCAGTCTCCTATGCATCCTCTGCAAATATCACTGCAGGGTCAAATCCTTTTTTTTTTATCTAAGTGGAGCCAATTTCAGTTAGCTTGCTGGGGCTGTTTATCCCAGATTTCCCTCAGAATACATAATAAATGCAAAGTACAATCTAATTTGAATGAGCCATTCCTACTGACATCTGGGAAACAGGAAAAAAGTAAAAATTTATTTGAGGGAAGAAAGAAAAAAAATTGGTTTTTTGTTATATTCATTGGATTAAATTATAATATTGTAGTTAATAATTACACTCTTTTAATCTGAAAATAGCTCTCAATAATATAAGGTGTTGCAAGGTTTAAGGAGTGGGCTAAGAGTCTGTTTCATTGCATCGTATATTTTAAAACTATATTGTGTATCTGTTTACTCCATATTTGTCCTCTTTCCTCTGCCTTTTTTACATAATACATTGGTAAGTAATAAGAAGCAGCACTGCAGCTACAATTTAATGGGAAACACAACTGTTTATTGAACCAGATACCCATTATTAATTTAACAACTGAATACAAATGCTTCTGGCAATCAGTGCAATAATTCTGTTTCCTTGATTACTTAAGGTTTGCCATTGGCTTCAGTGGAAGCGTAATCCAACCCTCTGAGGGGAGAAGTGCTGCTTTTTAACACTTCTAAAGAAAGAACAAGTACCAGCCTAATTCAGTTATCCTGCATGCATTCTCTAGACATACACATCTCTCCTGGCTTTGGGAAAACATTAAAACTATTCCCTTTTCCATCATTTTCCTATTATTTTCCAACTCAATTGGAATGTGAAATATGGGAAATAAGGAGGCTATAAGGAATTTTTTTGCAATGAGTTATGAGAGCTCATAGTAAATGAAAAGTTCCAAACGTTGCCTTGAAATTGTATTACCTACTGTTTCAAGCAAGCATAGTATAATTCAAACAGGAGCAATGCATAATGGGGCCTGGAAAGATTTGTACAATCCAAAACTAATCTGGAGAGAGGAGTTACACCAGAGATTAATTTGGCCCAATGAGACTCTAGAGGGCAGTCTTGGTATAGTAAAAGAAATATATATTTTTCTGTCCTTAGAAACCTCAATCATGTGGAGTC
The DNA here is from genome assembly GCF_028858725.1 of Colius striatus. Taxonomy (NCBI): domain Eukaryota; kingdom Metazoa; phylum Chordata; class Aves; order Coliiformes; family Coliidae; genus Colius; species Colius striatus. The sequence goes on from NC_084762.1 coordinate 29,748,765, forward strand.
AGTACAAAATGCTGTAACGTAGTTGAAAAAGCACAACTATATTTTTAAGATTTTAACAAAGTTGTTCAATGACATGATGATAATTCACAATATTAGAATGTAATTTAAAATTCTGTATATTTTTTATATTGTTGTGGGATATCCATAGGGTATAATGACTGCGTCAGAATTAAAACCACAAAACATAGTTTGCTCTTCAGTTTCAGCTGGCCCAAGCACTAGTCAATTCATACAATGCATTTCCATTAGCAGTTTAAAACTACCTCAAGTCCACCAGAACTCGTTTGGTTCAAGAGATTAAAATAAAATCCAACATACAGTGCAGATGCAAATTTAATGTCAGTTTTTAAGAGATGTGTTTATAAGTAATTAATCTTTATACACAAGTTTTGACTATTGTAGGCAGAAATCAAAATTGTGTGCCTTGTAAATTTTTTATTGAGCAATTCTTAGATTAAAAAAATGCATTAGTCACTTTGACTATGTTTAATATTTTAGAAGGAGTTGTTCCGCCAGAAAACAAATCATTGGTAATGAAAAACAATGTGCAGCTTGTAAGTACTTACTGTGCAAACTTTTGAAACATGTAACCTCTGTTTCTTTGCAGGCAAATAATATTGCAGGCTTGTTTTGAGATAGGAACTTAGTTCCTGTATAGGACTTTTGTCTGTATATTTCAAAACATTTAGAAGGGAAAAGAATTATTCCCATTTTATAGAGACACATTGCTTTCTTTGTTGGCTACAGCAATCATAGTGCAAACTTGTCAGTGTAACCATGTTAGTCAAGCAGCTGTACTTTAGCTGTTTTGGGTCAGGCACAAAAAGAGGATGGAAGGATTGGAAGAGGTGACAGACAGGTGATAAGCCAAGCTGCAATCCCATAAACTTCTGCGTCCTTCATTCCTGTAAACTTCCTAGATGCCCCTGTCTTTGACATTGAAAATTTCGAGGAGCAAGGAGTCTGTCTTCTGCCAATTCTCCCACTAGGAGGGACTTTTCTGCTCCAGCTCTACTTGTTTGTGCTCATGCTTGAGCTGGACTGTGAAACTATCTGCTTCGTTGCCCACATCACATAGGAGGTTGATCAGCTGTAATCTCAGGGCCTCTCTGCAGACTGCAATCAGTAGCCAAAAATACAGCTGCATCCATTTAAAAAAGTCAGATGAAAAAAGAAGCCATATTTAAGAAAAATTATCACCTGGTAATAGATCTTTTAATCTGGCAAGTAGAGTATTCAGTCAGTACTTGCAAGTTGGATTCAGCTCCCTCTCTGTCCCAGAAGGCTTTAAAACAACCTTTTGTGCAAATTTGTTCTCTTTATTTTAATGGGATGTCAATGCATACTTGGGAAAAAAAAAAATAGAAGATTCATAGGGCTTGTGAGAGAAATGGGGAGGAGTGTGAAGGACACATTGTGGGATCTCCATGCTAACCATAGGCAGGTTGGGATTCCCTACATGTTAGACCAGGTGAGAAGAATTTTCTGAGAAATTCTGCCTTTTCTACAGTATTATTACAATTTTTAACTCTGTAAATCTATCCTTGGCCTGTGCTGATGCAATCCAATAAAACAATAGAAACAATGATTTGGTATTTCAGAAGTCCTACTCTTTTTATGTTTGTGGATGTGTCCTTCAGCTCTCCTTGAAAGCATGCAGCAAAGCTTTCATAAGTTATGGGTATTTTTTGTTTGAATTTCAAAACTGGTTCCACACTGACCAGTGCTAATAGTGATTTGCAGTCTCTCTGAAACTAGGATTCTTTTTCTCACAAATGGAGAATATATATAATAAAAACAACCAAACCAATAACTATGCCATTCCTTGTCTACTAAAAAATGTGTTCAGTTTCCTACTGATGAAAAGCGCTCATATGGAGATTTTCTTCTGGTATCTAACTTCTTAAATCAAATTGTCATTGAGTTTGTGCAATGCTTGGTCAAGATTGATACAAAAGAGCATAATGTTAAAAATAAAAATAAACTTGCAGCATCTACCCTGTTCTCAACTTCCTGCAAAGTTTGCTAAAGCATAAAATATTAAGTGTAACCAATTTCAGACACACAGTTTTGAAATACTTATACAAAGAAACTAATGCTCCTGTCAATTTTGCTCTTTTAAAGAAAGAAGTGCTTATTAAAGACTGTTCTCTCTTAAAATATATTATTTAAAATCCAGTAATTTTTTAAAGTAATGTAAGTAAGACTTTTATTTGCAAGTCTCCTCCAGTAAATATTATGATCTTCTTTTAGAAAAATAATTGAAATTTAAAAAAAATAAAATCCAGGAAGGAAGTATTTAATGAAAAATTATTTTTCTGTTACAAGTTATATAATTATTACTAGTGCTAATGACCCAAACTCTCACGGTAATTTAAATACTTGAATACTAAAAGCAATGCTTATTCTAGAGAAATGTAACAGACAGCAGACTATATGGAAAGCAGTTTCCTTTAAATAAATACTATATTTCCATTATGTAAGTGTGTGCTTTTAAAGAATGGCAAAACAGAGCAACTTCTTTCGAGGAATAAAAAATGTTATTTTACAATATCCAAGCCAGAGCTCCTTGTCTTATTGTCAGTGTGCACAACAGTTTGGTGAACCACATCACAAATTTTTAACTGTCAGTATTAGCACTACCAAAATTTCACTATTGTGAAAAAAATATAAAATCCAGAAGCTATTTTATTTTCTTTAGTTGGGAGACTGTCAACATAATAAAATGACTGCATTTATCATTCTCCGTCTCAAAATAGAAACTTTGAAATGTAGACTATTGCTGCCTCTTACAAGCTTCCTGTTGATCTTTCCCTGATAAAGGGAGCTCATGTATCATAAACAAAACCAGTTAGGCTAGCACAGCACAAATGAGATGGCAGGACAGCATGTGGCAAAGGAGAGAACAGGGGAAGATCCAAAGGCCAGTACCACCACTGGGCACATCCAGTGGAGGCATCATGGCAGAACAGCAAATGTGTCTCAACAGGAGTTTGTTGGGACTTTGTTGCTTCTTGTTAGATCTGGCTAGAGGGTTTGAGACAGAAGATGTCAGCTGCCTCTAATCTTTTCAGCAAGTCTGTTAAGATGTGTATCACCTTTCTTTACCAGTCTGAGTGGTAGACCTATACCAGCAACTTAGACATAAAAAAAATCCCCTAGATATATATGTAGGTAGCTTAGGTATACATATAGTAATGAAGTTCATAAAATTATTTCACCCAGGTGCATCCTCAGTTCTTACCCTTGTAAACATTTGGTAGGACACAGTAATTTCTAAGGACAAACTTCACAGAAGTCTAAAGGCCTCAAGATGTCATATATTCCTACAGGTGGAAATGAAAATACCTAAATTGTTATCATCCACAGCTTGGGTCTCTCTAGGTGTTCTCCTGCCACCTGGCAATGTATTCAGAAAAGGAAAATGTATAATCCAATAGCTTCTTAAAGCAAAAAAAAAAGAGTGCATTTAGATACACAGGGTTATGTATAAAAATGTGAAAGAGCTTAATCATATCTGAAAGAATAGTAGAGTTTCTTGAAAGTTTTCATAATTGTAGTATAACACATCATGTAATAAGCTTCACATTGCTTAGAATAAAAGCATGTTAAAGACATGATAGGATTTGGCTTCCTCATCATAAAGCAGGAGATGATGTGATAAATTTCAGGAGGGGGGCAGGGGCAGGCAGGGGGAGGAGACCTTTTGAAGATGAGTTAGCTGTTTATAGTAACAGCTAGACACTATTTCTGGTAAAAAAGGTTAATATCAAACTAAATCAATATAGCAGTAGTAAAAGAGTTTATTATAGTCTGTTTATCACAAATGGTAATATGACAACACTTAATCAATTGTATATATTTTCCATAATACAGGTTGTCTTAAAATTGATGGAACTTTAAATAATAAGGTGTCTACATGGAAAAACTGTATTTCTTACAAAATGGAGTGCAAATTATCATTATATGTTTTGGTTGAGAGAAGTACAGTGTACATCACTTTTTGCAGACAACATGATGTAAAGGGGTACAGTGTCATTTTAAGGGAAAGGAAAATTATAGGTATTATGAAGCAGCAATTGAAAAGCATTTATATTCAACTATGACTAGCCAACTGAACTTGAACACTCCTGTCCAATGCTGAGACTAAGAGTATATTTTTATAGTCCATCACAGGTAGATATCCATATCAGCCCATGCTCCAAACCGAGCAAAAATCATCATTAATGGACTGCTGAGACAAAGTCAATGTATTTTGTCTTGCTCGAGGATTTTTGTTTGCTCTTGACAAAGTACTAACTAGAGCCAAGTGGACACAAGACACATTGGAAAGTGGAGCTGAGCTTGGTCATCCTTGCCTGAAAAATTAAGACTGTAATGGTACATTACAGACAGCTAATCTGATCTTGGAGGGAGAGATCTACTTCTTCAATATATGTAAAAAAGATAAGAGATGCTCAGTAAGTTTAAGGAGGTGCAATCCTGAGACCACCCTGTGCCTAACAGCACCTGCATTCTAATACTCCATGGTCTCAAAACGTATGTTGATAAGTCTAAGAAGTCTCCTCAAACATCACTTCTGTAAAATCAGTGGTTCCCCATGAAGCAGTCAGCTTCTGCATTAACCATTTCTCCACTGGGAAACAGTTCAGCAAAGTTTGCAGCAGTAGCAGATGTTTCTGCAGCTTGATGGGTTAGAAGGCACTCCTTCCAGGGACACTGTCAGTATTTACCTTCCAGGTAAAGGCTAGTGCAACTTTGCAGAATTGAGGTGATGAACATTGTTTGTGTACACTGTCAAAGTATACAGAATAATTTTAAACACAGATGTAATTGCGTCAGCATTTGCAAATATGCCTATTCACTAGGCATAACCTTGAACTCCCAACTTTTTTTCTAGTCATTATACAAAAATCACATGAATATAGATACAAACACTGTTGACTGTCTCATCTGCCTATACATATTTACTTCTTCAGGGAAGGTGATCCTGTTTCTTCTTACACAGAGGAAGAGAAAGATTTTGGGAGACCTAGATCCTGAGTGAGAAACGGAGACAGAATACACAGTGCACCTGGCTTCAATTATACTTGCACTCACATAATAACATGGGCTGAAAAAATGAGTGCTTTCAGTCAAGGTCATTTACACAGGTTGCTGAGGTGCTCAGCCCTTGTGTTGTGGCAATGAGTCCATGATTTCCCCTCCTGAGTGGAATAACTAACAAATAGCTACTTCTGAAGATATTCCAGTATTAATTAAGAGATGTAAATCACTGTCAAATTAACAAGGTTGGCAAAGTGGTTCAGAAGTTCAGCATTGCTCTCTGAAAGTGTGAAAACATAGCACAGAGAATATAAATGAAACCTGCAGGACTCCTCTTAAGGGTCATTAATCTTCATACGATGCTAAAGCTCTACCCAAAGTGCATTTACAAAAATTGTGAACAGACATTAGTTTTGATCTGTAGAAAACCTCCAAAATACTTAGATATGCCTTTTTTTAAAGATACTTGGACAAGGGCACCAGGCAGCCATTTAAGGGCCTAGGCAAATACAACAAGCTAGATGTGAAATAAAAGGGTTATCACTGGAGCAAAGTTGAGAGACCTCTAGCAAGCTCTTTTCTGTAAAGGGGGAACATTAGTTGGCAAAGGGCTAAGGAATAATCTTTTCAAGTATAAGGGAACTGTCTCAGATAATGATTAATTGGGAAGGAGTGGCAATTCTTCTATCATGAACATGCTAGAGGATTAGGTGTCTTGCTCTTCCCTGTCAGGATGGAAGATTATTCGCGGTTGAAGAGGCTTGAGTGCTAGCAAGGTCAGCATTATTACTTTTGTTAATCTCAATGTGGTGCAATGTTTCTTATTTAATGCTTGTTATTTGTGTATCTTTATCCTGTGTAAAAAAGAGCTTCTGCCTTAACTTCCAATTACAGCGTGTGACTGAGATAATGTGAATGGGACAATAGGAGTGGGAGTACAGAAGCACTGATGAATTCTTTCTTTCTGCCTTCTGCTGCTAAGCAGTTGCCACCTTGTTTATTCTCCAAAATTACTAATTGCCACACTGCAATCACATAAAAGCCAAATGAAAACACCACCTAAGCACTTCCACAATTTTCTTTAGCTGGTGCATTCAACAGATGTGTGAGTTACAGCTCAAGGTATTTTAGGGTTCTGAACTCCAAAGCTTCCCAGCAGAGACTACCATGTCTCCAAAGGAAACGGTATTTTCAGACCCACTAGTAGATGATGTTTGCTGGTAGGCATTTATCTGTGACACTCACTGCTGTAAACTCTGTGCCATGCCTTAGCGTGGTGGTCCAAACAGAAATGGTAAATTTAGTTCATTTTACAACAACACATAGATTGTAACAAGGCCCACAGTCCTTTTATTATGGGTAAGTAACTCTTATTTCGTAATCAAAACGGGTGATACATTTGCACTCAAATGAAATGTCTGGACAGCACACAGTGGTGTGGCTCATCAAAACAGCTGATCTGCAAAGAAATTCCATTGATAAATTCTATTTTTCTAAGAGTAGACACAATTATAAGTAACAATTTACTTCAAATTCTTAGCTGCTGTCCCAAAAATAATGGAAAACCGTTGCCAACCTAATTAAATTAGTCTTCTTATTTATAAGAATTTTCAAACACGTGTACAGAAAAGAAACTGTAAGTGTGGCTTTCAACCATGAGTATATTACATTGAGAAGTTCTGACCTAGGAATTTTAAAAAGAGTATACATAAATGTGTGTGTGTGTGTAAATAAAATTTTTTGCGCCTGCCCAGAAATCAGCTTTGTTCAATGACAAATTATTCAGGTTTTTAATGCATGTTCAAACGTGACCGTCAAACAATAAGAAAGATACCTGTGAGTGTAGTGGTACCACAGAGAAGCTGGAGGCCTTGGATATGTAGCAATCAGCACTTCAAGCCTAATGACTGTAAGTGGGAACACAACCTGTTTGATATTCCATTAAATCAAAGAAGGGGTAACTGATATGTTAATGAGGCCAACTATTATAGACAGAAAAATCTTTCCTTTCCTCTTTGTTTTTAATTACTAGTATGGGATCGTGACCAGGGAGAACATACTTGCTTCTTTCTGTTCTATCTTGGTACCATCAGTACGATAATATCTTTTAATTCTGAAGCAATTAGCTTGCAAGGCAAAATAAAGATAAAATCTACATTTTCTACAGTCTTGTTCAAAGCATTTCAACTGACAGCCAAGATCTATATAGCTGGTTGGTTTGCTTTTTAGGTTTTTCATGCTGATGATATTTTTACCTTCACTTCTGTTACTACCACTTTTACTCTATTTTTAAGTTGTTATGTGTTGGGATTTTCAGTGTTTATTTCTTTGTTTAACTGATATTTGTCATTGTTTTCCAACGTGTTATCCAAAACCCAACTGAACCCAAGTGGTGGAATTTTAAATTTTTTTTAAATATATCTCTGTCAAATATACTCAGAAATTTCTTGCTATTCCACTCTAGGCAGAAAATCAGCAGGATGCTTTATAACTGAAGATGGAAAGTTGGGGATAATTTAATCACTGTAGGGGAAAAACAGAGATGTTATCAAACAGGCAAAGGGGACAAAACACACAAAAGTGTCCTGTGTGTATTTCATTCTCTGCTCTGCAGAAATGACAGCACGGGGCTATGTATCCTGCAGAAGACAAGACTGAGAGGAGACATGATCGCTTTCTACAATTATCTGAAAGGGGGTTGTGGTGGAGTGGCGTTCAGTCTCATCTCCCAAACAATAAGTGATAAGACAAGAGGAAATGGCCTCAAGTTGCACCAGGGGAGGTTTAGGTTGGAGACTAGGAAGAACTTTTTCACTGAGAGGGTTATTAAGCATTACAAGGGGCTGCCCAGGAAAGTGGTGGAGTTACCATCCCTGGAGGTTAGCGGTTGGACTTGATGATCTTAAAGATCTTTTCCAACCAAAATGATTCTGTGATGATACAACAGGAATAGGTATCTAGAGCTACAGAAATAATTCTGTTGTGCAAACAACAAAAGAATCTCACTCCCACACTACTACTTCTTCCCAGTCCTGATGCCACAAGCTGCCCTTTCAGCTGCCTTTATCTCAGTCTCAGGGGGTTTCCCCCTTGCAGGCAGGTCCATACAAATACCACCAGTGCAGAGGGATGCTGTGCTGTTTCTCAGCAGCTCCTCAGCTAGGCACAGAGGAGTGCCTGGCTCACAAAACATGCAGGAGGGCATTGGCACATGGACGTCTGTACTACTGACATGAAAGTGCCAGTGATAGCTGGAAGAAGCTGTAAGAAATTAGGAGATCTGTCTTTCTCAAGGGGGAAGACCATTTTGCCCTGCATGCTGTTGCCAGCTGACTACTTCTAGACCCTCTGATAACAAATTCAGAGACCTCATCTTCCTTGGCAAAGGAAGGAAAGCTCAAATCAAGGCTCCATTTTCCTCCATTTTGAAAAGAGAACCTCTGAGGCTGCTGTGAGTCTCTCTGCTGCACATCTTGATTAGACCCATCAGGCCAAGCTGGCCAAGCGTTTGCTGTAGTTCCCTCTCTGGAGTCCTGTGAGGATGAGACTCTCACTGCTGGCTTTTGGTTCCCCAGTGATTCAGTGTGACCAGAACTAGCTGAAAGGACTTCTTCGCTGTCAGGTCAAAACCCTTGGAGGTGCTCTCTTGGGTGCTCACTAGTAAACTCCTGAGTTGTGACCATGGATCCCCAGGAAACTGCATGCTCCTTCTCCCAGAGAGGTGGGCTGTACTCACTCTGCAGTTAAGGCCAACCTCCATGAGCTGACCAGGTGCCACATATGACTTTTTGTTGTGATTTGTAAGAGCATAGAAAAGTCATTTCACTACAACATGGATCCAATTTGGGGACTGTGATCCATTCAGGACAAACCTGTACTTTCTTGGACCACAACTATTTTGATGTTCTGTGCTGCTTCCAAGATGACTTAATGGACTTACCAGGATCATTTGTCATTCAGCCATCTAGCCTGAGAAAAAGAAAGTGATGGATAGGCTGAACCACAACAATATTATGAGCGTCTCCTCACTCCTCAAGTCCTCTGCTATAATTAACATCTTTTTTACATCCTCCACAAGGTTTTCTAAAGGACCTCTCCAAGCTGCCTCCCTTTATCAGGACTTCCTCAGATCCTGGAAATACTTTTCTGTAATCAGGTCGACTACAGCAATTGAGCCATGAAACTAATGATTTCAAACAAAAAGTAACATTTTCAATGTAATGAAGTAGAATATTTTTGTATCAGAAATGAGGGAACATACAATTCCTAAGAAGAAGAAGCATTAGACTGAAGCAAAAATTAACCACCTAATCCTTTAATTATTTATTTTTTATCTATAGGGTCTGTCTTTATTTCAAAGGGAAGGGATGGGGAATAAGGAGAAAAGAGAAAATTTCTAGTATTTTCACTTCAGAGAATTGTTTCTGAGATACTTTTTGCCTTGAATGAGTTTTATTTTTCTTGACCGTGGAGACATTAGATTTGGGGTCGATCGAGTTTCTGAAAGAAGAGAAATCCGCATTGGAAACACTCATCTTTCTCTTTGCTTGAGAATGGCTTTTAACGCTTCTGTACTGTCAACTATAAAATATGGAGCAGAAGGGTGGGAACATTTAATATACTAGAGCTGAAACTAAAACCTGGACAATGAAGCATGAAATGAAGTATGCTTGATATCACAGAGAAACGGAATTAACAAATACGTAAGACAGAGAAAGTATGTAAAAGAACATTCTCTATGAATAAAGTATACTGGGATGATTGTATCTTGAAGACGACAAAATTAAAGATGGAATGTGTTTATGAAGAAAGAGGTTATAGTATGTGCAGCCATCAGAACACTTATGGCTGTGTCATAAAAATCTCTGGTCTCCTCTGAAATATTTCAAAAGTGATACATGACTGGGCTGCTTGAAGAACACTGCTTCAGAGGTGTAGGAATTTAAAGTTTTATAAATCAATTCAAAATTACACTCATTACAGCACACTGTTTGATAGTATTTATATACTTTTGAAGGAAGGACGCTGTTCTGTTTCCACTGACAGGCTTTCTTAAAGAGAACCATAACAACAAGAGAAACATAAAGAGTTTCTATAACCTTGTAATCGCACATGTCATACACAATGTACTATTCTCCCTCTTTACAATAGAAATGCTCAGAAATAATATATAGCAGTACTTCAAATTATGTTTTCTGTGACAGAAGTTAATTCTAAAGTAAGTATTCCCTGAAAGAAAAACAGAGAAAACATTTTTACATGTCTATCATTTGTCCTTAGAGGACACAAAACAAATATGTTTTTTAAAGCTTGACACTGGTATTATTCTGTGTGGCCTCCGGCTATATGCTTTTTCCAGTTTGTAGAATTGAAGGGATAAGAAAACAGCTTTGCATTAAGAGGAACACATTGTACAGGTTAATCATAACCATGCAGAAATCAAAATGCTGCCAACAAAATAATGGCGTACTAGTGCCAAGGGAGTCACCAGGACGATTGTGAGGGAAGCTGTGGGAGAATAACAACTCCTTTGCATGTGGAGAAGTATTTCAGGCATGTGCTTCTAAATTAATTATTGATGTGGCTGAAACAGAAGTTTTTACTACTGTCGACAATAGCAAATACTCGTAAAAATTTAATTGGCTAAAAGTTAATTTCAGTGTTCCTCAATCATGAAATGCATTAATTGAGAAGAGCCTTTTTTAAGATGTTTAAATTTTAAAACACAAAAGCAGAATCAGACAGGGGAATTTAACAAATGTAAAAATGTTGACAGAAGTGAGAGTCATTACTTAGTCAATACTGTATCAATTAACCAAATTAACTGTAGTCCCTGATGAGAACTAAGTAGAGTGGCATAATTTTCTAGTTTGTCTGATTCATTCACATTATACATTATGTGTGTACATTATGTGCGTATATTATGTGTATACATATCAAGCTAAAAGGCAGTGCCACATAAGACGTGGAACAATTAGACAAAATAGTGTTCCTAAGGATTTTATATGCTCTTAAATCCATTATATAATAAATAAATCATATGTTCTACGGGTGACGGTTGCTACTTTTGAAGGAGAGTGGCTAGTCTGCTCCCAGCAACATGCTTTCCTTAGGCTGCCATGAGAACATCAGAGACTCACTTGCCTATGTTCTAAACAAATAGCATCCCAAGCCACTGGTAGAAGTACTTGTGGATTTTCAGTTTAACTAATTAAACTGTAAAAATAAGAAAAGTGAATATGAACTAATTATTTGTTAGGATGTGTGACACCAGGCTGACGTAACTGCAACAATTGCCTTTTTAGGTAATATGGACAGTGAGTTTTTAATTCAGCATCATTGACTAGTGTAGTATGTAGTCATATTTAAATAATCAAAATGAAAACTGCTTATATTATTGGGGAGGAAAGTTTGTTATAGATTTTCTCTCTTCACTTATTGAGTTTCTATTTTTAGCCCTGAATATGTAACATCTCTGCACCTCTAAGAAGTCGTTGGAAAGAATCTGTTCAGAGACAACATAAGAGATATCAGCATAAAATTTTATCACTGGAGTAACAGGGTAGTTCACTTTTAATATAGGGACTTGTGGATAACCCAGGAAAATCTCACATATTTGCTATGCCTGCCAAGTGTCTGAACACAGCAATACCTGAGAAGGACACTCAGGCTCCAAGTTCCTCATATGAAAAACTGTTGTAAAATTTCGACAGTGGTATGGAAGCCGTGGAGGAGCATCAGAGAAAGTGTCCACAACCCTATGAGATTCACTGCAACTTCCATATTTTCTCTTTTTAGACAGCAATGAGAGTACAGCTGGCACACAGGCTCATTTGATGTTGTGTCAGCACTGTTTGATACATATGATAGAACCTAACAGAAAAAAAAAAAAAAATTAATTTTATTTAACAGCAACGGGGTGTTTCTTAAAAGCTACAATCCTATCATTTTCTTACTTAACTTTCTCTGTTAAAAAGAAAAATAAAAGATGTTGTTAATAGGTAAGGGACAGCTTTTAGCTCTGAGCTATAATTCATGAAAGAAATTGTCTGGATTAAACTATACAGGAAATTGTGCTAAAATCATTTAAGCTAGGAGGTTTACATAGACAAAAGATCACCTCCCTCTAATGTTGTACAGGTTTGTGACAACTATGGTCATCTAACAGGTGCCACCAAGCTCCCTTCCACTAGTTTATTCAAATGGATTATAGAAAGGTATTACAGTAAATTTGCCCAAAGTATACCCCTGAGCACAGATAGGTACAAATCTTGTTCACTTTCATCCTACCATCTGGAGACTTGAACTTATATTCATTTGTAAGAGAGATTAAAAATTCAAACAATGTAAGAACCTACAAAAGAAGATGAGGAGACAGAGGGGGCATCTCACTTAAAAGTGTTTAAAAGGTGCATGTTGAGAGGATGGGGGGGAAACTTTTTCTGTAGTGTCCAGTGATGGGACAAGTGGTAATGGACAAAAGTTGGAACACAAAAAGTTCCATTTAAACTTAAGGAAAAACTATTTTACTGTGAGGGCGAGAGAGTCCTGGCACAGGCTGCCCAGGGAGGGTGTGGAGCCTCCTTTTCTGGAGGTTTTCAGAACCTGCCTGGATGTGTTCCTGTCTGACCTGATCTAATTGGACCTGCTTTAGCAGAGGAGTTGGAGTGGATGATCTCTAGAGGTCCCCTCCAACTCCCACCATTCTGCAATTCTGTGATCCTGTGACTCAATGGGCCATCTTTTGTTCGTATAGTTTTACCAGTACCAATAACATCATATCACTGTAACTAGATGTAATCAATAACATTATCCACTGAAAAGAAACTACATACAGTGTGAAATTTGGATTTTTTTAGGAGCAAATTTTTCTACTCTTCTCATGAAAAGGCTGTATGTTATACACAAAGCTAGTCGCAAAAACGTTAGGCTGCATGTATTCTCCTTTAACTGAGGCTGGATTACTTATTAAAAGAAAAAGTCTTCTGAAGGGGCTTATTTGTACAGAAGCTCCAGAATTGGTCTGAAAAGACCGCTTCATGGGTTAACGTATTCACCTATAAATAAAAGCAGTGACAGCTCTCCTGTCAGTACATGCTGATGGACGGTTCCTTTTTCCACCATTACAGCTTTGTGAATGTGGGAAAATTAATTTAAGTGGTAGTTAATTTCTAATGAATTCCATTCAAGCGGTTAATATGGTCCCTTGATGTTATGGTAACCTTCATGGATCATTGCATTATGTAAATAAATTCTACTTTATGCTGGTTTATTAAAAAAAGAGGAAGTAGTGAGTCCAGTTAAACCTTCACATATACAAACATGCATAAAATTTCTTAAGAAATCACTAAAAATAGACTATTTAAGGGGAGTACACTTGATATCCTGCAAAGCGTACCAGTCATCTTTATAAGACATTAATTTTTATATCATTTTAGCAGAATCATCTATTAATTGGAGTTGAGAATAAGAAGACTTCTGGAAAGGAAATCCTCTTCACTCAAAATTGTGTTAGAAATGCAGCTTGCCTGTCTTTGAGGGACTCTCCAAGCCCTTAGATCAGCTGTTTTACATAGGCATGAATCACTGGACAGGCTTCACATGTCCCAGCTTCCACCTTACTCCTTCTTCTGGGGAGAGACCTCTGAGAGAAGGTGTGCTCTGAAGAGAACATATACATGGCATATTTCTCCTCGAACTCAAGTCAGCTTCTTCTGATTTCAGTGGGTCTTAGATTAGGCCTGGGCTATTTTAGTGAAATTCTAAAATTTTGGGTTTTTTTTTTTTTTAAAGTGCAATATTACTTCCAAACACTAATATATTTCATTACCCAAATTCATGTACATGTACCTTTTGAAAGGCAATGAGGGCTTCTTTTTACTGCCTCATGCATACTACTTGAAGGATAAAAAAACCTTGTGCAAGCACAGACGTCTATGCTGTATGCACTAGGTGGCTAAGAAATACCTGTTTTTGACACTCCTGCCGGTATGTGTTGAAACTAAACTTTTCTTGTCCTCATGAGGAACTGAGTACACATTGGCTAGCATTTTAAAGGCACGTTGCTTTCCCTTGTGAAAACATGACCCCTTATATATGTCTACATTGACTGGGGTAAAGACAGCAAAATAGCATTTGTTCTTCTTGGATATTTCAAACAAAAAAACCCCCTAAACAACCAAAACCATAATCTATTGTTTGGTCTTTTAGTAGCATTACACCATCAAACCACGTGATGATAGACAACAATTAGTGTGTACCTAGACATAAATACATTACAGCAGCTCATCCAGATAACTTATGACTGGGAGACTTTAAAGAGCTGTCTAGGGATATTTTTTGCATATTGATTTTATTTTTTTTTAATTCATTCTGGAATAGCAGTAGTTGAAAGTACCAGAAGCTTGTAAGCTGAATTCCTCAGTATAAAATGGTTTTGGCATAGAACAAAAGTAATGACATGAAGACAAACAGAAAACAGAATTAAATGAAGCACAATGTAGCATAAGTGCATCATGTCAAACGAAAGTACCTTCCATTGACTTTTTCAAAACGAGGAAAAAGCAGTAGATGTCATCTATCAGTCCTTCAGGAAAACATGTGACAGTTCATTTATACAGTTAATTAAAACACAGAAAAGGAGGATTATCTGATGGATTTTAAGGTTGGTAAGGAAGTGACTAAAAGCATTGGATGTGCCAAAAAAACAATCATTTTTTTGAGAAGAGAAGTTAGTTGTGTGCCCTTCTGACCTAGAACAAAAAGTGGCATGTTCAAAAAAATGTGCAAGTAAGGTAGCAATAGGAAACCAATATGAGAGAAAAGGGAAATATTGCATAAGGAGAACAAAATCATCCATGAACTGAAGTAGGCTGCTAGCTACTTGGACAAAAACTTGTGCATACTGGTATCTCAAGTAAAGGTGCTGAGGCACCAGGGTTTTCTGGCCCATGAGTTGTTCAAAGGCAATCCTAAAATATGTAGGGTGAGGTGTACCTCTAAGAAACACTGAAGTAGATATTTCATCAGTCATACTGGCAAACCTAGAAATATTTGAGAGGGTAGAATTTTATAAAATCTTTCAGGAAAGATTAACTCAAAAGGTATAGGAAGTAGCCAATAATGTCTAACAATGTATGGGAGAAAATGCTTGTAAGCAGAGGCAATATCTTTTATTAGACAATTGGGACAGTTAGGAAAAAAGCTGTCAAGCTTCGTGTATATGTGAGAATGACTTGTATACCCAAAAGCTTTCCTATGTTTTCTAATTACATCAGTGATCTAATAAAACGTATTACCTGTCCTTATAAACCTTATCTCACAAATTCAAAAGATACACAAAAAGACTGTTAATCGTAGAGGAGCAGAAAGTCTGCTTCATGAGAAAAGACTAAAACGTCTTGTTTGGCTTAGGAAAACAAAGAGTGAGAAAGGACATGATAGGTGCCTAGAAACAAATATCAAGCAGGTAAATTCCCCAGGAACAGAACTGCTATTTAACATAAAAGATAATGTTGGCAAGAGCATGAACAAGTGTTGAATAAATGTAGGGGCTGGAGTGAGAAGAAGATAAGCAAGAGGAGTGAACTTCTAAACTATCTTTCAAAGAGTGCTGTTAGCAAAAGACACTTGATTTTCAATGCAGAACTATTTAATTTAATTTAAATAATTATATTAAGTAGTTGCCAGAATAGCAAGGAGTTTATGCATATACATGCTATATATATATATATATAATGTGTGTGTATATATATGCTATATATAGGTGTGTGTGTGTGTATATATATATATATATGTATATATATAGTCTTTATGACTTTTTCCAGTGATCACCATTCTCCCGATGTACTGGCCTGGAGCTGATTGGGACCATATTACTCATGGGCACCATCTTTTAAAGTGCCAGAAGACATTACAACTACATAAGGCTTAAAGAGACTTTAAATGCTGAACATTTCACAGGCCTTAACACCAAGAACCTCTACTTTGGCCCTTATCAACAGACCTGCCACCACAGCTCTCTGATCTGCTGCTCATGCCATACACAGTCATGGTCTGCTTCACTCTTGGTGCCCAACTATGCCTCCTCTCACCATGAGCCTTAATGTGGAATGCTTTTAGTTTCTCTCTTCGCTTTTTCAAGTAGCATCAAGGGATGCTTGAAAAACTCACCAGGAAGGATCTTCCATCACAATCACAGAATCATAGAATCATAGAATCATAGAATGGTAGGAGTTGGAAGGGACCTTTAGAGATCATCTAGTCTAACCTCCCTGCAGAAGCAGGGTCACCTAGATTAGGTCACATAGGAACATGTCCAGGTGGGTCTTGAAGACCTCCAAGGAAGGAGACTCCACAACCCCTAAATCTCCTTGTCTTTCCCTGTCTGTTTTTCCTCTTGTCCTCTCTTTGATCATCACGTTATAAATCTTAAGCTCCTTAAAAAAAAATAGCATGTAGCTTAACATGTGCAATGAAAGGGGTGATTCGCAGCCTTCCATGTTTGTGCTTTTGCTGGATGATGCTGAGGATGTATGCTGAGTGCAGAAGGTCACAGTACAAAGTAACGTGGGACATCAAGGCCAGCTGGAGCTGTACCAAAGACCTGGGATGGATGGGAGGAACCAGTCATACTGTATATGAAATAAATTATACTGGTCAAGACACTGAACCATTCCTGGGTTTTGTAGGAGGAAAGAAAGCATCCTGGAAGCTGTCCACCACGCATCCAGGGCAGATAATCATGTGAACAAGATGCACAAACAATCCCAGAGCGATTCAAACTGACTCGTGGGATGTCTTATGTTTCAAAACTCTAAGGAAAAAAAATCTAATATATGTATACAAATTAACAATTGCTTGAATAACAGATGTCAAAATAGCACATCAATGGGAACTGTCATGAGATACGACTGTCCTTCACTGGTTTTAGGGGTATCAGGACAAGTGATGGATACCTTGTGGTTTTATTAGTGATTCAGGAGTGATATAGGTTAAATACCGATAAATTCAGGGCAATGAAAATCAGAAAAGTAATAATAATGATAATGAAGACACATGGAAAATGTTATGCTGCTCTACATATTGAGCCTACTCAAACCAATTTTGGTTTGTTACATTCAACGGCAAAGTCATACATCTAGTAATCAGGCATTGCAGCTACACCTGCAGAACGGAGGGCTGGAAGTTAGGCAGTGTAAAGGCTTAGTTAGTGACACAAAAGTGACAACAAATATGAACTCTTAACAGAAAGCTGTAGCAAAAATGTGACCTTCAGAGGAAAGATGTAGAAGATTGGCAAATACAACATTCAGGAGCATTTTAACCTCAACGTTCACCATCATTAAGGTTGATTCTCCCTACAGTTCACGTGTGTGTGTGTGTTACAGAAAATGGAACTATCCAAAGGCTAGACAAAAATATTTTGTAGTGAGAAATGGAAGATTAACCAACCTGACTAACTTATCGAAAGACTAAAAGGTGACTCGAACTTAGTGACTCTGTACCTTCTGAAGCAAAATAAAGAAGTAATAATGAAAGGCAAAACAAAATTCAGGAAATACAGATTAAAGCAAAAGAGGTCACACTTTTAACAGTGAAGTGACAGTAGTTTGGAACAGACTTGTAGTTGCATGACTGCCTGCTCACCTACCCACTGCATGGTCTCTGGCTGCAGCCCTGTTTTGGGCTTCATGCCTTTAGCTCTGGTAGGGCAGAATTCTTTACCCCTCAGATTGAGCCTCAGGTTACCATTTCAAGTTTACTGTATTGTCATTCACTTGAGTATATCGAATAAGTTCCCTTTCTGTGACTATGCAATTGGTGATTAGAATGAATGGCCAGATTACTTATGCACAAAACCTACATGCAATAGTTCTATCTATGAACTTCCCATGAAAGTGACCTCTTTTAGATACCTCAGTCACTGCTTTAGAAAAGAGTAGCTTCCTAGGTTATTTCCTTCACACTGAGGAGTCCCCTTCTTGAACTGTATAGACTCCCAAGACTGTTTGTTCCTAGACATTTTCCTTATTTAGGCACTGTCCCTTACCAATCTTGAATCACGCACAAGAGAGAGGCTAACATTATTGACTAGCCGTTCTTTTGCTTATTTTCAGCCATTAAATGGAATCAATGTACTTTCAGATCAAAAAGCTTCACAAAGTTCACTTCCTCTCCCTCTTTGTGCACAATATGGAAAATAACAACAGGTGGCGTCTTGAAAAAACACTATTCTTTTTCAGCACTGTATTCACATCTCCAGATAACAGATTTCAAAGTCTGATGCACAAGCTTCTTGGTGAAACAGTGACTTTTCCATTTCTGGAGGCAGGTGGATAACTCTAGCAAGTGACAGCTTCATCTTGGGTGCCAATATTCTCCCTGTACTCACTTTCATCATTTTTAGATCAAGTTCAATGTCTTCACTGAGATGAAGCTCTTATAAAGATTGTTGTCTCTACTACGAGTGGGATACGGAGCAATAACGAAACTGCTGCAGTTTATCTCCCAGAGGTATAGAAGTAAAGCACCACCACTTACCTAAATAAACTGGGCTGTAAAGTGTGACAGTTTAATAACAGCTTTGTAGGCAGTTCAGCTATTCCTACAGGAAGACACACTGAGTCCTGCAGAGAAGACTGGACAGGCGAGGGCATGTTCCCTTACAAATGTGGTGAGCTAAACTGACCCAGCTAGTTGGACAGAACCCAGCCCTTTCTCAGCCTCTAGGACTAATATGGTAATCACCAACACCTCCCCCCCCCCCCCCCCCGCCCTCCTCCCCACCACCCCCTTTCCACCTCAATTTAAGATAGTGGTACAGATTTCAATTGTCTAATGAGCTGCAACTGAATGAATGCAATTATTTACATGTATAATCACCCTTATTAAACTGAATGGGACTATTCCATCCTTGGCATCTTAAAAGCCATTTGGTAGTTTTCAGCAATGTCTGTCAAGGAATGTCCTCCTTTGCTGATTGAGAACTTCAGCTTTGGTAATGAAACCTCTACAATATCAGGTGCATGATGCTCACTAAAACCACAGAAAGACCTTGGCTTTGCTGAGAAGATACTCCGAACAGTGCCTGCAATACCATGTTGTCCATTCACACTGTTAAACAAGTAAGAGAAGGCAGTCTGCTTCTCGCTTTGTTTTCCCTGTTTAGTTACGTTTTATTTTTCTTATAAAATAATACTTTCAACTTTTAGTTTTCCTTTGGTCTTTTAGTTGTTAACACTTTGCAAAGGCATCAGCAACTGTTCCTAAGGTTTGCTCTTTCTTCTGCCTTTTTTTTGGTTTATGTACATAATAAAATAATTGGAAAAGCATTATGGTGTCTACAGACCAAAAACCAGTATTTTAACTGAGTTTGGGAAACTGGTTTTGCTGGTGTCTGAATCTGGAAAAGTCACCTGTCAGTCAACAAACCTCAGCGTGTACAGCCTCCAAGCAAGCAGACTGAGCTACTCCAGTACTACAGTTCCCAAAGGCTTCTCCTTCACTTGACATTATTGAAGAACTGTTGTTGTGAATTCAGCAACCAATACTGTAATTCCCATACACACAACCACTGACAAAGTCTGACAATCATTAATATACATGAGTTCTAAGATTTATCCTCTAATTGACCTAAATACATCTCTACCTGTTGCGTATTGGAAATCTGACAGCCTCATTCCCTAGAAGAGTTCTGAGAAATTAAACAAGTTCAGTCACATTACAACCGCAAATGATTTTTGTAACTATTATGGAGACAGTCACAGGAGATATCAGTTGTCATGCTCCTACTCCACTGTGAGGATTTAAGGAAGAATGAAATTTCTGGAAAGGAAATGACCAAGAAACCAGAAGCTGAAAATGTAATTGGAGCCTAAGCCTTCGTTCAGTTTTCAGTGTATGCATGCTTCTTCTTTTGTTATTGTGTCCTGTCTCCTTCCTGAACCATTTTACATTGTACATGTGTTCTCCTTACCATTCCCTTCCCTTTCATATTCTGCCCACACAGCATCTGTGGAGAGGGGAGAAACAAAAAATAAAATGCCAACAATTATAGAACTAATATAGGTTGGTTTTTTTCAGTGTTCCAGGACTAAATTTTTAGCCTCTGTAGCTTAAGTAGCAGTTGTGTAACCTACTCTTGGAAGACAGCTGTTTAAGTAGCACAATATTCAGAAAACCTGTAATGAAGGAAGTGAACCCTTAGCTACTAACAACTAGGCTTCTGCTTCTCATTTTGTAGTTGCTGTAAACAAACCTAAACCAAACACGCATCTCCACCAGCTCTAGTCACTTTCTTCATGTCATCCTAATTACATAAAGCTATAGAATCTGATTTATTTATTTACTTACAACACCTTTTGTTTGTTTATGGATATCAAGTAAAAAAAAAAGGACTTATAAGCGTGAGATTCATTACTCCTGTCTAACAAGTAGAGAAACTGAGACAAATGCAAAATTACCTTTTCAAGATTATACAGCAAGTCAATGGCAGACTACAATTGCAACTTAGATACTTAGTTTCTAATCCTTTTCTCTTTCAAAAATCTATTAGCATGACCAGATATACTGTTCCAGTAATTGCCATGAAATAGGTTGCTGAGCCAGCACTGCACAAAATCTTAAGTCTTAGGCTAAATGGGAGATGAAAACAGTAATTTGTGTCCCCCTCTCCTGTACAGTAATCCTATCCCTAAATTTCAGTCCCTGTTGCTGAATGTATGCTGTATTTAAGAGTCACCAGTTTGGCACTCCCCAAGAGTCCAGCCAGAGATTAGCCACTGCTCCTAGGCCAGGCAACTCATAATCTCAGGTCTCCACCATCTGATGTTGCTCTTGGCAAGTAAGGCTTGGTTTAAACACCTACCCAGCAACCACTCAGCAAAATCTGTCTTGTACCAGAGTGCTGCCACTTTTTCTGACAGAAGCAAGGGGATGGATAAATTGTTTTTTTCTGTCATAATATCATTCTCCCTCCTAAACTCGACAAGGGAGAGAGAAATATAAGGAGAAGTTTTTAAGTCAAGATAAGGACAGAGAGATCACTCAGCAATCAGTGTCACGGGCAAAACAGACTCAACTTGGGGAGAAAAAGGTTTGATTTACTAATGAACCATCAGATGAGGGAGATGAAAAATAAAATCAAATCTTAAAACACCTTCCCCTACCTCTCTCTCTTCCCAGGACTCTTCTTCCTTCCCCCCAGCAGCACAGGAGATGGGGGATGGGAGTTGTAGTCAGTTCATTACAGATGGACTTTGCTGCTGCTTCTCAGGAAGAGGCCTCTTCATACTTCTCACTGCTACAGTGTGTGGTCCCTCCCACAGGAGACAGTCCCTCATGAACTTCTCCAGCGTGGCTCCTTCCCATGGGCTACAGTTCCTCACAAACTGCTCCAGCATGGGGCCTCCCACGGGCGCAGCTCCTCACACCCTGCCCCAACGTGGGTCACCCACCGGCAGAACAGTCCTTCAGGGACAGACTGCTCCAGCCTGAGTCCCTCACATGATCACAAGTCCTGACAGCAAACTTGCTCTGGAGTAGGCTCCTCTCTCCCCACGGACTCCCAGGTCCTGCCAGGAACTTGCTCCAGGGTGAGCTTCCCACGGAGTCACTGCCTCCTTCAGGCATCCACCCACTCCAGTGTGGGATCCTCCACAGGCTGAGTGAGTCTCTGCTCGCCTGTGGCCTCCATGGACTGCAGGGGCACAGCTGCCTCACCACAGGCTTCACACAGGGCAATCTCTCTTCCAGGGCCTAAGCACCTCCTCCCTCTCCTTCTCCACTGCCCTTGGTGTCTGCAGAGATGTTCCCACAATCTCACTACTTGCTGCTGTGGCAGTTTTGCAGCTGCACAACAACTTCTCCCCATTCTCCAATATGTTATTCACAGAGGTATTACCTCCATCACTAATTGGCCAGACCTTGGTCAGGTGCAGGGTCTATCTTAGAATTGACTGGCTCAAGCCCTATCAGCTACAGGGGAAGCGTCTGGCAGATCTTTGTTTAAATAAGTCACCCATTGACTTGATAGTCATTCAAAAGTTTAGTTTGGTAAATTCCATCGAGAACTTGCAGTTCACAGGAAGATTGAACACTTTTGTCTCAAGCACAGCCATATTTTTGGCACCATGGGAAACACCTTCAGTGACCATGGTAATTTTGGCTGACTCACCGTAATCTATGGGTACCAGTCCATTAGGGTATGTTTGGCTAGGTGAGCTCTGAGGCACTATGCCCAGTAATTTTCTCTACACATCTACTAATTAAAAGTTGCTTCAAAGGACACATGAAAAAGTTGTGGAAAAAGAAAGAATTATTCCAAAGCCTCACTGATTTCATGAGTTTAAAACCCTGGAGGAACTTAAGAAAAATTAGCTGAAGACTGAAATTCTGATTTTTATCATGTTTGGTATAGAGACCTACACAAAATGTTTTACAAACTCCACCCAAAAGGTAACAATTCCTAGGTAGCACCTTTTTATTTGGGTAACCATAGAACAGTGGGTATGCCAGAAACATCACAGAAGACTTTTCTGAAGGAAGATGATGCTACTAACACTTCTGAATACACTGTGAATCAATATATCATTAAATGATGAGTTTAGACACTAGCCCTCAAAACCCAGGGATAAGCGGCACAGGTTAGTCCATCAGCATCACTGAAGCTATGTGAGATTATGTCTGCTGCAACTCAAGAGTTAAAATAATTTTTTACCTCACCTATGAACCAAGCCAAAAAGCTAGGATGTTATCTTTCAATGTAACATATTTAGTATTGTTTGCCACTCAAAAGCCTACCTGAGTTTGAAACTGTTGTTTCTACTATGACAGCAATTTTAAAGAAAGACTCACTGTGTATTGCAATAATGCACAATCAACAGCATTTATTTTCATTTGACTTTAATTAAACACAAATGCATCTCAGAGCCCAGTGATTTGGTTTTGCCCATAATAATTTAAGAGGAAAACGATTCTCAGTAAGGCTTTGTGGCTAAAGTGACAAAAGGTTCTGAAGGTCACGACGTCCCATTTCAGTTCTAAGCATCCATGGTCTGAAGTTACAGCGAGGGCCGCCAAGAACTTAACTCGCTCTACATGGGTGTAGATGAAGATGAAGCAGTTATCACCCGCACCACTTTAAGATTCGTGTGCCCCCAGCTGTCGGCTCCCCGAAGTCAAGGGGCAGCCCGGGAGCGGTCTCCGCGGCTGGGATGTCGAAAGCAGGGCCGCGGGCCCGGCAGGCGAGTTCGTTCCCTTCGGCAACGGAGGCTCCCGGCCGCAGGGTTACATCTTCCGCTGCTTGTGCCGGGGGTTGGTCTTGCAGCATACGTACGAGCGGCCGCGCCGCCGGACGATGAAGCAGTCCTTGCACCGCCTCTTCAGCACGGTCTTCGTCTTCAGCCCTGCGAAAAGCGGCGGCGGCAGAAGCCCGGGCAGCGGCGGCACGGCCAGCAGGCCGCGGGGAACGGCTGCCCCGCTCCACAGCGGCGGGGCCCGCCTCGCCGCCTCTGCCGCCCGCCACCACGGGGCCAGGGAAGAGAAGGGCGAGCGGCCCAGCGAGCGGAGCGGCCCGGCAGCAGCCCGAGCCAGGAGAGAGAGCATGCTCCACGCCCTGCGGGGACAGAACTCCGGTAAAGACACCAGACCAGTCCAGTCCCGTCCCGCCCCGCTCTCCCCGCCCAGCACTAACCGACACCGCCGACAGCCGCTCGACTCGACTCGGTTCGGCTCGGCCCGGCCCGACCCACGCCTGCGCGCCCGTTGCGGCCCGGCGGAAGCGGGCGGTGCCCGGGGAGGGGCGGCCCAACGGCTGCGTCACGTGGCCGGTCGAAGATGGCGGCGCCCTGCGCGACCTTCCTCCGGTTGCTGCCGCTGTCCCGCCCGTTGGCGGCTGCCCGCGCCGTTCGGCCCTACGGCGTGCGCGCCTCCGCTACTGGAGAGCTGGTGACACACACGGGGCAGGTGAGCACGCACAGCCCTGGTGACGGGAGGGAGGGCGGGTGAGCAGGCGGCCCAAGAGTCGGTGTTGTCTCTCAGGCGCTCGAGGAACTGTCCCAGGGGCTGCGAGCGGTACGGCACGGCGGTGTGCTGCTCGACGCGAGGTCGAAATTATGGCTCTTGAGTGAGACGTAGGCAAAAGGCACGCGCAAAAGGTTTGATAATTAGGAGCAAGGTCGTTAGCCAATGCCAAGCGTTGTGGTCTGTCTTCAACGTCTGGTAGCGCGGAGGAGCCTGTAGGTAGTAGGAGGTACACTTCTGTCGGTGCCTTGTAAGAACATTTTGCCTCTTCTTTCACGTGAAAACAGCATGAGAAGTGGGCAGGCTTGTGTAGTGACTTATGGAGACGTGAAAGAGGCACGGCCGGGAGAGCTTGTGTAGGATGGAAAGTTCTCGCTGTGATTACTTGACTCGGACATAAATACTTGACTCTGTAACTTGAATTTCCTAGTTTAGTTCACCTTCCAGATGGCAGTGCAGCATCACAACTAATGCATCGTATGTTCATCTTTGTGGTCAGAGCAAAGATTTCTGTTTACTGGCATTCAAGCACCCCCTCTGCTGCTTTTTTCTGTTTTCCAGCCTTAAATTTATTTTCTTGTGTGATAAAAATGGAAACTATTTCTGTGCAGTACATACTTGTAAGATGATGGCAGTACTTGAAACTGATGAAGCTATTTAAACTCTTTAGTCTTGACAGTGCTTTAAGCCTCAGTGTTCTTTGTTTTGGCTATTGCTTTTTTAATAAGATCAATTTTATTTTATAGGTGTATGATGAAAATGATTATAGAAGAATTAGATTTGTTGGACGACAAAAAGAGGTAACGCATTGTATTTCTTCCCATGAGGTGGGGGGTGGTGGTTTTTTTTACCTAATGTAGTTGTCTTCAAGTTGATTGTCAGTTAAAAAAGACTCCAACACACCAACCAAACCCCAAAACCACCACTTAAAAAACATAAAAACCCCTTCACCAAAATAAAACTGTTTCAGATTTTTGGTGTCAGGATCTTATTCACTACATTGAAAACTCATTTAAAACAGCTTATTGTAGCCTCTGTGTATCTCCCTGCTCTTGACAAATCTAGGAAATTCAAGATTTAACCTACACCTGTTAAGCACTTACTTTTAGTCTGTGGAAGTTGTGGCTGTTTGGGCTTTTTAAACTTGGACCACTTTTTGGTTTAAGCGTCTGTTTTTTCAACAAAATTTTAAGCATATTTTTAGAGCCATTTATATTCAGAAAAATCACAGTTTAGCAGAGCACTTAATTATATGCAATCTATGTCTGTTCAAGTCTGTGTTCCTTAATTTGCTTTTGCATAGTTAAAATATTGATCTTTACCCAGACTGAGTTTTCAATGAGGCCACTTCATTTACAGACCCTGGGAAGCATTTGCTGAAATAGTGATTGTGGTAGTTTGAGCCTGGCTGGATGCCAGGTGTCCACCACACCACTCTATCCCCCACTTCCTCAGCAAGCCAGGGAAGGGGAGAAAAATAAGATCGGAGTCTTGTGAGTTGAGATAAAAGCAGTTTAATAAAGAAGCCGCCCGCGCGGGAAGCAAAGCAAAAGCAGATAAAGCTGTTACTCTCTACTTCCCATCAGCAGCGATGTCCGGCCACCTCCCGAGAAGCAGGGCTTCAGTACGCGTAGCGGTTGCTTTGGGAAGGCCAGAAATGAATCTCGCCTCCCCTTCCTGCTCCTCTCCCCCAGTTTATATTACTGAGCTGACGTCATATGGTATGGAATATCTCCTTGGTCAGCCTGGGTCAGCTGTCCTGGCCATGATCCCTCCCAAGATCATGCCCACCCACAGCTATTGGTGAAGGTGAGGAAGGAATGCTGGAGGGACAGCCCTGATGCTGTGCGAGCAGTAGTCATAATATTGATATCAACAGTAAGCACAGCACTGCAAGAGCTGCTGTGGAAAATCACTACCATCCCAGACCCACTACAAGTAAGAAGTAAAACTAAAATTTAGAGTATTCTGAAATAAATATGAAAATGATACAAATTGTCATAGAATCATGGAATGGTTGGGGTTGGAAGGGACCTTTAAGAGATCATCTAGTCCAGCCCGCTGCAGAAGCAGGTCCACCTAGATCCGGTAGCACAGGAACATGTCCAGGCGGGTCTTGAAGACCTCCAAGGAAGGAGACTCCACAACCTCCCTAGGCAGCCTGTGCCAGGGCTCCCTTACCCTCACAGTACAATAGTTTTTTTCTTATATTTAAATGGAACTTTTTGTGTTCCAGCTTCATCCCATTACCCCTTGTCTTGTTGCTAGATACAAGAGAAAAAAAGTGACAGTCACCAGGCACTTTGCCTGTCCTCCATGATATTTCAAAATGATGGAGAGAGGCTTAGCAATCAGGATGCATCCTATCAGGATCCATTGACTTATGAGCCTTAAGCTTGGCCAACAAGTCTTCCACCCAGGACAAGTACTCTACTGTCCAGGCCATCCTCCTGCCCTTGCTGGACTGGGCTTCCCAAGGGCCAGCTGTGGCTGTAAAGACTGAAGCAGCCTTCTCTGCATCCTTTGTCACCAGAGCACCCTCTGTGTTCAGCAGCCTCTTCCACTATCATCTCGTCGTCACTGCAGCTGAGGTTTCTTCCAACCTTCACATCACCAACCAGGCCCTCCTTATTTGTCAGTACTAGGTCCAGCAGCACACATCTCCTCATTGGTTCCTCAAGCACTTGTGACAGGAAATTGTCATCAACATTCTGTAGGAACCTCCTGGACTGTGTGTTCTTGGCTGTGTGGCTTTGCCAACAAATGTCAGGGTGGTCAAAGTCCCCCTTGAGGACCAGAGACTGAGACTGTGAGGCAGCTCACAGCTGTTTGTAGAAGGCCTCATCCACTTCCTCCTGACCAGGTGTCTTGTAGCAAACTCCTACAACAGTATTACCTACCTTACCCTGCCCCTTAATTTTCACTCACAAGCACTCAACCTGCCCCTCATCCCCACCCTGGCAGAGCTCAATGAACACTAACTGTTCTCTCACATAGAGAGCACTCCACCTCCTTGCCTCATTGGCCTGTCTTTCCTGAACAATACATAGCCCTCTATGGCTGTGCTCCAGTCATGGCAGCTGTCCCACCACGTCTCAGTGACCGCAATGAGGACATAGTCCTGCATCTACACCCACATCTCCAGTTCCTCCTGCTTATTCCCCAGGCTGCGTGCGTTGGCGTAGAGGCAATGCAGGGGCTTACTCAGACACACAGGTTTCCTTGGATAGGTGCAGGAGGATCCTCCCCAGTTTGGCTCTCCCTCAAGGTGGTCAGCCTTCTGCATCACAACACTGTGTGTGGCTGAGGGTCGCCTAACATTGTATTCCCTGCCCTGTTTCCCTGCTAGACAGGATAGCTTGTTCTGTGTTATTTGCCCTTCCACTCTCCAAGTCCTTCAGTTTAAAGCCCTCTTGATCGAGTTGGCTAGCCTATTCTCAAATATTTCAGTGCCCTTATAAGAGAGATTAATCCTGTCCTTCCCTATCAAGTTGTAGTCTCCAAAGTATGATCAGTTGTCATAAAAACTGAAACTTTCCTGCTGGCACCAGCATCACAGCCAGGAGTTAACTGGTCCAATATTTGCATTGATGACTTCCCCTTTACCTCTGGTGTACAGAATGGAAGATAACCTGTGGCCCCCTGCCCTTCACTTGCTCCCCAAAGGTTTTAAAATCCTTTTTTATTCTGGAGAGATTGCGTCTCATTACATCATTCATACCCACATGAAACACAAGTAGGGGATAGTAGCCTGCATCCCTGATGAGACGTGGCACTCTCTCAGCCACATCAAGGATCTTGGCTCCCAGCAGGCAGCACACCTCTTGTGTTTTATCTAAAATTGTTATTCTCTGCTAGATTTGCAATACTGTGGTATTAGTGCTGTCTGGCAAGGGCTTAAAGCAAGAAGCTGTGAGAAAACCAAGTATGGCAACTGTTTAACTGTGTCTGCTGCAGTCCAACAAGGGTCATCCTGCCCTTGTATTATCCCTAAAGTACCACAGGATCTAACTTGGCACTGCCATTCCCACTTCAACTCTATCCTTTCTGTTGGGCTGCTGCAGCAGCTGAAGCTATGAGGAGAACTGACCTCAGAGATGGTCTGGTTTAAATGTATGTCGTGGTTTGGCCCAGCTAGCACAGCAGCACCACAACAGTCTCTCGCTCGGTGCCCCCATTCACCCCCACCCTCGTTAGGATGGCAGAGGCCCCAGCGAAATGGGAGTAAAAAGATAAGCACGGTTGTTGTGGATTGAGACAAGGGCAGGGAGGGATCGCTGCCAATTAGAGTTCCAGGCAAAACAAACTCCAGTACTCGACTTAGAGAGGAAAGTAGGAAAGTTTATTCCACAAGAAACAGAACAGAATAAAAGCAAAAAGGGAGTAGGATGATGAGAAAATTACAACCAGCACTTTAAGATCTCCCTCCCCCATCCCTCCTTTCTTCCCGGGTCCAGCTCACTGCTCCCATATCTCTACCTCCTCCCCCCACAACGGTTCAGGGGGTCAGGGATTGGGGGATGTGGTCAGTCTCTCACAGATGGACTTTGCCGCTTTTGTCTTCTCAGATGAGGACGACTCCTGGCATTCTCCCCCTGCTCCAACACGGGGTTCCTCCCCTGGGACACAGTCCTTAACAAACTTCTCTGGTGTGGGTAGTTCCCAACAGCTGTGGCTTCTGCCGATACAGGTTCCCCCACACAGGACGCAGTCCTTGGTGAATATCTCTGGCATGGATTCTTCACTGTGGTTGCAGTTTCTGCAGTTGCAGGGTCCCTCTCTCGGGACAAGGCCTCTTCCGGCCATAGTTTTAAAGAAAATCACTGCCCCTGGCTCGGGGCCTTTAATGAAGTGAATCGCTGCTCCTGGTCCGGGGCCAGCTTCAGCAAAATGAGTCTCTGGCCCTGATATTGGGTCATTATCAAAATGAGTCTGTACTGCTGATGCGGGGTCTTTAAAGAAATGAAAATAAATCTCAGCTTCACCAGTCCTCTCCATAGAATGCAGGGGAGTCTCTGCTTTAGCTAACCTCCTCCTCTCTTTCATCACTGACCTTGGAGTCCGCACGGTTGTTTCTCTCACTGTTCCTACTCCTTGTACCACCACCAGTCAGAAGAAGGGGCAGAAGAAGGAAGGAGATGGAAGAAGATGGAAGAAACCTCCCCTTCCGGCTTCTTCTTAAAAAGTGATTGTGGAGGCATCTAATTGGCTCAGCCCCAGAAGTGGGTCTGGCTCAGAGCTGGGGAGAGTTGCAAGCAGCTTCTTACAGGAGCCATCTTTACAGCCCCTTCCCCCTTACCAGAAAAGGCTGTCATGTCAAACCATGACAATATAATCACTCGTCTTCCCTCTGGATCTTTGGACCTGAGTCAATTCCAGGTTTGGTTTTATTAGCTTTCCAGACTGTTTACTGGCACAGGCAAGTAGGTGAGAAGAAGCAGCAATGAGATTAAAAACTGGCACTATGTCCAAGAAAAAAGATTGCTTTAATTATGCACTGGGCAAAGAGCATTTGAATGTACTGAAGGAAATGGCCCTTTCTTGTTCACTGATACTGTGCTTTAATTAAGGAACATGATATAACTGAAACCACTTATTTTTTTACTCATGTTTTCTCAGTTTCTTGGGGATTTTTTTCTGGCATGTTTTCCCTGCAAATTCCTAGGTTCCCTTGTTTAGTACACTGAGCCACAGACAAGTCATAGCTGTACAGTGGATGAGAGGTTCTTGCATCCATCTCTACTCACAAATACCTTTCTGGTTAAGAAATGCTGAGAAGAATGGCTTTCTGCTTCTGGTATTGAAGAAGAGGTGCATCATTGTGCTGTCTTCCTCCTTCAGCATGAAATGAAGGATGCACAATTTTGAGCATTATTAAAAGCTGCAGTAAAAATCCTTGCAGACTGGCAAAGATGATGTATGACTTGCAGACACAAGCCCCAGGCAGAGGTCCCGGATGTTGCCAATTTGTTTCAATAATGGAAGTTAATTTTTTGATAACTTTACTTAGCTTTCATTGTCTTTAGGTAATGAAAATCCAGTTGTTGGCAAAACCAACTTTTCCATTGGTATACCAAAAATGCAGATTTTTGGGAGACTTAATCAGAGATTTGGTGAAAGATCTGAAGTTGCTGTGTACTACAACAATATAAAAACACCATTGCAGTTCTTTGGGATTGATTTAATAGATACTTGACTGTCTTTTTCCTAAGAATCTTATCTTCATTCAGATACCACCATGTTTATGAGCCTTAGATACAGAGTAGTAGATAGTGCTTTCTTTAGATGCGCATATTACTTTCTATTCTTGTGTGTATAACGTTGCCTTTGAAAAAGCTGGTGCGTCCTGGAGCACATTTAGCTCAGGAGTAGGGCTGGAGTCTCTGTCTGCTTAGAGGAGGTTGGAAGAGGCAGTGTCTCTTGCAGTTTTTGTCATGTGGTTGCCAAAACACAATACAGAGGCAGTGTCAGTTAAACATCTTCTGTTCTTGGCTGCTTTTTCATGCTTTCCTCCCTGATGAATCTGCTTAGGTCGCATTGTAAACCTGAGCACTGATGTGTCCTGTGTATGCAGAGTTTAACATGCTTAGTTCACTGATCTGGCTTACAGCATGCCCTTGAAACTGATGGAGGAGGTGGGAGGAAACCTCTGCAGGAACTTCTCAAGTTGGCTGTAGTGAAACTGCTTGGGGAGGCAGTAAATGGCAATTGCTTTCTGTCTGAGTGAGAAAGGTATCTGAAAGTTTCCTTTTTCTCTTACAGGTGAATAAGAATTTTGCAATTGATTTGATAGCAGAGCAGCCTGTGAGTGAAGTTGAAAGCAGAGTGATATCATGTGATGGTGGCGGTGGAGCTTTGGGACATCCTAAAGTGTACATAAACTTGGTAACATCTTCATTCTGTCTATAACATGTTTTGCCTGTAAAATCTTGTTTGTAATGTTATCCAGATTTTGATATGTTAGTTTAGCAAAATAAAAGGAGTAACCACCTGCTTATTTTACGACATACCCATTCTATTTGGTTAAGATTTCTACTCAGAAGAGCTAGAGGGCTTCCATTGGAAGCAATAATTGAAATAATACAGATTTGTTTTTAAAATATTTGTTTGATAGGACTTTTTTTTTAAATTAACTGAAGTAATGTGTACAAACAGTGCTGTGAGAGCAAAAAATAATATGCTTGCTGTGTTTTGAGGCACCTAGTTTAATTGCTGCAATGTACATTGAGAATACATTTGCAATATTCTTAGGAATTTGCATTGTATTTTGGATCTTTAAAGTTTGAGGAGAGAAAAGTGAGGGGAGAACCCAAAACAGACGTATCTCAGTCTTTGGGAGTCTTGGTATTTCTGAAGATTGAATGTTTTAAGCATGGTCAGAGAATCAGTGAAGAATAAATGTCTCATCACTACTGTCAATAGGAAGATAGCTTTCAGTGTATTATTCTAGAGAGAAAAACTGTTGAGCCTACTATCATATGACTTTGGTGAACTCAATGATGACCTTTTCCCTAGGAACTGGTCTTGAGCAGACCCTGCCTGCAGATGTCTTAAAGTCTTTGCTTGCTTGCCTAAACTTTGATGTTTGCTTAATACCCAAAAGAATGGTGGGGGAGAGACAGTGTCCTTTAGCATCAGTGTTGTTGTGACTTCTAAGTATAATCACAAGCATTTCTGTTTTGAACAAAGAAAGAACTGTGTGATTAATTTTATATTATTCCAAGTCAAATGGTCAGAGATTCTGATTCATAACAGTTGGGAAGCTTTTATTCTCTGCCTTAACTTCTGTAGCACACTGCTAATCAGTTGCATTTATTAACCTGCATCATGCTGTTTTTGAAGACTGCTTTAGTTTTTGTGAATTTTGAGATATCTTTGTGGTAACAGTCAAATTACAAGATGTCTGTGGTTTAGTTCTTGAAAGCTATTATCTGCAAATGGAGAATGCTATTGGACCAGCTTTTTTTCCCCTAGCCCTCACAATTGAAATCCAGGCAAATGTAGAGGGTAGTCTGAATTGTTCACTTCTAATTCTGTATGAAGGAAGAGGGACTGAGTTATTTTTTTTTTATGACTTCAAATAATTTTATTGCTAAATAACAGAAGATCCTTGAGAGTTTATCTAACTGTCATTTTCCTTGCCCTGTTAGGAAGGGCTGCAACAATTGCTCACAGTCAGTCACACTTCTAAATTAAAAAAAACCCAAACATGTATCTTTTAGAGAGAAGCATAAAATTTATACAACAGTAACTGCTAATTTTCTCCAAAATGTTTACTTTCAGAATTTCTCCTGAAACCCTACAGAATTTATCTCCTTCCTGCGACTAAGTATGTCAATTTACGTTACTGGCCAACATTTCTGTAGAGATACTATTTTGGAATACCAAGTCTTATTCTGTATTAAAATAATTATAAAAATAACTTTTCAGAACACTGGAACAAATACGACCAAACTGACTTAAGATGTCCAGTTTGGTACGAGGATCTTCTGTTCCTGAAGAGATATCACTTGGCTTTCCTTTAAAATGATAATGTTGAGATTAGGCCTGGTAGTTAAAAGGCTGGCAGAAGGGAAGCTGCATAAGATATCAGAATCAAGTGTGAACCTCATAGCATCATTCGTACTTCTAGTGTTTCAAGTAAGATTAGATACTGTACTTCAGCTGTATGGATCCATTTTAAGATGACACATGTAAATAAGAGAAAATTTGTAATTTCTAAGTGTCTTATCAAGTGAAACTAGCAGCTGTTGTATTTTTGTGTTTTTACAGGACAAGGATACAAAGACCGGAACATGTGGCTACTGTGGACTTCAGTTTAAACAGAAACATCACTGAAAGAACATCCCTGCATGCTTGCAGATTTCTGTTCAGATGTTAACGTTTAACTATAAATAAACAATATATTTAGAAATTGAAGATTGGCATTTATTTTAGCTACAGAAAGTGCAGTCTGTACCTTTTTAAAACATACCTTGTCAAGTGCTTAAGAGCTGAATGGTATTAACAATACTCACTTTGTACTCAGTTTAGTTTCCACGTAATAGTGTCCTGCTCTGTTTGGCAGACTTCTCCCAGGCTTGGAAGTGGCCCTTGGCTGCAGCGTAGGTTTAGTTTGTACTGGATAGATTTGTATTTTTTCCAACACTGAAGTGGATGTAAATGTTTGCTCGAGGATTAATTGTCCTAGGTGTTTGTCTTTTGGCATTGCTTGACACTCTTAATTTGTTCATGGCCTAGCATCTATAGCTAAATTCACAAATGGAAGGATGAAGATATGATACTCAGCATTACAACACTTATCCATGGAAGTGAGATTGTCATCCCTGAATTAAGTAGCTACACTTGCTACTTGTTTAAAAGAAACAGTGCCTTAGAATGGTAATCAATGTGAGCTGGGGAAGTACCTAAGCTGGTACACTCGAAAGTGAGGACATAAGCATTTGTCCTTCAGTTGAGAGGATTCCCACGATTGAAACGTCTTTAAGAACTGAGTCTTGTCAGACCCTACTCAAAGGAGTGATTGCTCCATTACAGGTAGCAGCTTCTACTCTTTAATACAGATAATGTGATGGTGAGAGCATCCACCTATGTGTAACGTCACCAAGGCTGTGTGGGACTGGTTATTGACCTTCTGGCTTAATTTCACTTACATGGCGTTGCATCAGATAAGTGTGACTCTCGTGTCTGGAGAAGGAGGATCTGAGCCTTAGTCTGTGCTCAAGAGAGAATTTTAATCCGTTGTCAGTAAATGCCTTTTTTGTCTTTTTTTCAAGTGCTGATGATGGAACATGGTCACAGGTAGTAATTGCTGCTTGGCCAAAGTTTAACAGGACGTGATTCTAAACTCGCTGTTTATATCACTTTTGTGAAATTGAGGTGGTGGTATGAAGCTGAACTAAATTACGTGCGTCTGCAGCTGTTCAACATGCTTGTGTCAATTTATAGATGAAGTTGAACCAACACAGTCAGGCTTAAAACAAAATCTTAACTGTACTGTCTGTGTTTAAAGGTCCTACTGCATATTAGAATAGCCTTTCTCTGTTTTCATTCATTTCACCTGTAAGAGCTTAACCTCCCTTTCTGCCTGTTCCCCTTTTTCCTCCTTCCCTCTCTCCTTTCCATTGCTGCTGGTTTCAGCTATCATCTGACTGGTTTTCATACTTTGTAATGACTTAGATTTAGGAAGTAATATTATGGCACTGTAAATTCAGTGGAAGTTACAAAGCACTGATGCTGTAAGCTCAGGGTCTGACTGAGGATAGATGGCTGCTATGGTTGTAGTTTTGTAATGTTAATGCGATAGCCAAGTTCCAGAAGATTTAACATACTGCATTTCAAGTAGAACCTGAGTGTGTACAAAGATGGGTCCTTTCATCAAACTCAGTAACTTGCATTCAGCCTATCTGACCTTATGCAAATGATATGAGCATAAATGTGACATTATAAATGGTCATTTTGAGAAGTCCATCTTATGTTCTAAATATAAAATAATTACTTCAACTTGTAGTGTCTAAGCACAAATTTGGTTGCTTTTTAATCTGGCTCTATACCAGTTTGTAGAGCATCACATCTGCCAATCCTCTCATGGTGCAATCATCTCTGCAAAGAGACCTGAAACAGTAATTATGTGTTGTCCTTTTCCTTGGGCCTTTGATTTTCTTATAAATAATATATCTGCTTAGATCACTGCTGCTCATAATAAATTAATAATGTTTAAATTGGCACAGCATCTGCTGAGAACCCAGACAAATCCCATCCCACTGGTCTCAACTATAGAATGCTGTTCTTGGATGTTCTCCCTGAAGTACGTGTGATATGTGAAGCTGTTACCACCAGTGAAACTTTGCCTTGATGATCTTCATAGGAAAACTTCAGAGTTTGCTTGTTATTGTTCCCTGTGTGCTAAGTTTATATCTCTAATTATATATCCACTCCCGCAATCCCTTTATTAAGGACTAGGTCTTTGACAAAGCAACGATTATAATAAAATTGTCTCTCTGGAACAGTCTCGAATGCTTATCTCCTGCTTCAATCAAAGAGTTCCTGTTCTTTCTGAAGCTATGTTACTTGGTCTAAGGCATGAATTAAAGTGATCCAAGTAGGCAGGCATTTGGCTAAATTTTCCCTTAATGTTGTGGGAATCAAGAAATCTAGACTGCTTTTACTACAGTAATTAATGACTAAAATGAAATCTCTTTATTTTGGACTGATTACAAACAAGTGAGAGATCTTTCTACTTTATAGTATAGCAACCTGGTAAAATATAGTATAAAAAAATATAGTATAGCAACCTGCATAAACTCTACAAGTCTTCATTTATGATTTGTCTCAACAGCAGGTTATTTCTGGTTGTGTTAACTTTGTTTAAATATTGACATCACTGACTTGTTGGCATGAATAACTTTCTAAGATTTAAATTTGTTTTTACTATGGGAAATATAAAGAAGAGGGGGAAACAGCATAGAACCCTGCTGTGGTATATGTACGTGGGACAGAATAGGGGTTTTTTTTATTGTTTTGTTTTTTTTTTTTCCCAAAATATGTAGTTATGAACACACACACACAAATTGAAAAGTTTTCTGGCCATATAAATTCCTCTACTAAAATTTGGTTTGCTTTAAGAAGGAATCAGTTTCAAGAAAACTCAGAGCAGTAAAGTGGTTCTTTGTTTTCAAGAAGGTATTGTTGATGAAAGGAAGGAGAAAGTGGCACAAGATGCATCTTCACACTCCTCTCTATTTAAATAGTCTGCAATTGGTAGCAGACATATGGTTTAGTACCTAATTAGACTTAGGGAAGTATCTTAATCTTTGGACTGCAAAATAAGATTTTTCCCCTTTACAAAGTGTAAAGCCTGGTTCTTGGGCATCATCTGCTGCAAGGAAATCTGAAATGTGTTTTAGATACTAAAAAATGGATGTCTAAACAAAGTGGTGTAACAGCAACAGCAGCAGAAAACCTCAAATGGTGATGCAAAACAAGATTATTAGCCCCAAGTGCCTATCTGTTATCTGTAGGGAAGAAGGTAATATTGTATTGGAGAATTCTTAGGTGGCTGATGTGTACTGATTTCAAGTTAACAGTCCTAAATCTTAACCTAATCCAATTATGTCGTGAACTCTGACTTGAAACAGTAAGAACAAAGACTCTTTTGGTGTCTTGTGGTAAACAACTGTGAAGTGGTTGAGTTGGGGTTTTTTTTTTTTTTTTTTTTTTTAGTATTTCATATGGTTGGTGAGAGTGTACAGAAAGATAATGTCTTTGGCAGCATATGAGTACACAGGGAAAACATAACAGATAGGCGCTAAGGGCAGACAGCTTGGTTAATATAAGGTTGCTTTCAATTTAAAATTTTAAGATAATAGAATGCTATGATTCCTGTTGTGTGATGAAAGCATGTTGGAAGTACACCAGCGTGAGCAAAGAGTGGTATCTGCGTGGCCTCGTAACCTGGAGTGCCTTGGTGTAAAAGGGGTTGGACACTTGGTTGGAAAATAAAAGATTGTCAGAAGGTAAAGGTTTCCTTCCATAAGCATATTTCGTGTGGCAAGGATTCCACTGTTGTACCCAACAGCCCAGGTCCCTGTGTGAGAGGAGGGAGTGTGGACAGATTTTAAATTGAGCATTTTATGGGCTGAAGTTGGCAGAGTAATTGCCCTCTTGATCAGCTCCAGAGCTGTAAATCCCATCAGCTGTGGCTGCAGCATAGGTAGAGCAAGAACTGGAACTGCTCCAAGTTGAGTTTGTACCAACTCTGAAAAACAAGCAGAGTGACATGTAGAGGGGGGATACAGGGGCTAATTTTTGAATGTACTGTCTACTAGTTACTCATAACTATGAAGATCAGGAATGAGGCTATTGCCTGTCACGTGGGAGAAGATTTTTACCTAATATGGTGGATATATTCATTGATTTATAAACTTTCTTGAGTTTATTTTTATTCTTGTTCCTTCTGCACAGGTATATTTCTGGAGGTTGAAAACACTTGGACTTTGTGCCTATGAATGTGATGTGGTAGAATGTGATATTTTCAGGTCCTTTAATCAAGTTTACTAAATTTCTGGATGGGAGTTCAAGTTGGCTCTGTACTTGAGGAGAATGGGTTGATTGGGTTTTTGAGAAGAAATGGTGAAGTATTTGAACAGGCTGTTTTTATTCCTAGCAGCCCTTGCCAGGATTACTGACATTATCTGTAGACATGTATTTTGAAACGTAGTCAGAACAGATGCTTGGCTTATGCTCCTTGGCTTATGCTCCTCAATAACTTTCCTGTAACTAAAGCAAGGGAGAGGTGTAGTGTCAGGAGAGAGAATGGCAACAAGCTACAACTGCATCTTGCAATGTTTTGGGAACAGGGCTTTGGAGTCTGGGAAGGTTTCAAAGTCCTGGAGCCAAGAAGCAGCCCTGCAGGCCTGGTTCCTGAATCACAGCAACACCTACTGGTAGCAGAGCCAGAAATGATTGGGATTTGGTTGCATGTAATAACAGCTGTGCCACCAAAATACTGTTTGCTTATCTGTAGAAGGGCTGGAAAAAAACTGGAAAAATAAATGGTGAGTCCTCCTTATCAGTTTATTTCATAGAACTATAGAATTGTTACAGTTGGAAAAGAGCTTTTAGATCATCAAGTCTAACCAGTCACCTCACACTGCCAAACACATCACTAAACCACATCCCTCAGCACTTAATCTGTGCAGTCTTTTGAATATCTCCAGGGGGATGGTGACTCCACCACTTCCCTGGGCAGCCCCTTCCAATGCTTAATAACCCTCTCAGTGAAAAAGTTGTTCCTAATGTCCAGTGTAGACCTCCCCTGACACAACCTAAATCCATTTCCTTAGTACTGGGGAGAGAGCCTCACCTCACAGGTAGTTGTAGAGAATGACCGTATGTCCTCTCAGTCTCCTCTAGGCTAAGAGAAGGCTTGAGATAGTACTGAGAAAGATACGCTGAAGAATTACCAAAGGAGCTTTTTAGGCTGGGCAACCCCTCCCCCCCACCCCCAAGCAACAGAAATGTGGTGTAATAAATGTGAACTCTTGCATGTGAGCTTAGTTTCACATATAAAATTACAAATCAAAGCTATTACCAACGATTATATTATCTGAGCTGAATCAGACAGGACTGAGATTCTAGGGTTATCATAATTGCTTTTTTTAAAATATCAGCCTAAAGCTCAGTAGCAATCACAAAATCAAGTCTATATTAGGAATTATTGTGAATTGTGTGAAACAGAAAACGGTTATGGTGCTAATTTTTTGCCTATACCTTGTATTTTCCATACAGTTCTGGTCTTTCTATTTAAAGAAAAAAACCTAAACCAGACAGTAGGTATATTAGAATGGGAAAAAGCTTAGAGAAGGGCAAACAAGAGAAAGGTTTCTGCAGAGGGAAGGATAGGCTGAGTAAGAAAGAGTCCCTTGGTCTAGGATTATGATAGAGGTCTACAATTACACAGAGATTTTGCTTGTTGGCCTATGGCCAGGACTAAAGGAGGCCACATGGATTAAAAACTTACCTCCGTGTTTGGAGGACAGCTAGTAGAGCTATAGAGTTAAGTAATACATATTTTGCAAAAAGGCTGAAGGAAAATTAAGAAACAGAAGGGGGGAAAAAAGCTTGTAGTGAGTGTAACCAAGGCTAATAAGAAGAACTGAATTACTTCAGAATCAGAAAAAGTCTTAACAGATATACTGGTCTAATGTGAGAGGGATGTGGTGAAGCTGTTAAGCGATGTAAAAAGATCGGAAAATTAAAAGACGTATATGTTGTATTATTTAATTGCATAATAGGAAGTCAATGGAGTAATTCCCAGTAACAGGCAATCAAGGGGTTGCTTTTTACTAGCTGCTAAATTTAGACATTTTTAAATCGACATGCCCAGGTAATTAGTTCCAACAGGGCTATCCAATGAGATTCCTGGATCATTAATGTTGATTTTTTAATAAGCTTTGAAATAGTGGAAAAAGAACACAAAAATGGCTAACATGCCAACATTCAAAGAGGGTAAAAGGCATGACCTGGATAATTACTTGTCTGTCAGCCTGACATCACTTCTGGGCAAAATAATAAGGCACCTAATTAATAATAAATTAAAGAAGTGTTGTATAATTAGTGCCAATCAACATGAGTTATAGGAAAACCAGACCATGTCAAGCCAGCATGATGTATTTTTGATGAAATTAGGAGTAGTGGTTGATAAAACTAAAAGTGTTAATGTAGTATCCTCTGATTTCTGTGAAGATCAGACATAGGAGTCCATATTTTCATTCTGAAATGAAAGTCTTGTGTAATCAACCAGCAACACTTTTACATGTATTAAAGGGTAGCTAATTCTTAGGTGTGAAAATGTCAGTGTAAAATGAGACTCATTGCTGAAGCAATGCATTCCTCTTGGACTCTTGATGGCATCCTCTCTGAGCCCTACAGCACTTAGCTTCTCCTCAATGTCCTAAAAAATGTGTAACAGCTGCTGATGGCTTGCTGAGGATTGAAAGGTTGAAGCATTGTTAAGTAAGGAAGAGGATTCTGCAGTGATACCGTGTGCTGCCACTTACCCAGCCAAAGTTGTCACAAAGCTGAATGTGTTTCATTGCAATGAACTGTAAAAGAAAAATAAAATGCTGTCCATTATTTATTGTAAAAATGTACTTCTGTTAAGTGACAACTCTAACAGCCTGAGTTGCAATTTATCCTGTGTGAGTTGCAGCCTTAATAACCTCAGGTAACACGAAACATGGACTATTACATTTGACTGAGGGAGTTTGCTGATCATCAGATTGCTGTGAGTTTCCAGTTCAATTATGTTTCTTAAATTACTTTTATGAACTTGGAAGAATAAGTAGAGACTGAGTAGGCATATTATTCTGAATTTGACATGAGTGCATTCTTTACTTGAATACTATGTCATACTGAAGGCCAGTTGGAGGCCTTCAGTTTGTTAATTAATATGGATAAATTAAATAAAGTTCATAGGAAGCCATGGCACTGTTCACAGGAGTAGAAAATACATTGTGCACTGAAAGATCTAACAAACTTCATCTTTGCACTTCCTTATAAATAAGGTTAAGGGATGACTTAGTCAAGGTCTACCAGTACAAATGCAGGGAACAAAACCTTGATAAATGGGATCTTTAGTCTGGCTAAAAAGCATAAGATCTAGTGTTAAGAAGCTATAGATAAGCAGATTCAGAACAGGGAAAATGAGGCTTCCCAGTGTGAGTGATGTACCAAGAACTGCAACCTGCCTTCTATTTTTAAGGATGATATTTTCTAAAATGTGCATTAATTGAAACAAGACCAGGATCTGGAAAACCTTATTGACTGTGTTACAGAGGTAATTAGATCATTGCAGTGGCCCATTCTCAATCTGTAGAAATTAAATATATATCAGGCCAGAGACATTCTTTCCATTGAACAATTGTGCCATTAAAAATGTCTTCCAGACTTTGTTCTGAAAAAGGCACAGAAAGGACTTGAGGGATTTTTTGCCCCACAAAAGTACTCCAGAAATCTGTTTAATGGGTACTAGAACTCTGCTGCAAAAGAATCGCCGGCTTTGTGGCAATGTGAAAAAAAAGATCAAAACTCAAATCCTGATGTTTATCATGGAATAATGAAGAATTGTCAGAAAAAAAAAAAATTAAAGAACAGTCAGCCCTTTAAGACATGGACAGTTAGGAGACTTCATATCTGTTCTCATTTTCTCAGTTAAGAGAACATATCTGAAGTCTGCACTGCTTTTGGGGATGAAAATAATAAATGAATTAAATAGCAGCTTCCAAAGCTTACCTTGTTGTGGTTTTTTCCCCCTGTCATTATTGCTTTTGTGGTGCTTTTGATACTATAGCAGATCGTGGAATGAAAAGGCTTGTACTTTTCTAAGCTTTGCTTACCCTCTTAAACACCACTCTAGATTACAGTGGCTTCTCAGGTTTTCCATGGCTTTGATGAAGTAGCTAGTGTTCAGCATCTCCTCTGTTGGATAATGACATCTTCCATAAGAACAGCCATGGAATAAAGTGTTACTGTTTAATCATTAAATGACTGATGTTTCTTCTAATTAGCATAAATTAGAAGTCATCTTATTGAGCTATTTGAGAGAGGGGGGCTACAATATTAGGGGAACCTGTGCCTATCAGTGAAACATCTATCTTTATTAATGCTAAGAGCACTTAGAAGAATTTTGAAAGTATATTTAAAATACACCCTTTCCCACCAAAAAAATGAAATCAACGGTAACAAAAAACCCCAAACAATAATTCCTGATAGTGACCTACATTAAAGAGAGAAAAATGGCAGAAATATTCAAAAGAGAGAAAATATTTAATAAGTAATGTCCTGTGATTGGAAAACAGCTGATACATTAAAATACATTGTACATGTGAAAAATGTTGTATTCCAACAGTAGATGGAAGGGGTGTTAGACATGTGCACCCAATAAAGACCTTTAAACTTGGAGGACTGGACAACATTGAAAATGATTGAAGAGCCTTCACTGTCACTGATACTGACAGATCTAACCTCTTGGAGTACAGGTAAACCTTCAGAAAACTGTAAGAAAGCTAATATGCTAATACTTAATGCTGTTGATGGCAGCATCTGGCTGGCTGCTCATTCTTATTGTTTCCTGCTCTAAGGAAAGCGTGACTAGCATGTGCTACTTTACCTCCATGAAGGCTTTTATTTGCTGTACTCTATAACCTTTGTTTTCTTTTGCCAAAATTCATGGAATGATTTCTTATTTTTTTGTGTCTCAACACTTGGCAATTTTTCAGCACCTTAAAATATTATTAGCTACAGTTAATAACTTAGCAATAAGCACATTGCTGCTGCATAGAGAAATAAAATAGCAGGGAGAGAATCCCCCTTTGTATACAAGGGAATACAGTCAGTTGAATAGCATAGTGCTGGAAGCTTATGAAGACTCGGTTGTCTGCTGTGCCCTCTAGATCCTCACTCATTGCAGTTCCCATCCTACACGTTTGTTCTGTATGATAGTTCTGTTCCTAACTGTGTGACCTTGAACTTGATTGTATGAAATTTTATTGAGCTTAGATGCAGAGTGGTTCAAATCCCTTTATATAAGCAGTTCTAGCTCTATTTTTTACTCCTCTGCAAATATTTGCATAATCAGACATGGTTTTGCATTTCTTTCTAATTCTGGATAACAGTTTTGCTTGGTGTCAAGCCTTGCCTAATGAGAAACATTCTTGTTTGACAGAGATTTCCTCATTGGGAGCAAGGTTTTTGAAATCTGCCACCTAGCTATTTCTAATTTCATCTAATGATAGAAATATAACAATACTGTAAGTCTTTTCCTAATGTATGCAAAATGTTTTCTGGTCTTTTACAATATGGATTTTTCTTTGTGTCTTCTGTTCTTTAAGTTTTGATTAATTTATGAAAAGCACTTTCTATATTCCCTATTTTTTTCAGTTTATTTTTATTACAACATATGCATCAATAGTTTATGTTGTTATTTGCGACTATGACCCGCTACTCTCTCTTAAAGCAGGCCCTTATCTAAAGTTCTTAACTGACTGAGAAATGCTGAAAATTTTTGAACAATTTTTTTCTTTTTTTTTTTCCAAATATTGGGATTTGTGTGTTTTCAGTGGAGGGAGAAGTACACTTGAAGCTGTTGTTATGAACTCTGTAACTTACAGTATTGCTATTGGAACAGAAAAAGTACTTGGAAATAAAATGTGTAAATCAAGAAACCTGATCTACTGTCCTGTACCCATTCAAGTCAAAGAGGAAGCAGCATGTCAAATTCTTTTGTCTTGAAACTGCCTGTGCTTTGTCCAAAGTCCAAGGTCAAAATTATGAATAACCTGACTTTTGATGACCTGCGTGGTCATAATCTATGAAATGTTTTATTCTCCCTTCAAAAATGAAACAAACCTTCATAATCAATCCTCAAATACTTGAGTTGCTGAAACAAACTTTCTTGCTAGCCAATGACAGTCTCTTGGCAAACAGCTTATTGATGTTTTAGGCAATTTCCATCTCATACTCTTATTTATTGGTTTTATATATCCTCTTTTTAAATTTTTTCATATAACCTGATAAAAATCAGTATATTTGGAAACTTAAAAGATGCTGATGAGATGGATATAATACTTTCTTAATAATTTCTATATTTTACAGACTTCATCTGCTTCTTTACCTCTATCTGTGCCATTCCACACAATAACACATATGCAGGTAATATGTTACATTTTCCTGTCACTTCTCAAATTTATTTTTAACAACCCATAGGTTTGCTGGGGTCTCGGAGCTTGTGATGGGTCTCTCTACTCTGGGTGAGTCAGTGGCATGTTGGGTCAGGTGTTGACAATTAAGAGGCCTGACTGAAGTCA
Organism: Colius striatus; assembly: GCF_028858725.1. NCBI lineage: Eukaryota > Metazoa > Chordata > Aves > Coliiformes > Coliidae > Colius > Colius striatus. The sequence continues at coordinate 29,792,201 of NC_084762.1, forward strand.
AGGGCTGTGCTAGGCTACTTCTCAGGTGTGAAGGAGACCAGACTGTCTCATGAGGAGTTAGCAGTGCCAGACACAGCTATGAGTAGGCAAAACTAAAACTACTACATCTCCACATACACCAAAAGGGGAGAGGAGTCAATCACTTTATGCTGTAGAAGTCTGTAGCCCCACTGAGCTCTCCTTGTAGCACAGCAGGCCCATGTAGTGGCAATCTCCTCCCTCAGCGAGGACACCTCTCAAAGTTTATCCTTGAGGCTGAGACACCCCTGACCTGATATCTGACATCTATAATGATGTAAGAGGCATTTTACATTAGATCTAAAAGTATATTGTATGATAGCTATGTTTTTTTTAATATATATATCCCCCTATAGCTTATTAGCATTGTGGTAAACAGCAGTGTATTTGACTGCTGTATAAATCACTAACACTCAATTATTGTTTAATCATAATTTGATTGCCATTTGATTTTCATTGTCATCAGTTAATCACCATTTGATCATTGTTTGATCATTAATAAAACCTTTTAACCCCCCATGTTGGTAAATCTTATTTCTAAAGCTAACATGATGCAGTATTTCATTATGAAGGATGGGAGAAAAGAGCCTTATGCCATTCAATTAAAGGTATGTCTGCGTGTATTAGGAAGTTAGAAAAGGTTGGAGAGAGAGGAAAAACCCCAGCCTACAACAATTTAATTTTTTTTTTTTTGGTAGATTGCCAGTGAAGCCAAGGCAAGACATATAGCACATCACTCTGAATTCCACAATACTATCTGCAGTGCTTCATGTATCATTCATTGCAGTAGGTAGAAGAACAGTGAAATGTGGTTCACTTGAGCAGTAAACTCCTTTAGGACTATTTGGTTAAGTGACTTAATGGCTTATTCTTAATGTTCTTTTCATATACCTTGAGACCTCATAACTCAAAATGACCAAAAATAATTCAAATTCTTCTTGGCAGTAGGTCACTTGTGAAATATATTCTGTCCAACATTATTACTTTTGAATACAAAATGCCAACAAAAACACACCTGTATACTATGTCTGAGTATACGAAAGACTTACAGCTAACTACACCTTCTATGTACATCTATGGCTCCTATATATCTTCTATATATGTCTGTGGCTTTTTACAATGGCAGCAAAGAAAAAAAGTATTTCAAAACACATAATCTGTATCTCATTATAATCTACTCCCTTTTAAAAGCACTTAAATCTTGACACAAGCTACTGCTAAGTGACATAAAAGCAAAAGCAAATAGGAGTTAGAGGCAGTGGGACTTACTGGGATAAGGGAAGAAGTAGGAAAGAAAAGATGAGAGTGAATATTTGAGAACAGAGGAATTCAGAAGCAGCAAACTTTGGTCTAAATTTTTGTCTCTCTTTTTTAAATAGAAAATATCTGTGCATGTTACATAGAGGAATTGTTAGAAAACGTTTTATACCAGCTACAGATAGAACTTGGAAATTCTACGTGATGGGTTTGTGTGAAGCCACTTGTGCTTGGTAACAGGGGGAGGGGGCTCCAGTGCCAGTCCTTGTAAACAGTTGCCAAAACTTCCCTCGGCTCTGAATTTGGACCTACCTACGGCCCAGCCAGGCTAATCTGGCACCTGTGCCATCACTGTTTAAGAAGGAAAATTTGTAGTGCTTAAGAGGAGGTGGAAGGCTGGTACAAGATGGAGGTGACCATGCGGACCCTGCTGTTGGAGAAGGAGCTAGGGAGGAGGAGTGCTGGACAGGAGATCCCCCTGCTGCCCACAGTTAGAATGCAGGCTGTGCCTCTGTGACCTATGGAGGGCACTGGTAGGACTAATGGTAGCCAACAGCTCTGGGAGAATTCCATGACAGAGGGGGTGATAGTTGGAGACTTTGTATCAGAGGGGATGAGTGCTGCAGACCTTGACCAGGAGGAGAGGCAGAGAGGAGGTGCAGCCCTCGGGATGAAGGCATGTCAGAGCGGCCCCTGCAGGGCTGTCTGGTGTGTGAAGGACCCTGTGCTGGAGCAAGGAGGACCAGTGAGGAGCCCACTGGCCCTGAGAAAAGACAAATGGCAGGAGCCATCAGGAAAGTACTGACTGAAACCCCTATTCCATGCCCCGCTGAGCCATTCAGTGGGGAAGGAAATAAAGACATCAGGATTGGGGATCTGAGCCTAGGAAGAGGAGAGGAGTGAGGAGAAGGGGAACTTAAAGGGGCTGGTTCTACTTTCCATCGTTCACCCTACTCTCTATCGTTTTCAGTTGGGTATTTTTGTGTATGGTTTTGGTTGGTGGCGGATTAAATTTAGTTTTCTTCCCCAAGTTGAGTAGTCCTCTCTGTTTTGCCTGGGACCATAAGTGGTCAGTGAGCCCTTCTTGTCCTTAGAGGGTTCCAAAGGCCCTCAATACTTTTCTCTTCCTAGTCCTGTCAGAAGACAGAGGAAGGAACGGGTGGCTGACCATGGTCTTTTGTTCCTAGATGGGCCTAAACTTTGACAGCTATTTAAAAATAAAAAGCCTCAGAACTGCCAAGAAAGATAATTGTATTCATTCTCTATACATCTTTTAAATTACATTATCAGGAAAGATAAATGAACAGTCAAAATGAACATTTTATGTAAATAGATATTGGCCAGAAAAAAACCCAAAACCTTTCTTAGGTAAAGTGCAGTTATGTGCGGATATAGAAAAAGTGGCAAGTTCAAGGGTAGTGGTGTCTTGGGCTGTGACTGAGGAAATTAAAGTCAATAGTCCCTCTCTCTAAGACTCTGGTATAACTAACTATATGTAGCCCAAAACAGATTAAATACAAGTCTGACAAAAGGAAGTGAATCCAGACAAAACCTACATAAGGAGACAAAGAGCAAATATCTTTTAAGCAACCTCTTTTCTAGCTTTTTGGTTTTTAATTAACCAAGCAAAACTGAACCTGTTTATTGGCATTTTCTGGTCCAAGTATTAAGTGCAGCGAGTGAGAGAGGTAGGAGGCAGCTGCTAGAGGCACAGGAGGTACTGTGGCATTTCTCAAATCTGACTCTGAGCTTGAGTGTAAGACTGTTGTTCTCTTGCACTCCCCTTCTTTGAGACACAAACTATCCTCACACAATACTAAAGGAACAGTCCTGTTTACATTTAAACAAAACCCACCAGAACAGCAACACAGCGAATTTTCGTTGAAGCTTGTCTTCTTTGAGTATATATTCTACCATCTGGATGAAAGTCTAGCCATGAATTTAGCAAAAAATAATTCTACTATTAAGAGAATTACTAATAGCTTGGTCTTTAAAAATTCTTGGTGTTTGGCAAGAAAATAATTATTTTGTCAAAAAAGGAGGAAAGATCTTTTTCTCTCTTGCAAAGGCACATCTTCATAAAGTAAGTCCAAGTAAATCCAAGGAATGTTGCTTTTGCACTAGATCAGGAGACCTGTTAAAGGCTGGCTTCTAATTTTTGGAGTGTCCCAGACATAGCTGCCTTTGACTTTGAGCTCTCTGAACCTACTCCGTCATACCCAAATACCTCTGCAGTTATGGGTACTGACAGGACACAGGCTTAATGAAAAGGTGATGATGTGAAAATGTTAAGAAAGAACAGAATTAAAATGAAAGTATTGTAAAAACAAAGTTAGGTTTAAAAAAAAAAAAAGTGTGACTAGGTTGGAAAAAAGCTATGAGCTACCTTGTCTTGGAGTACTGTGCAATCAGACTGATTCTTGCAGTCCGCCTGACTTCTTACAGCAATCTGTGACTGTCAAAGGCAAAGCTGTTCGAGCGTCCTCCTGGAGCAAGTAGTCCAGGTCCATGGTCATGGTCAAAACAGAATTGTGTCTGACCTGTGATGTGAATCTCATTTAAATACACCTTTGACCTAGAGGGACATACAGTGGTCTTGGTGGGAAATGTTGCTTGTTGCTGCTTGTGCTCACTGGTAGACACCACAGCATGAATTAACCTTGCAGGCCACACGCTTAATTCCCAGCTGGGACGACATCCTAAAATTCTCCACATGTGGTCAGAGTTAGCACTATGGGTTGAATTAGTGAGAAATATCAGATCTGTCATTTTTTAGTATGCTAGGTGGAAAAAAAAAAAAGATGGTGGTTGTGTGGAGAAATGTTACCATCTCATGGCTGACTTCCTTAGTTTGCTTTAGGTATGTTGTATGGAATAATGCATGCAGCCTTATTAACACTAACATGTAGCCTAGTAGATAAAGGGGGAGAAGTAGGATAACTAAGAGAACAATTTAATGTGATGAGCACTTGGCAAAACTATATGGATTGTTTTGTGTGTGGTGTTTTGGTTTTTTTAATTACCTCATTCTATGTGATCAAAGCATACTGCTTAGTATTTCCAGGGATTACTGCAAAGACAGTTCAAATGTAATTCCTTAAGTAGTCTAATTTGTTTATTTATTTGGTTTTTTAAAAAGTAAATGCAGAGAAAGGCTCTGTCAAGAGAGTCCTCTAGGACCTCTCTTGTCCTTTTGAATTCCCATGATAATTGTTAATGCTTAAGAGATTCCATTGGTTAGTTCCTAGGATGAATTTCCTGAGACGGTCTTGGCTTAACAATATCTATTTCCTTTCAAAGATACCTAATACGTTCTGTCTATATTCTACCTTACATCTCTGTGTCCTTATTAAAGCTGCTGACATTACATGTGTGGTCACAATTTATCTTTGCTTGATTCTTCACAAAAAAAAAAAAAAAGGAAAGGAAATGAGTGGTTTCTTCAGACTTAACTGTGTTGTCAGCTAGCTGCTGCTTTTTCCTATCAGTCAATGAGACAAAACATCCTTTTACATTCTGATTTTGTTTTGGTATAGCTATAGAACTCCTTGTTGCTGCCTTTAATGTTCATTGTTAACCAAATCTTGCTTTGTGTCTTATCTTTCTGTTATTCTCTTGACATGCCTCGGCTGTTGTTTTCTGTCCATTTTTCATTATGTGCCCCTAATAACACTTTCCATGTAAATCATTTCATGGACCAGACTGTTCACTGAAGATTTGTGTAATTGCTGTATCTGTACCAAAATGTCTTGCTGAGATCTTCATGCTTGCTCAGGTATAAAGTACCTCTTCAAGACTTTTCCTAATTTTTCCTTATCCTCAAAGCATTTTGAAACCAATATTTGTTCTAAGTGCCCCCATGTAATAAACCAGCAAGCATTGTTATGGCCTCTTGCAGACATGCATATCCAAACATGTCTGACCAGACCGTGGGGAAAAAATCGGACTCTTAATGTGTGGAAAATGGATGTGACAGGTACTTTCATTTTCTTGGCAGCTAGATCCTTCACTTCTGTAGAGGCAGTCATAGGATAATCTTGGATATCAACTCTTCAGCCAGGACATGGGAGAAAGGAAGTGAGGCAGAGCAGTCACACTCTCATACATTTTAAGCAAGCCAGATAAATGACAAGAATATTATAAAGTACATAAAGTTAGAGAGTGGGAGTAAGAGGAGGCTGGTCTTTAAGACTGAGCAGGGAGGTAAGGTTCATGGTTAGATTCTGGCTGGCTAGAGATCCGTTCCACCCACAGGAAAGGATCTGTACCTCATAGTTTTCAACCTGGTCCTTACCAGTGCTCTTTGCAGCCACTCAGCTTTTGGGTTCAGCTCATTGTTTCTGAGCTTTACCGTGCAGAGGCAACTTGCGTGCTCCAACTCTATGTACCATAGGCAACTACCCTCAAAGCAGCTTAGGTGTTCAAGGAGAAGAAACGGGATCAAAGTTATTTTTAGTACTATATCTAGTTCCTTATTTTTTATGCCACTAACCGCCATTTTATTTAATGTCACAGCAGTTCCTACGTGTACACATTAATTTGCTTTTTCGCATATATAGTCAACAGGCAGCTTATCTATGTACAAAGCTGTATCTTAGCTCCTTTATAATGTTATGCTAGGATAACAAATGATGAACTGTAAGTTTGAGTAAAAAACATGTTCTTCTAAGAATCTATGAAACTTTTGATAGTGCACTGGGTTTCTGGGGCAAGGTTTTAGTAGCAGGGAGGAGTTTCAGGGGTGGCTTCTATGAGAAGGTGCTATAAGCTTCCTCCATGTCCAATAGAACCAACGCTACATGGCTGCAAGACAAAACCACTGCTGGCCAAGGCCAAGCCCATCAGTCATGGTGGTGGTAATATCTCTGTGATAAAATATTTAAGAAATAGGAACTGTTGAGCATCAGCAGCTGAGACTGAGGAGTGAGAATATGTGGGAGCAACAAATTTACAGACAGCAAGGTAAGGGAAGAAACAGGTGGAGGAGGTGCTCCAGCCACTGGAGCAGAGATTCCTCTGCAGCCTGTGGAGGTCTACAGTGGAGCAGATATTCACCTGCAGCCCAGGTAGATGTCTGAAGGAGGCTGTTACCTTGTGGGAAGCCTGTGCTGGAGCAGGCTCCTGGCAGGACCTGTGACCCTGTAGAGAGAGAAGCACATGCTGGAGCTGGTTTGCTGTCAGGACTTGGTCACATAGGAACACTTCCAGGCAGGTTTTCAAAACCTCCAGAGAAGACTCCACACCCTCCTCATGTTTAAATGGAACTTTTTGTGTTCTGGCATGCGTCCATTACCTCCTGTCACTGGACACTACAGGAAAACAGTGCTGTCCTATCTTTATGACATCAAACTTATTAAGTATTTATAAGTGTTAATGAGGTACCCCTTAGTTTCCTCTTCTCCAAGCTGAACAGTCTCAGATCCCTCAACCTTTCCCGGCAAGAAAGATGTTCCAGTCCCCTGATCCTCTTGGTGGCTCTGCACTGGACTCTCTCCAGCAGTTCCCTGTCCCTCTTGAGCTGAGGAGCCCAGAATTGGACACAGGACTCCAGATGAGGCCTCATCAGGGCAGAGTAGAGGGGGAGGAGAACTTCCCTCGACCTGCTGGTCACACTCTTCTTGATGCATCCCAGGATGCCATTGGCCTTCTTGGCCATGAGGACACATTGCTGGCTCATGTTTAGTTTGCTGTCCACCAGAACTCCCAGGTCTCTCTCTACAGAGCTACTCCCAGGTCAATCCCCAGCCTGTGCTGGTGCATGGGGTTTTTCCTTCCCAAATGCAGGACTCTGCACTTGTCCTTGTTGAACCTCATGAGGTTCCTCTCTGCCCAACTCTCAAGCTGGTTGAGATCCCACTGAATGGCAGCACAGCCCTCAGGTGAATCTATGTTGACTCCTCTTGATAACCATCTTTTCCTTCATGTGCTTAGAGATGACATCCAGGATGTCATCACCTTTCCAGGGATGGAGGTGAGGCTGACCAGCCTGTAATTTCCTGGGTCTTCTTTCTTGCTTTTTTGGAGACTGGAGTGACATTGGCCTTACTCTAGCCCTCAGGCACCCCACCTATACTCCACTATTATTCAAAGATGATGGAGAGTGGCTTAGCAATAACATTAGTCAGCTCCCTCAGCATTTGCAGATCTGTGGGTGTCCAGCTTGCCTAAGAGGTCTCTAACTCCATCCATCCTCCAAGACTGTCTCATTATAGCCCAGGGACTGGGCTTCCTAAGGGCCAGCCAAATAAAGACTGAGGCAAAGACGTCATTCAGTAGTTCATGTTTCTCCATATGCTCTGTCACATACAGCAGTGGGCCCATATTCTCCTTAGTCTTCCTTTTGCTATGTCCGTACTCGAAGAAGCCCTTCCTGTTTTCCTTTACATCTAATTCCAAAAGGCCTTTAGCCTTCCTAGTTTCATTCCTACATGTTCTGGCAACATTCCTATACTCTTCCCAAGCAACCAGGCCCTTTTTCCACTTTCCATAGAGTTCCTTCTTCTTGAATTGTGCCTTGTTCATCCATGCAGCCTTCTTGCCTCCTTTTCCTAATTTTCTATATGTGGGGATACACTGATCTTGGGCTCAGAGGAAGTAGTGCTTGAAGATCAATCAGCTTTCTTGGGCACTTCTACCACCTAGAATCCTATCCCATGAGACTCCTACAAGCAGGTCTTTGAAGAGGTGAAAGTTAGCTCTCCTGAAGTTCTGGGGTCCAATCCAGCTTGGTGTCCTTCTTCTTCCACGCAGGATCCTGAACTCCACCATCTCATAGTCACTGCAGCCAAGATTGACTCCAACCTTCATATCCCAAATCAGACCTTCTTTATGTGTCAGTACAAGGTCCAGTAGCACACCTCTCCTTGTTTGATAATCAACCACTTGTGACAGGAAGTTGTCATCAACATTCTGTAAGAACCTCCTGGACTGTGTGCGCTTGGATGAGTGGATTTTCCAGCAAATATCAGGGTGGTTGAAGTCTTGCACGAGGACCAGCTTTCAGCTGTTTCTAGAAGGCCTTATCCACTTCCTCTTCCTGACCAGGTGGCCTGTAGTAAACTCCCACAATAGTATCACCCATATTACCCTGCCTCTTAATTCTCACCCATAAACATTCAACCCACCCCTCATCCCTGTCTGGACAGAGCTCAATACACTGCAGTTGCTCTTTCACATAGAGAGCAACTCCAGCTTGTCATCAGTCATGGGAGCTCTCCCACCATTTCTCTATAACTGCAGTGGGGTCATAGCCCTGCATCTGCCCATACATCTCCAGTTCCTTCTGCTTATTCCCCAGGCTGTGAGCATTGGTTAGAGGCAATACAGGGGCTTACTCAAGCATGCAGGTTTCCCTATATGGGTGCAAGAGGATCCTCCACAGTTAGACAGTCTTTCAGGGTGGTAAGCCTTCTGCATCTCATCTTGGTGTGCACTTGAGAAGCACTTATCATTGCATTTCCTGCCTTGACCTGTGTCCCTCCTGAATGAGATGGCACACACTTTGCCATCCATGCCCTTCCCTCTGCTGAGCCCTGTTCTTGAAGATGCCAATGCCGGAGACAGGTGTGTTCCATCCTGCCCTATCAGATTACAGTCATCAAGAAGGTCAATTTATCACAAAAACCAAAACCTTCTCATCAGCACCAACCTCTCAGGAGTTTCCTGTCTATTTTTGTCAGCCTGCTTTCATCTGATGTGTGAGATGGAGTAAAAGATAACTTGGGCCCCACTACCTTTCATTTGTTCCCCCAGGGTTTTCTAATTTTCCTTGATTTTGGTCACATTGTATCATTGACACCCATGTGGAAGAGGAGTAGGGGATAGTAGCCTTGATGAGACGTGGCACTCAGCCACGGTGCAGATCTTTGCTCCTGGCAGGCAGCACACCTCTCATGACTCCTTGTCTGATTGATAGATTGGTCTCTTGGTGCCTTTTAACAACGAGTCACCCACAACAAGCACCTGTTGCTTATTTTTACGGTGCTCGCTGCTGGTAGGAGTGGTTGCTGAAGTTCCCCCTTACAGTCCTTGTTTCATGTGCATCCACTGTTGTTAATGCTTCATGGACAGTGGTGTCTAGTACAGGTATATGATTTTGTAACCAGCTATCAGTCTTCATCTCTGCTCCTCTAAAACTACAGAGTCTGCTGATGGTTTCTTGCAAATCTTCCACATGACACTGCAGCTCCTGGACTTGTAGGCATCACAGGTTCGTACTTTTGCAGCAGGCAAGTCTGAACACCCACTGCAGCCTGCCAGTGCTGAGGCATCCTTGCTACCCAGCTCTATCGCATCAGCCCTCTCCAGGGCATTCTCCTGGTGGACCCCGGCTTTAGCTCTCAGGCGAGTGCTCACCATCTTTGCAGACTGAGATCTGAGGCACTCCCCCGGGTTGCGGGTGTCTCTGAGGCACTCCCTGCCCGCACAAACCACCGCGTCACGGGCTGCTCGCGTTCCCTGCGTTTGAACCCCGCCGCGGCTCCGCCTCCTGGCAGGCTCGTCCCCTCGCGAGGGCTGGCGTCTCCTGCCGGGCGGCCTCGCTGCTTCTCCGCGTCCTTGCTCCGAAAATCCCCCTTGCTCGCCTCGATCGGCCGCTCACCCGCGAAAAACGAGCTTCGCCGCTGCCGAGTTTCCCGCCGACTGAGGGAGCGGCAAAGATAACGTGAGGAACTGACTGCAACCCCCATTTCCCGTTCTCCTGTGATACTCAGGAGGAGGAGACAGAATTCGAGAGTGAAGTTGAGCACTGGAAGGGAGGAGGGAGGTGGTTTTAATATATGATTTTATTTCAGCTGCCCTGATAAAGGCACACAGAAAAACTGATCTGTACTTCTTGATCTTGGTGAGACAATGTATCAAACTTACTAAAAAATGTCGGCTGTTACAATTCATAGCTGATCAAAGACTGTCATTCTACTCCAGCAGTGTGGCCACTTCTGGATATCAGTCCAGCTCCTGAGATTACTGAAACAGGCAGGTTGTCCGGAGCTGTCTTTTGTTTACAAGAAGGCTTGGGAATTCCACTGATAGGTGAACCTGATCTCACTGAGCATTTTGCATAGTCTAAAAACAACTGAACCCAAAACCCACAGTGATTTCCCTTCTTATGTCCTCTTCATAGAAGTAATCCTGATGAACAGCTGAGGTTGAAGCTGTGAAATTACTTAGGTGCTGTGTAGGGATAACCAGTGCCCCTCAACCCACAAGATTTTTTTTAATCAGGTCTTGACCCTATGTTAAAAAAAACTACTAACAACTTACATTCAACATTTTGTCTTTGTTAACTAACATTTATAGTTCTAGATCTTCTTGTTTCTGTATGCTACCTGGAAACTTGCGAAGACCTCAGGAGTCTTCCAGGAACTGCAGCAGTGAGTTCCCTGGTCCACATACTTTTTATGGGCGAAAGATCTTTTTTGGGAAGATTGCATTTTCCATTTTTGCATTCCTTGACTTCCTTGTTGTGAAAGGCAGAATGGAAAGTCTTGATAGGTCTTCTGTATATCCTTTACAGTGCAAAGGAGAATTGATAAATATTTTAGGATATAAATATTTTAGGATATCTCTGTCTTGATATTTTAAAGAATGCTTTTAAGTGCTTCTCAAAAAAAATGCACGATGCTTTTGTTTGTGTGAAATTATAGTTTTTGATCTTTTTTAAATAGAAAGGTCTTGGGTTGTAGAAGTGCCCTTTTATTTGTCATGGACATTTTCAGTCCTCTAAAGTAGTAACATTTTGATTCCCCTTTCATGTGCCCTTCTTAGGGATATCCAGTCTGTCAAAAACTGATGAACATCTGAAGAATCCAGGTTGTGCCACTGCCAAGGCAGTAACAGATGCTGCTGCAGCAGCCAAAACTGCAACCACAGTGGCTACTTCTGTGCTGAAAATGATGATGTGTCACTGGAGCAGGGCTTGGAGGTAGTAGCTTCTGCTGCTACAGTTGTACAGAGTGCTATCAAGTTTTGGTGGCTGTTTTCTTTAATCTTCAAGCAAACAAAGAGTTGATCTTAACAATTTACTTATATTTAAAGAATTATGTTAGAATAATCTTTCTGTTGTAGTTTTCAGCACTCAAAATCTGGAACTGATCTTGAAATGATGTGCAGATATTTGCTGTATCTCTTTTCTGCACCTGCATGGTGCAGAAATTGTCACCTGCAATTCTCCTTTCTGAATAGCATGGTCTTATGCAGTTTTTCCCCCTCGTTAATCCTGCGTCATTTGGCACTTGCTGGAACCACCATTTCTGTGTTTTCTCAGGCAAAAATGGGTAGCCACCTGCCCCACTGCTGCAGCTGCTCACTGACAGGGAGATAGATCTGGGCTCCATGGTGTCCCTTAGTGGGCCTATGGCCATGTGCTGTGTGCTGGCCACCAGAGACTTGAGGCTGATGTCACGCATGGCATGACAGGTGATGTTCCTCCTCATCCTTCTCCTCCACTGCTTCCTGCTCCTGGGAGGTGCCTTCCTCCTCTGCAGTTGCAAGGAGCAGCTCTGTAGTGTCCATGTCGAGATGGAAAGCCGCACACCTCACTGTTCTGGCTCTACTTCCTTGCCTCAGAGGGTATCCGAGGACCTGGAAGCTCTGCAAGCTGTGGGCCAGCTGCAGGGGCCCCTGTTCTTCTATGGATGGAACAAAGGTAGCTACTCATATCAGGAGGCCATTGTGATGGTGATGGTTACTGTGGCCAATGCATGTGCCCAAATTTAGTGTGTTGGGCCTGTGACCTGAAAGGTGCCCAAATATGGGAAAAAGAGGAGAGTTGTGGGAGCTGAAAGTCCCTTTCCTGGGGCTCACTGCCACGTGCCGTGTTGTTTACCCAAGAGAAAGATCTGAGAGAGACTATAGTTAAATCAATTTGTAAAATGATTAAAATAAGATATTTATTTTTCCAAGGCCACATTAGATAATTCATTACATAATACTTGTGTTCACATTTTCATTTAAGATAATTTTCATGTCAAAGAAGCAAAAGGTATGAATGAAATGCAAGTGAGCAAAACAGATAAAAGAAAAGCTCTTATAGACAAAGTATGTATCTGTATATGTAACTTTTATATATACTGTGGAATGTATTTTCATTTGCTGCAAGTGGCCTAGCTAAATACATTCTGTGTGAACACTGAGTAAAATGTGATGAGTAGGCCATACAGAAAAGTTCTAGAAGATATAATAGAAACTTATTGTAAATTTTGAATGAAGAGACATCGTTCATATAAGAAGTCTTTGAAGATTATGATTTCCATGCCAGAGCCTCTTTTTCTGGACTGTTTTGCTTGCTTTGTTTTGGGTGCGGGCAAATTGAATTTTGACCAGACCTTTCAGAGACTGTAGAGCAAATTGTTAAATGATATGTAACGGCCTGCTTCAACAAGAGTTCACCCCAAGGTTTTAAATACCCAAGTAAGAAAATACTGAACAAACAGTTCTAATATTTACTATATCATCAAAGTTAGTCTTGGTGGCAAAAATCTGGAAGAAGTGTAGCATGCATCTTTTAAAGAAGTGCTGGGAACATTCAAGAGATTGCATCATGACAGTCCTCTGGAGTAATGAATTTGTTGCTGGTCTTCTTGGATATAATAACTGTACAGGAGACAAGGGAAAAGTTATGTTAATAAGTGGTCATATTTTGCGATAGGGTACATCACGAATCTTTAATAGCATTGTTTATGTATGCATCATCTGGAAAAGAAGAGAGAAAACATTGTGAAAAAAATGATATAAAATTATTGAGGACAGTAACAAGAGTTGCAGAAGAATTTCAAGATACAGATCAAGTAAATTGGAAAATGTTTTAGGAATTCAATATTGGTAAAATAATGCAGACAGGTGAGGAAGAACATTGCAAAGAAGAACACTGAAGTTGTGGATAATCATAGAATGGCAGGAGTTAGAAGGGACCTCTAAAGATCGTCTAGTCCAACCCCACTGCTCAAGCAGGTCCACCTAGATCAGATCACACAGGAATGCATCAAGTGGGTTTTGAAAACCTCCAGAGGAGACTCCACACCCTCCCTGGCCAGCCTGTGCCAGGACTCCATCACCCTTACAGTAAAGTAGTCTTTCCTTAAGTGGAAATTTTTGTATTCCAGCTTTTGTCTGTTACCCCTTTTCTTATCACTGGACACTACAGAAAAAAAGTGTCACCCTATCCTCTTGACATGCACCTTTCAAGTACTTGTAAATATTAATGAGCCCCCCCCCCCAAGTCTCCTCCAGGCTGAGCAGTCCCAGATCCCACAGCCTTTCCTCGTAAGAAAGATGCACCTGTCCCCTGATCATCTTAGTATGCTGTTACAAATTTAATTACTTAGTAATGCTAAGTAGGTAAATCTAAAACTTATTACTGAAGAAATAGGAAAAAACCCCTGAAAATCATTAGGACACCATATAAAATATATTACACTTGTCTCTGGAGTGCTGCCAGCAATTACTGCTATTCCACATTCCCCTCTGAAAAGATGTAATAAAACTAGAAAAAGTAGAGAGTAAGACACAAAAATGTAGAAACTGACTTGATGGAACAAACCAAAGACCTAGTAACCTGTGTGTGACAGCTGGGAACAGTGGATGCCCAAGAACGATACTAGGCTATGTATAGTGATACCTCAGTCATACAGCTCAGGGATTTCATGGTGTCATATCTTTGAAGAAGTCTGGATGGCTGGTGTACTGCCAGGTGAACCCTTTGGCAGGTGGACTCACTTCCATCGATGATTCGGTTCTTTAAAGAGGTGGATTCACCTGCATGTGCTGTAAGTTACTCTTTGATGCTTAGTAGCACTAGATAGAAGTTTTTTCTTTGTTTGGTTCATTTTTGAACCTGTGTTAACTTACAGCATCTGCAGAACCCTTTATCAAGACATCTCACAGCAGCACTGGTCAGAGGTACAAAAGTTCTGTGTGAATCAAATCGAAACACACTGTGACTTGGAAGAAAGAGGTCTGAGAGAAAATATAATACAGGGCTACAGAAAACAATCAAGTGTTTGTTGTGGAAGATAACTGAAAAAGGAGGGATGTGAACAAACCTAAACAGTGCAAAGCAAATAAACATGAGATGGGTACCAGTGAAGTCCTCCCAGCATTGCCTAGCACTCTGTAACCATCTGAGGAGACAACAGGTGATGGTCAGCAGTTCTTTGCCAAGAAATGGGAGCCAGTACTTACATTGACTTGTTAGATTACATCATGAAAGAAAAGGGTGCGAGTCCTTTGTGAGTCTGGCCTTCCCCTTAGAGCAAAGCCAGTTCCTCCAGATGTGCAAAGCCAGTTCCTCCAGATGTGCCCTAGGATTTAGAAGAAAAACACTGATTTTTTTTTTTTTTCAGTGCAGTAATGCAGGTGGTAGAGTGAGTATTCTTCTGTCAGTGAAGACTTCAACACCACATTCCAAGCAGTATATTCTCTGTAACTTGTAATGGCAGGAGAGCAGGTAGCAGAAAGTGAGGTTAGTAAAGCCCAATGGGAGCATTGGTCTAGGAGTGGATCCTAGGGCAGATGAATAGTAGGATTTAAGGATTTCCCATATGTTGAAAGATGACCCAACAACTATATTCTCTTTGTCCCTCGTGTCTAGCAGGATTCCTTCCGTGCCAGGGAGAAAACCACTTCTGTCTCTTGGACAGTTTTGCTGTGGCCAAGGGTTCTATCTTTAATTCCCATATGTATATTTTCAAATGGGATGAACTGACAAACAGGAAACCACAGTCGCAGGGTCAGGATCTCTGGAGACCCTGGCATTTCTAGATGGTATGCCAAGAGACATGGCTGCAGATACGAGCTCTGCCAGGCAGCAACACGGCACATGTGATACCCACTCTGGAGACTGATGCCTCTGTGTTCACAGAGAGACCAAGAAGAAATAGGTCCATGGCCAACAGCTGGGATGGGTGAGGCTGGAATCTTTTGCTAGGTGTTACAGCTACAGTTTGTGTCCTTGTTTTCCCTGTCGTCTCATTCTGAGGAAGACTAGAGGAAGCACATTGGTGAAGTTAACATCAGATCTTGGCTTGTCAATTTTTTTTACTCTGGACTGTCTGTGGTGGTGGTGATGCTGATAGCTGCAATGGGGAGAATGCAGACAAAATGCGTGTGCAGGAGAGGTCAGAACCACACTTATTAGGAACTGTGTTGCAAGAGAGAAAGAAAAACTGCTGAAGTGAGGAGAAAAGACACATGGGATAAAGGCATGATGTATGGAAAGCCAGCTGCAGGTTTCCCTTGTTACTATTAGGAAAAAAAATGAGCAAACATGAGACATTTAAAAGTAGAAGAAAAATATTTTCATGTTGAATGTATAGTGAACTTGTGAAAGTGCTCAGTCTGCATCATAGAATGAAAGGTAAAATATATTTTTTGTAGAAGCTACTCTTCACTCAGAAATTGTTTTATCTGAAAAATGCAAAAGTTTATATTTATTCTTGGTAAATATATATTCCAGAACTTTTTCCCTTGTCTTGCTTTTTGTGTTGCCTTTTCAGCTGTCCCTTAGAACTGGTAGTTCCCCGAGTCCCTGCTAGATGGCATGGCAAGCCACTACAATAATAATAATGTGATAAGACAGATGTACTAGTATGTTCATAGTAGCCAAGTCAACTGCTCAGCTAACGTTATTCCCTTCCCTTTTTCTTCATATTTTCCATCATGTTTTCTTATTGGAGATCACAGCTAGGCTTTTAGTATTTTAATTATTAAAGCAATGATAAGCAGAGGTAAAGTTCATCTCTCTTCTCTATGGATGAAAGGAGATTAAATCAGTAGTGCTTGTAGCTGTATTTCAGAAAGCACGCTTGAGTCCTAATAGATGTTCTCACTGCTTTTCCTGCCTTTCTTGCTGTAGAAACAGTGACCCGAGCTCTTGCTTTTCACTCCCTCATAGCCAACTGCAGGTGAAACTTTCTCTGTGGTCCTATAAGACCTTGTGAATCAATATATGCTGTCCTGCTGTACAGTTCTCTCTGGCTTCACAAAGACCATGCAGGGATGAGGGCATGATGTTTGAATGTTGGTACTAACAAAGCAAAAAATCAGTTTTGCCTTCGTTGTTTTTCTCCTTCTGTAGTAAAGCCACATTCAGGAAGCTTGATTCTTCTGTCTGTTCTGGTGAGGTGAAATAAAGAGTAATTCCAATAACTCACTGGGGTGAAACAGTTGTAACTGCTGTTAGCAAAAACAGGAGCACAGAAGATTTATGTGGGACCATTTTCAGACTTATAGTTTTGCATAGATTTTATAAAGCAATGTTTTAATTACTACTGCCTTCCATAGTAATTACTTTTAAAACAAACATGATAGATGCAACAGGGAATGACCTAAGACAGATGGTGTGGACCTGGATTGGCTATGGGCATGTTATCTGTAACAGAATCTAGTCAATATTTGCAACTGTAGAGTTACAGAAAGAAATAAGGGCACGGTAGTCTCCAGCTCCAACTCCTCAGGGGAGCACTGGGTGTCCACGTCACAGCACTGTGGTTTCTCCTTGGCATCTTGGTCACAGGAGGCAGATGCATATCACTGAAGGGGATCTGTGACACCATGCAGCATCTGGTGAGTAGGAAGCCTTGTCCTACTATGGTGGGGGAAGGAGGATCATAGAATCATAGAATGGTAGGGTTGGAAGGGACCTTTAGAGATCATCTAGTCCAACTCCCCTGCAGAAGCCCTAGCATGTGATCAGGTGTGCCAGGGGTAAAGCTCATCTTCTGTCCCTCGCCTCTTTCAGTTATGTGAGGACTGCATTGGCCGCTGCTGCAGCTTGACCTGGCAAAGCACTCAAAGCACTCAAAAGAGAGGGGCTGCAGCATTAAAGAGGTGAATGTGTAAAGATGTCATATTAAAAAAAAAAAAAGCTCTTTTGACCAGATTGTAATAAAGTTTTTCTACACTGTAGAGTTCGTAATTCTACATGCACAGAGGGTGCACAGAACTCCTGAGCCTATTATAAATAATACTAAGTGTACCAGTTCTAATGTCATTTGTTTTCCTAAAGAAAAGGTGAGCATTAACAGACTCTTTACTCGTGATAAACAAATTCTTCATTTCAGGAAGCACCAAGCTATGAAAAACTCGGAAACACTTACTTAGTGTAGTAAAAACGGCCTATTTAAAGCCCGCACAGGTAATTTCAACAATGATAGTGCTCAAAGAATTACAGAGAATGTGAGTAATGGATATGAAAATATGGTATTGCATTGTAGAAAATGCCCTGGAGAGGCAATGTGTGATTATAGAGTCTGAAGGATCTTTTGTATGAGTCTTAATGTGAAATCTTTATGTTGTTTGAATCAGTGGCAAGGGCTGTGTAATAACACCTGAATGAAGAGGAACATAGAGCCAGTATATTGATTATTGATACTGTCTTTCATTAGAAAACTATTTGAAGCAATGCATACTGCTGTAGGTAATCCTGTAGATAATAAGGACTGGATATGCAATGAGTCTTAACTATCTTTGCATTCCTTTTGGTGCATAACTCTAGTCTTAAGGAGCTAGCAAGATTGTTAAAGCCCTAGTTCAGTGGCAGAAATGCATACCCACAACCAACCTAGTCAAGATCCTTCTTCATATGACCTCCGTTGAATTACTACCAGATTTAATTTCCTTCAGCTTAGCAAAAGGAAGACTCTTCAAGGGCTACCTTGCAGTGACTATGGCTGTTCTCCATGTACTTCTCCAATTCATGACTGTGTAATTCAGAGACTTGAACCCAGGTCTTCTGTGCCAGAAAGAGCACTGCAACGTCTCAGCTGTCAGATATTCAGAGGGAAAGGGAAGAGGGAGGGGAACTATCTCCTGTTAAAACTCTTCCAGTATATACAAATAATGACAATTCATTACAGCAGAGACAAAGATTGATGACATAGGCATGTAATTAGGGCTATCACCTGGGAAGTAAGAGAGTCAGGTTCTGGTCCATGCTCCAATGAATATTTAATTATTAACATGAGATGGAACAGCTCTGTCAAGCCTGGGAAGGCTGCACCTGCAGTTCTTCAATAGTTTTCTGCTGCAGGCAGTATCCTGGCTGGCAGAAGAACTCTATTGAGCTCCTTGTTTCCAAATTAATAGGTGTCTCAGAGCACATATTTCACCTCCTAACTGATAGTGCTCACCACTGAATAATGTGATTAGACAGCAATGGTTTCAATAGTTTTTACTTATTTTATGAGAGGTTATATGTCTTAGGCATTTAATCCAGAAAGAGACTGAAAATTTTTAGCAAATGCTAACACTTCCAGGAGTGGTTCCCTTGAGTTCCACCATGGTGGCCAGATGTGAGGTGTGAAGACCCAGTTAGTGCATCCCGTAATTCCTGTGAACTCCTAAAGAGGAAGAAAGGAAACAAACAGAAAATGTTTTCAATCTTTTCTCAGACAGATGACTGGGAAATCAAGATCTTGGGTGCAAGGCTCAGATTCAATGAAATCTCTGGAGAAATTCCATTTTCTAGTAGGAATGGAGTGAAAGGCAAGCTGAGGAGGCCAAGGTAATGAATACTCAAGGAGGAGAGGAATATTCAATTGCCTAAACAGGAGTGTCAAGTATCACTTTTGGTATTGGCTCTGACATTTTAAGCCTGCCTGGCCTCTACTTGCTGTTTTGCAAGGCAGTGGATCTCCCTGAAGTCCTGCCTTAGACCTGCCAGCCCCATGCAGACGTTGTGGCTGCCCCAGGACATCTCAGCTAGCATGAGGTTCCAAAGTTTAGGCAACTAAATCCCACTCATCTTGTCCATCTTGCACATACGATATCTTTAGCCTCTGAAAGCAGTGTAATTTTTCTTGTCATTCTGCCTCACCAGCAAGACCAGTGGCTACTAATGTGACAATCTGTCTCAATTTCTACAGTGGTTAAAATTGTTCTGTTGTTGCAGAGGAAGGACCAAAAAATAAATCCATTTGAAAATCCCTGTCATCATATAGCTTCTCCAGTAACAGTTTTTCACTGATACAAAGCATCATCTTTTCCATTTTATTGTTCATAAAGAAATTTCACTATGACTTTTAAGATGTGGTTTGTAAAGACTGGCTGTATTTTTATAGGTGTGTATTGGAAATACATAATTTTCTTTGCTAGTAGTAGTTTTCTTACTGGTTTTATCAATAGTTCTGTAATTAATTTTAGAAGGGTATGATGTAGTAAGAAAAAAAAGAAAATACCGCAAGTTCAGTTCTAAGAGATCAAAACAGATTGAAATGTATAAATAATGCCCCATTGGAAAACAGTAAGAAAAGAACAAGACAAGGAAGATGATAATGAGGAAAGGGATATTCTGCAAGGTGATGCATCAATACTTATGCCAATAGCAAGCAGCTTCAGATCTCAAAGATATACAGCTTTGCATCTTGCATGATACTAATTAATTTTTATTGTCTTATATCTGAAATGCGTTTTGCCCTTAATACAAGCAGATTTGGCAATATATGTTATTTCACTGTATTTTGCAGTCTACGATTCATCATCTTGAGTGACATACATCTGGTTATGAATTACAAACCATTAAAAAAAATCGTTAGTGTAATATAAACGCTTCCTCCCTCCTGCTTGCTTTAGTAATGCTTACTGAACACCAGGAAAAAATAATCAGAGGTCACACTGATACAAAAAGGCAAGACCGACTGAAACTTTTTGTGAGCAATGTTCTCCAAAGTGTTCTGTTTTACAGATAGTTTCTATTCAGAGTGAATAAGGATTCAACACAGATTGTTTTAAGAAGTTCTGTGAAACTACTTGTTACCAGTCATTCTTCTTGGAAATGCCACCCAAGCTTTTGGACTTGTGTGCCAGGTCTCTTTCGGTTGTGTCTGTTGGCTGATGAGCTAGTTCCAGAAGAGTAGAAGGGCAATTTTGGTGGAGGCCAACTACCTAGTAACTATGGAACTACTCAAGTAATGAGGCAAAGACAACCTTCTCCCAATGACCTAGATAGGAAAAACAAAAGAAAGGAGAGCAGTACCCTGAGTTTTGGATGACTCTGTAGATGGAATATGCTAACAGTACAAGTCCCAGTAAACTGCAGGACCACTTAATGGTAGGTACCATTCATCAACCATTAAAATTTACCTCAGCAAGGATGAATTAGTGGTGATGGAGGCCAGACAAAGAGCTTTTTCCTGCCTTCTCAGAAGAATATCAACTACAGCAGGATGTCCTCCAACAGTGTCACTGAATGGAGGAGCAGGAATAAGAAGCATGGTAATTTTGCTCATCTCAGTCTCAGAATCAGCTGTGTTATCTTTGCTGAAATTTTCTGATCTGACTACACCTAGGCAAATTCATACCAAAATGTTAAGAGGTTGGCAGAAATTATTATTACTGAAGAAGACTTTTACAATAGGAAGTATTTTACATCTTAAACAAAGGTAATGCCTGTCCTCTGATTATTTAACAGTGATAACAGAAAACAAGTGAGCTATATGCCATGAAACTAAAATGCTGTAGAAGGCCCCAAGGCCTCATACAAATTTGAAACTTACAGAGTGTTTAGTAAAGGGGGTAAGAATTCAGGCCAGTGGTAGATTGGAGCATCAGTACAAAGATAGTATTTCTTTCTGGGGACAATAAGAAAAAGCCTGCTTTGTTTTTTGGGTTTTTTTCCAGAATATAAATGAGACTCTCTAATCAGTGATAGGGAACATAAAGAAAGATAATTTCATAGGCTAACTGACCATTTCATCAGTTTGGGCAACCATTCACTAGTGACTAAATAAGAAATAATATATTCAGAGAAACTTTTCTGCTTGCTCCTCCTTTTTAAATATAATCAGAGATGCTGCTGTGCTCTGGAAACTCTCCTACTAGTGATAACAAGTCAGTGTTTAGGTTTTAGAATACAACCACAAACTGTGGAGAAAAACTAGAACAGAAAGACAAAATGAGCTTAGGTGCAAGGCTTTTCTGTTTGTCTTCTGCTTTTGCACAATGGAACTTCTCTGTGTAATTGTGCCTTTTTTTACTGGGAATAACAGTAAAGGAAAGAATGAACTTTAGTTCAATATAATTTTACATATGCAGGCAATATTTTTTTCTTAATTTTCTTGAATTTTGTGGGTTTTTTTCTCTACAATAAAGAATCTGATCTATATATTTTTAGATGGTTACAACCTTTCTAATATCCCTGTAGTCCTTTACCTATTGTTAATTAATTCCTCTCACTCTTAAGGATTCATGCTATTTAAATATTTATAAAGAATTCATATGTTTCACCTTGATCACTAATTAGTCAGGATAAGTAACTTTCTCTAATCTTCTGTTGCAAATGAATCCTTTCACCTTCCTAATTTTTGTTCTTGCTCTCCTCTGGAGTCCAACAAATCTGTAAGTATATTTTTCTTCAGAGGTAGAATTCTAACCTGAGGACTGTCTTTGGCATTAAGGAAAAAAACCTGAAACCAAACAACAACAATACAGTGACAGTATGGACAATACAAGTCTACAAACCAGTTTTGTGGGGTTTTTTTAATCTTAGAGAATTACTATCAACAGGTAATAAAAACATAAACTGCAATAGTTTCTCTGAAATATTTTCTCCCACATAGTTTCATTTAAAAGAGAAATAGATTATGCATTTATTTATCATTTCCCCTTTTCTACAATTTGTGTCATTTTGCCTGGGTGTTTAGTTATTCTACCTCTATATGGAAAGTAGGATTTTTTTTTTAATCTCCTGCAGACTGAAAAATACTTTGCTTTGCTTAGGTTGAAGGTCTTCTGGTTTGTCACTGGAAGACCCCTCTACTTGCTGATTCCTACTCATTAAAGTGGTAGTTTATCCACCTTCAAATGTCTCTGCTCAGTGTCACAGACACTTATTTGTTCTCCAGCCATCAAAGTGTATTAAAATTAACAGCAGTCATCACATGAGCGGAGGGTAGCCATTCTCAGACACACAGATAGTTATATACTCACAGCAGGAAACTTGCAATCAAATTCTAACAAAAGGTCACATTTGCAATAAGTAAAGGAAAATGTAGGTAATTGGTTATGGAATCAGTTAATATCTTTGCAGGCCTTGAAAGGCACTCTGATGGACCTGAAACCCTTTTGTTCAAGTAATTAAAATGGAGGTATTGTTATAGTATTAAAAAAAACCCAGGAAATTCTTGGTGCACTGTAAAACAGCATTCCTACAATGGCAAACAAATTCAGGAGGGGAAATTATTTGTGTTTTTTTGAAAAGACCTATGTATTCAGGTTCTGGTTGAAATGCAGAAAAGACATAGGGATGAAGTGCAGGACAACATGAAGATTATCCCTTACAAAATATGTTTTTATGCCTGGCTTCAAGGTACACCCACTGTTTCCCTCAGCTGATTTCAGAAATACCAGGTTGTGGTGTTTACTCAGGCTTCCCGCAGACCTCGGGGAACTTGCAGGTTCAGAAAACATTGGCTGACTTTCCAAGGCTGGAAAGCATTTTAGCACTGGCTGAATTCAGTTTCTTCTAGTGGTACAAGGCAATCCTTATCATTTATATGCCACAGCTGTAGTTTGTATCTTAGATTGGACAGGTCACTGAGCCTCCCGCTCAGCCAAAGGGAAAGGTGTGTGCCACAGAACAGGACTCCAAGCAGCCAGAGCCCAAAGTGGGGATCTGCCAGGGGCATTCATTGGGAAAGGCTGTGGAAATGTACTGCAGTTTCCTTTGCCCATCAAACATTCTTTTTCATCTACTTCAAGTTAGGAGTGTCTGACAGTTTCTGTCATGATTGGGGACAAAGCCTTTTGGATGCCTGGCATGAAACCCTTCTTCTGCTGCAGAAAATCAAAGTTGGCACCTGAGAGCCCTCAGCAGGAGGCTGTGGGCTCCCTCGAGCAGAGGACGGCACAGCCCATAGCTTCCCATTTATACTCTGGTGCTTTGAATTGTATAAAAAATAAGTCTGCTGGGAAAGGTGTGTGAAGACACAGGCATATTCCTATGCCTGTGGGCTGGAGAACTCTCAAGGAGTAAGGGAAGACATAGTTTAAGCTTCTACTTGAACAAACATTTTAAATAATCAAACAGCCATTAAGTATACTTCAGGAGTTCCTTTCTGCCCAGCAAGTGCTCTGCCTACTCTGACTAGCAGCAGGGATAGACTTTTTTTGTTTTAGGGCTGTCCCTCTCTCCAGGCTCGATTTTCCTCTTTCCACTCGTCTATTGCTCACGTTATCCTTACCACTGCACTATTTAGCGTTTCTTCCACAAAGGTTATCCTCTCTAGCTCTAGCACTGAGGACATGGTAAAGGAATATGAGTGAGGGTAGAAATGGAGTGACAATCAGTGTAATCAGTTTTTAGCTGGGAAAGGGCAAGGCAGAATTTTCTGTGTTATTGTATCTGAGCCTAAACAGACAAGAAATTGCTTTTATTTCTTACCTTCCTTTTCTTTTTCACTCTGGTATCTGAAGTGACTATCATCCTTTGGACCAAGGCTGGCATGAAAAGTGATTGGCCTTGTATTAGAGAGAATGAGAAATATAATCTCAAATATGTGCTCCTCAAGCGCTGCTGCTATGCAGATGTACCAACAGACAGCATTTCTTGAAATACAATACTGTTTCTTCACTCTGAGAGTAAGGGAGCATTTGTTGAGTATATACCTGACCCGGTTCCCATCCTGGAAGTGTCTCGGTCTCCACTGTCTTCTGCCTTTGACTGACTGAAATGTCACAGCCCCGGGGCGTGAGGGAAGGTATTTAATTGTTTAAGAATGTGTGAAATTTAGCTTCCTCAAGAAGATGATATGATGGTCCTTCCTGTGCCATAAAAAATACCAAAATATCTTGTTGAACAGGCTTGGCCTTTCTTGATTTTTTTCAGAAAATTTTGAATTTTTTGTTCTTGGTTTCTTTTTACTTGGTTTAATTATTTTTCTGCTGTTGAGTTCTCTTTAGTTTCTTTGTACTGCTTAAAAAAATCCCACAGGAGCGTTCACACCACATTTCTAATCTGTCCTCCTATTAACCTGAAATTTTTACTGTCTCGTTTTCTACTTTCTGCTGCAGCTTTACAACGTTGTGCTTCCCCATTCAGAAGGAAGAAGCCTGATACTACACAAACTGAAAATTTTGTCAGGCATAGATCCAGTGTAAATTTTAAAACTGAGGCTATTCTGTAGGATTTGTGTTTGATTATCTTCATGCAAATTCCTTATCTATCTTTCAATGGACAAAATACATTGCTGACATCCCAATAATTTTTTTTTAAAAGCTAAAAAATCTTTTTCTAAACTTGGAGGCTGTGAGGCTAAGTATAATATAAGTCAGGCTGATGTTTGTATAGTTTTGCCCTCTCAATCTAAGTCACAACTTCAGCTGCTCCTGCTGACTCAAGCCATGTCTGTGCAGTCTGGACTCACGGCTATAGCACCCAGTCTGCCCTCTTGTCGAAGAGATGAATTTATAGTAAGTGTTCCTGAGCTGAGGAGACCATGGCTTTGCAGAACCGAGCACTGCACAGGCTAAGTGGGTACTTGTTGACAGAGCTATGCCTTGTTGGAAAGCCCATTAGAGCCAAAAGGCTTGATAGGATCATGTTATTTGGACACTTCTGAGAGGGGTTAGACAAGAAGGCAGTTAGACAGTATGCAAGTCTCTTGGCCTGGCTTCCTACCTGTCTACCTGTTTTTGGGGGGAAAAGAGAGTACAAGTTTCCTTGGTGTTACTGACATCACACTGCAAGGAGAGTGATGAACACTAGCCAAGCCACAAGGATTATTTTTTTCCTTTATACATTTCCAGAAAGAGAAGTGTTGAGGACACAAAAGGTTTGGTTCATGGTAGACAGACCGGTTTATTGTACGTATTTTGTAAATATTAGAGGGTTCAGGGAACAGAATAATAATCCATATCTATAAAATATTTATAATTTACCTATTTATAAAGCCGATAAACAAGTAATTTCATAAAACCAATTTAAAATGTCCTTTTATTTTTTAAAATCTCAAACTGGTTCAGCTCTCAGGATAATTCCCACTGTAAATTTTATGTCGCATATTTAATACTATTTGGTTTCAAGTAATTATCTGGTTTAAATCTTACTGTTGCAGTTTTCTTGTATGCCCCAAGGCAACTGTGTATAAAGCTATCAGAAAGACAGTATATTCAAAAAGAAGAGCAAAATACATAAAATTTTGTCATATTTTTACAAACCCGTGTATATTTATCATAATTTCTAATTATTCTTTTTGCTTTACTGCATATTATTAGTTTAATTGAACCATAAACTTCAGACTAATAACACCAATTTGTCTTTCATTATACTTTATTAACTTTTACAAATGGGTTCATCTCAACCACTGATTGATGGGCACACAGCAACTGTGCAAGATTTTTTGCCCACAAACAACTACATTGCATTTTCTGTTCTCTGAAAATACTTTTTAGGGGTTTTTTTGTTTTGGTTTGGTTTGTTTTTTTCCAGGATATGAGATTTTATTCTTAATTCTTGAGGTTTAAATACAAGATACATTTTGTAACTTTCCTCTTCCAAACAGTAGCCCTTCTGGCAGAAACCACCAGCAGTAATAAGAGCTAGACTTGTCAATTATTTCAAGGAAGTATTTTCAAAATAAAATGCTTGGTTCAGAGTCCTAAAGCCCTATTCACTTCAGAATTTGGGGAATTTAAATCTCCTAGTGATCTTCATAGGCAGGCATTTCTCTGTCAAGTGGTGGGAATTCCATGAAAATATAAACCCACATACATCTCTTGAAGAAAAAAAACACCCGACATAACTATACATTTACACAAAAATAACAGATAAAATTCCCGACATAACTATACATTTACACAAAAATAACAGATAAAATTGAAAAAAAAAAAAAAGAAAGCAAATGTGGAAAGCTATTGCAGGGCCACTTAGGAATTTCATAGTTTGGTTAGTGCCAAGATTCTTTTTAATAGCATATATCCCCTTCTACTCTATTCACAAATCTAATTAATCTGCAGGGAGAAAATCGAGTATTCAAAGTAAGCTGCACTCTCCCAGCTGGGTCCACTCTAATCTTTGGTCACCTGGTCCAGCTTCACAGGCTCAAGTGGTGCTTTGCCTTACACCATCCTGTCACCAAAGATCAATTCTGGGATTACTGTCCATGTCCTGTGAAGGCTTCCGGATATACAATCCAGCTGTCACATCTTTGGAAAATATGGAGAACATAAAATACTCTGTGCATACTTTTCCTGTCATAGCCATTGTTACTGAGGCTGTGTTTCTCAAATATCTTGCAACATAGCTTTCTTTGTCCCACATTTTTCTTCTACTTAGAAAGAGCTAAACATTTTCTCCTTTGAACTAGCTTCTTACACACAGGTCTCAAATGCAATTATCTTTCCAAGGCTCTTTGTAGGCAGAAATAAAAGGAACTCCAAACCATCTTTAACCAGGCAGCCAAGATCTGCAGTGCCACCAATATGTGTAGGGAAAATGCAGCTACTGCCAGAGACCTTGAATTCAAGACCTTGAGTCCAGTTCCTACAGAAACTTATGGGAGATAACAAGCAACTTGAATAAGGGATAATGTGTGACCCAGTCAGAGATACCTTTAAAATTAGCTGTGTATCACCACATTTGTGGTAAAATGATGGCAAGCTGAGAGAAAAATGTGAAGGATGGGTGAAAATAAATGACAGTTTGAGAGGCAATCAAGCAGAATGAAAAAAGCATAGGAACAAAGAGGGGACCCATGTGAGGAACTTGGGAAGGAAGAGAAAAGGGAATGGAAGGTAAAAACTCTCCAAAAGATATGAGAAGATGCAGGTGAGAAGCAACAAAGTGAGCTGCAACCTATGCAGTCTAATGGCACCCAAAGTTCCTGTACTGCACCAGAACTACTGCATTTCCTTGCTATGAAAACACCTTTTTGTGTGTCTTGGCCTATAGAAAGAAAAGCAGGCTTATTCCAAAGCTTTAGCAGTTCAGGAGGAATGTCTCTAAAAAGCAACCTTTGTGAGGGGAAAAAACCCCCACCATTCTGGAACCACAGTGAAGCACAGCAATGGGAAATATTTACTTTGGGAATTTGATAATCCAAACAGTAATATGCTCCACAAAGCCAGTGTGATGTGCTTTTCATTTCAGCTTTGAATTGTTGTGGGGTACTAGTGATTGTTAAAAATATGGGAAAATGGCATTGAAGCAGTAATTATGCAGCAAGAAGTAACAGAAAAGGAGTGCAGAAGGTTCAGCATTTCCCCGTACCTCCATCACAGTGTTTTATTGTATTTGAATGTCTTTTTTTTTGCACACATCTTACTGGAACCAGTCTGGAGTTCCAGAGTTTCAATTAGTTTCCAATGTGTTTCCAGTGTTTCAAGGGAATATTATAACTGGTGTGATAATAGTTGGAAAAGAAAACATTATCTCTTGTTGGAAGTTGTTTTCTGTAACTTCAAGTGGCATTAGTTTCAATTTAGTACAGAAGGTAAAGACGGTGAACTGGAGGAAAGCAAGTGAGAGCTGCATACTGCCTGCAGTAATTGCTGCAGCACAGTAAAGCACGACAGTGACATTTTATTAGGTTAGTTTCTATGTCACTACACTCAGATATTCACAAATGACGACTCAGGCTTGTAAAACAATTACATCATTAAATTAATTATGAAAGTTGATAATAAATAATGCATCTGAGTACTCTGCATTTACCACCTGCATTCTCAGAATACTCCTGGAATATACTGAGGTCCTGTTTTCAACCATCTTCATGTAGCCAGGTTGGCTGCAACCTGCTTTTCTAAACAAAAGCAGAGATTTTCCAATAATCACATATGTTTGTAGGTAATGACTTCAGAGTATATTTCAACCATATCCCTGCTCAAGAGAAAGCTGTGAGAGCTGGCAAGGTTTCTAATCTCATGCAAAGCATTTTTTATGTGTATACATCTTGAATATTTTGTAGCCAATGTTCAGATTTCGAAGTCTGAGATGTAATACTGAGATTTTCATGGTTGCTTAAGTTACTTAATGTGCATCTATTCTTTGGTAGCTCTTAATAAGGGGAAACAGCTATAACTTTGGTGAAGACAAAGAAGCTCCCTTTGTCTACAAAAATCACCACACCCTCTACATCACATAAAGGGACATCTAGTGAGCGTATAACATTCTGCAAGAAAACATATCCTTATGGTATTCATTGAGCACCAGATCATACAGCTTATCAAGATACATTTTTATGTAGGTAATCCTGTGATTATCTAATTTGTATGTAAAGCAATTATATCTTCACTACATGCACATTTGAAATGGCAATAAACTTTTTACTAGGCAGCTATTAACTTGTGATGGTGTTTTCAGTATACGTTTTTGAAAGGACAACTGTGAATAATTTTCAATAAATGAACTAGACATTTTTTATTATCTGTACTACACAGATCTGCAAATACTATTTACAGTAGGAAAATATAAACGTATCTTCCTTCACTTGAAAGTGGTGTTTCTTTATGGTATGCTATAGCATCTCTGCATTTTATCCTGACACTCACGATGAATCGGTTCAGCTTTCCATATGTAAAATTTTCTTCTGTTCCTAATCTTAACTGACCAAATTAAAAAAAGTAAAAATGAATAAAATACTGATTTTATTTGTTCTGGAATTGGAGAAATCACTGTAAATTATTTCATTCCTAACTATTTTTAAATTCCTCTTATTCTTTGCCTCAGTTTCAGCGTCATTCTTCCTGGTGGCAGTGGCAGAAAATGGAAAGTGTCATTTTGCTGGAACAGGAAACACAGTTTTCTTATTGAATTGCTCACTGCAGCCACTCATGTCCTTATTAGTACATAATACTGTAAAGTTCTTACAAAAGCTGCTGCTTAGTTTTTTAAATAGCAATATGTGTAATAATTGTTGATAAACAAAATTGTCATCCATAATACTTTAAAGTGAAAAGGAAGAAGCTCAAAATCAGAAAAAATGTTATAGTACTGAAACGTACGTTCCTGGTTTTACTCATTGAAATATATACTTAATTCCTATTCTCATTACTGGGAGCGTATTTGACCTGTCAATTATTTAAAATGCTAACAAAGTTTATTGCTGAATTTTCCAAAAATGATGTGTAACCATTGACTTTTAAGCTAGCACAAAGTCTTTCACATGTGTAATTAGGAGAAAGCGGGTTGCTTTTTTACCATAGAAAGTCTTTTCTGTGCATGTTCTAAACAATTATTTTCTGGACACATGCTTTTTGGTTCAAAAAACTCTGCAGCTTATGAAGTTGTTTGTTATTTTGCTGTGATTTTATACACAATGAAAGGGTGAGGAAAAGGTCAGCAATAACTCTGCTGTTGCATTTTCACTGGGAAAAACATAATATTGATCGATAAGAAAATGGAAAAAGCACAACTATTAGCTTCCTACTTGATCTTCTCCGACCTTTACCCTGCCATGTTGATTTTATTCTTAAATGTTATGTCTGTTGTTCCAAAGGTTTGTCCTGTTTAGTCTTTTATTTAATTAATACATGATCTTCTTTACTCTCTCTAATGTTAAAACATGAAATTAGTTTTTGCTGCTTGTTGAACCGTCATCCTCTTTGCACTCCACAATGCACACTGGATAGTAACTCTGTGTAGGAACTGGCCTGCTTAAAACTACTCTAGAGTGACAATCAACGAGTACTTAAGTTCATCATATTGTTTTTCAGTACCATAGAAAAATTAGCTTTCAGGATATGTAGATTCTTGAAAAAGAAAATGTAAATCTCATGCTCTTAATCTTCTTGGGTGTAGAGTGAAGAGCAGAAAACATGGTATTGAACCTCAATACTTTATTGAACATCTATGTATCTGCTAGGTAATAACGATAAAATGTACTCAAGGAAGCATTCTACTCAGTGAGGGCAATCTGCATATGGTACTACATTTGGTACATATGCTGACCTGGGGCAGGGTGCCGTGACAAAGCTACTGGAATGCCTTGGTTTGCTCTTTGGCATAAAATCAGCTCATGTGCTGCCAAAGATGACAAACCGTATGCTTTGGCACTAAAAAGGAACAAGGGCCTGGTTTCATTCATGAAGGTCGAAGAAAATTAAATGACATATTCAAGGATAAACACATACAGAAAGGGCAAGAAGTTGAATTTGCAGATGTTGCATGCCTCTTGCTGAGGAGCAAGCCATGGCAGCACAGCACCCAGACTCACTGGGAGTGGGGCATGCAGGTGTCCCTGCCCTGCGGGCAGACAGGGGCATTCCTGTCCCAGCACCTGCTGCTCTGGCTGCCACCTTCTTGTCTCCACACTCCTTCAGCCCACGAAGGACTCATAGTCTTTGACAATGCTTTAAAAAAACAAAAAACAAAACCAAAATCATGGATATTGAACCTCATAGGATATTTTTTTCTTCCCCCTCTCCTGCTTACATTTGTTCTTCTAAAAAGGGGTGGGAAACCAGCTCCAAACTGGCCTGAGACTTAGATCACCCTTTTGTAGCTTTGAAGAAACATATGGGGAATTCAATAGGTCAGTAATTTAGCTTATAGCCATGTTCCAAATTGGTAAGTAGGTTTATAACTTCTCATTTCAGTTTAGTTTAAATGAAATAAGCTCCAATAGGTTCATCTAAGATGAGGTGCTCTATGACAGAAAAAAGATAGTTTGCAATTCTAGAGGTAAACAGGCTTCAGGAACAAGTTACACAACAGTCATCAAGACTTTTTTTACAAAGAAGCAGAGTCCTGATCCTGATTTTAAGTAATTGTGAGAGCTGTTCCTGGTAATATTTTAAAATTAGAGAATGGCAGGGAAGTTCAAAAGGGTGGCAAGTAAATTTGTGTTTT
This sequence comes from Colius striatus, assembly GCF_028858725.1. Lineage (NCBI taxonomy): Eukaryota > Metazoa > Chordata > Aves > Coliiformes > Coliidae > Colius > Colius striatus. The sequence goes on from NC_084762.1 coordinate 29,823,255, forward strand.
AAAACAATCATTATAATAGACCTGTAAAAATGACACTGAGTCTGGCAAAATAATAGAATAACTGATATGAAAAATAAAGGATGAGAATAGAATTAATTTTAGTTGACATTTTTTTCGTATTTTTTTACATAAAATAGTTCTTGCTGGCCTCATTTCCTTTCCTGAGAGATGACGGACTGATTAAAGGTACCTCTATTAGCCTGATCAAGCTGAATGTCTGTACAATTTTCCACATATTACCATGCAAATTTATCACTATCATAAGATGATATGATATGTGATATATGAATGATAAATATCCAACAGAATAATTACTACAGAATTATAATCAAGCATGTTTCCACTGAGGTCTCCCATAGACCAGTTCTTGCTCCAGCACAGCTATAAATCATTGACAAAAGCACATAAGAAAATATAAAATAATTGTTGATAAGGTTTGCAGGTGCCACAAGAACAGATGGAATGGTAGAAACATCATGATGACAGGTCGTTTGTACAGGATCCTCTGCATCATTTAGTAAACTGGGAAGAAATAACATGCGTTTTAATATAACCAAATGCAAGACCAAATGCCTAGGGATAAAAAGTACAAGATTTAACATTAGGGAGACCACACTTTGAGAAGTGCTGAGTCTGAAAAGGCACTAATACTTTTCCAATGGAAACACTTCCTTGTCTGGTGCTCCAGCCAAAATAATTAGCCTAAGTCTCTAAGTTCATAGACAAGAAATCATCAAACAGGGAGAGAGGGCTGTATTATCTCTGTTCACAAAGGTGCTAACACCATTATCAAAATGCAGTCTGATAACTATTCTTCGAAAAAGATAGTAAAAGCTTGGAGAGTGTTTAGAGAAGAGCTACAGGGATGATTTTACAGACAGGAAATTCCACCTTACAACCAAACCTACAGGAAGCTTAAAATTTTTAGTGTACCTTAAAGAATTGTACTCCAGGAAACATATGTGCCCATAACTACCATAGTTCCTTTTAATGGAGTGGTTGAATTCAGAAGACAAAAGCACTTGCCCCAGCAATCAAAATATAAAGAGATAACGTCACACATAGAAAAATGATTATTTTTAAATTTGAACTTCTACGTGAAAATTGAATGGTTGGTTTTTTTCTCTTTCCTAAAGGATAATCTGCAGTCAGTCATGACCTCTTAAACTCAATACCAGATGAAATGAAATGGTTAAATCATACAGAAAAAAACCAGATGATATTCTGGTCTTAAAAATCTATTAACCTCTATGAATCTTGCATACACCAATGCTTCTCTGTAAAATTCTTTGGCATAATGACAGAATAAAAGGCTGAAGTTATCACTATTATTTGTTCACATGATTTTTTTTCTCAAAGGTGAACAGTTGTTAAACAAATATTATTGGCCTTTTTATAACGTTGAACTCCTTTATCATCATATCATTAATTCCCCAGCTCTCTCATTTTAAGTGCTTGAAAGTTACTTTCAATTGCAAATTAGCCAGGGCAAGGGGGAGGGCAAAATCTCTGTGGTATAGAACTGATTTCAGTGACCTGTGATCTTGGATGTTTGTTGTAAACAGAGATTGCGAAGTAAAGAAAAGCTGGATAGATGTATTTGATCTAAGTTATTCCTTACGAAGCCTGATTTATACTCTTCCAAGGTTTTGCATATTTCTTCCACTGTGTGAGGTTAAGAGGAAGAGCTACAGATAAGAAAGTATCTGGAAGACTCAACAAGTTATCTGTCTTGACCTTTGGAGAGCCTTAAAGGGAAGTGTTGTCACTCTGAGGAGATGTAGAGGTCATACTAGGCACAGAGCCAGCCTACAACTTTTTTTAGAGTGTGTCAGAGCCAGGGCAAAGTGAAGACAGACTAGACTTAATCCTTTAACCTAACCTGTCAAAACTGCATCAAGTCAGCACTGCCAAATCTGCAGCCACCTCATAACTCAAAAAGGTATGCATGAGTGCATTTATGAATTTGCTTTTGAAAAGCATTTTTATGGTTTGGTATTCACAGCATTATGAAACCTGGCCACATCACTGCCTATGCAAACATAAAGCTAAATACTGCCTGCTGCATGAGCAATACATCTCACTGAGTAGTAAGAAGATAAGAAATAAGATTATTGCAAAAGGTGATTGCTTTTAAGGGATGCTTACTTCCAGGCATAAAAAATACAGACTTCAAACAAATTAGATTTTTGCTGTTTTAACCAAAAACGGTAGAAATAATCTATCTGACAATGCATCATAATGGATAAACCACATTAACCTGATTTTTTATATCTATTGACTGTGCAGGAAATACTGTTCTTGTGTAGTGTGATAGTGTCTTTAAAGGAAAATTATTTTTTTTTAGGTATTTGGGAGGTTTACATATATGCATGTCTGAATATTGTCTTGTGTATGTTCATGTGCATTTTGTGTGGACCTGCAAATAGTTATAAAAGGAAGCGTTCATGTGAAAAATAACACAAATGCATGCAAAGCACAGGGCCATATCCTAACCGCTGCAAACTATCTTGGCTGACAATGGCACCGCAGCCTCTCCTAGACATGACAGTTGTCACAGCTCTCTATATGGCTGTGAACTTTAAATTGTGAATATACCGTGATGAAAATGAAAAATGTGAGAAAGCTCATTTTTTGCTGTTAATCCTTCATCTTTTCCTTTAGATGGGTGAAGACACGGTAATAATTTTATCTGTCCTCAAAAAAGATATTCTATAGCCTGGACACACAAAAGGACTGGGACTATAACCTTTTATTGAAATAAAGGATTGTAATATGAAAAAAAAACCCCTCTTACTAATGTGTTGGTCCTATGAGGGATTGGTGCTGCAAACCCACACCCTGGTGTATGAAATAGATTTCCTTTCCTCCCTTTGTGAGGGTTCACATGGCCTCTGTCAGCAGAGGCACCCTGCAAGCCACAGCATGGGCTCCGTGTCTGACACTGGACTAGGTCAGGGCTTAAGCCCTTGGTCTGATGTTTAAATGCTTTTACTGTTGGTCACCTAGAGCAAGGCAGGCAGCTTGGCCCACTGGGGCAGCTGGAGCACCCAAATAAACCTTGCCAGGTTCACCTCTTCCCTGCCAAATACAATGGCTCCCAGGCAGAGGACAGAGCAATTGCTCCTTCCCCAGGGCTGGTGGTTTGGCTAACACAGATCTTTGTGGGCATCAAGGAGCTTCAAGGAGCCTTGAATAGACTCTACATGTATGTGTGTGTGTCTTGAGGGGGCTAGTACCATCTGTGTCTGTGAGGGACAAGGACAAAGCATGACTATGATCTCTGCCTTAATGATCAATTAACTGGGAAATTGTCAAAAGGAAATGCAAAAATGTCAAAAATTTGTTAATAGTTCTTGCTTGTGAGCTCAGGAGAACTGTTAGTGACACTTTGAGACTTTTACACTGGAAACATCAAAACTAAAACATGGTGTTCTTTTCTTGTGGAAAATGAATGTGCTCTCAAAGAGTCATCTGAGCAATTCCAAGGCAGCACAAAGAAGTCCTTATATTTACTTTCCACTTGGAATATGACAAAAGTGGAAACCTGAAAAGCAGACAAAAATATGAAAAGAAAAAGGAAATATAATGAACTACTGAAAAGAAGAGGAAAGTCTGAATTAGGAGTGAAGTCAAGTAAAAATGATTTTTAACACAGGTGTCAGGGATTTTAATTCATATGCATTGCTGATCTCTTGTGAAAACTCTCTCAACTAATCAAGAATTCTGCTTTCAGAAGGAACAGTAGAGGCACATGTTCCCCACAGTCTTCATGCTTCTCTGAGGAACGGCTGTGTCAGTCTATATCTATGGTGATGCAATGATCATGTTAGGCATAAACATTACCTTTGAAAATTGATACAGAGTGAGCAGTCTAGCTGATTGCTAGCAAGAAGAAAACAAGATCCTTTTCCCTTCAAATCTTAATAAGATTGAAAAAAATACTCAGAATCACCACTATTTCAAAGGAATAGAAAACATGTTGTTTCATGCCTAAATTACTGAAGATATTTAATATAATAGACATATGGCATACCTTTATAAAGATATGAGTCGTAATCCTGCCATAAAACTGAAACCTGGATTACCTGTTACTACTAGTTTTGGATGGAAAAGATTCCTTTCATGATACGTGAAGAAACACAGATTTCCAACTTCAAATACCTATGTATGCAAGGATATATTTTGACTTACATTTTCAGATTTTAATGCCAGCAGGCCAGTCCAGGCTTCTGGGATGACTGACTTCATAATCCAGGCCATAACTCCTGCCTCAAGCTTCTAATGTCTTACAAATGGCCACAGTCCTGAATCTACACTTAGAGCTAAAGATTTCCATCTTTCAGAGACCTTACTTGTTTTTATCCACCACAGTCTTTATTCAAACTTCTTTCTTGTGCCTTTTGTAGAGAATAGCTTCTCTGTAGTGAGAATATGTGCTATGAAATGCTTATTTTGTTCCTCAAGCATTAGAGAGACACATTTCACAAGTAATTATGTGAGAATACACTGTACAAGGCATAGCTTTCTCAGAACAGGCATTATAACTTTGAAGAGTTTATAACATGTATAGCCATATGGAAAATTAGTCTGTAGCTAATATTACTGGTGTAACACAATAAATGAAAGGTGACTGTAGATTAGAAAGCCTGCAATAATTGTTCTCGAGTTGCACCTCAGTATGAAAATTAATGGGCTTGTTACCTGGGAAAGAACAATGAGAGAGATGGCCTTGCCTTACACCTGTTAAGCATTTGTATATCACCTAGTAACTTTAGAACGATAAAGAAGAAAATTAATTTTTCACACAGCAATACCAGAATGAAATTAGAGTTCAAAATAGATGTTGGCCATGTAAACCTACTTTAGTGAATGCAAAATCAGAAGTTGCAAGTTTCCAATTTCTAACTAGTAGCCTTTTGACAATTTGGTTGTTTTGTCTAGCCCAGCTACTCAAATTACAATTTGGGCTGGAGATGAAGCATTGCCATTGATACTATCTAAACTATAGAGGGCATAGAAGTATTTACTTGTAGAACTCAAAGAGGTGCATGTGTTGCATGTTGTTCTACTGAGCTAAATTACACTGAAGAGAGATCAAGAAGAAATAGGAGATCCTTATCTAAAAGCTTCTTGAATGTAAATATGCATTTCCTTTAGGTATTTAAATAAAACAGAGGTAAACCTTTTCAACAGCTACTTCTGACACTGAAACAAAGAAAAAGCAAAAGAACCAGATCTGGTGGCAGGAGGAGCAGGTATCAACCAGCATCATGGGGTGTCCTGTGCTGATTGAGTGCTGTGCTGCTCAGCTGGCAAAGGAGAAGGTTTTGATGGTGCTGGTGAGAGTTGTGAGTAGAAAAGATCCTGTATGGGAAGAAGTTCCTAAGCTCTGTCCCCTATGTCTAGGGAAAGGAGTGTTTTTTTCTGAGGGTTCTTGGTGGTATAGTGCAAGTCTTTGTTCTGGGCTCACCCTGAGGGTGTGGTGGCCTCCACTTACTCAGAAGTTGGTGGGTTTGCTGACATGGTTCCAAGGAGCTGAATTTTTTATTCTGATCAGACTCAGAAACACCCTCTTTCACCTCTGACAGGAGTCTGATTGCTCTAGTGCTTTAGATCTCAGTTACTTAAAGATACCGAATGAGGCTGATCAGATGCTGAAGGGCTGCCAAGATTACAGGACTGTTGGCCCTATCACTTTTGTTATTAATTATGATAAAGCTGTACAAGCTGCAACCAGGTCCATTCAGCTGGGACAGCTTCCCTCTCTTATAGTCCCCCTCTTTTCACTGTTCCAGCTATTCTTAGCTAGGGAAACTGTCTCTTGTGGGATGATTGTCATCTGGTATATATACATTGCAGCAGCTGACTCAGATAACTGGGAAACTATAACCAGCTCCCTGACTGCCCTGGGAACTTGCTGGCATCAGGGAGTCTGGCCCCATACCAGGAACAAACACACAACCACAAACTGCATCTTGTAGAGCAGGACACGTGTCTCTGGATGCTTCTTTGCTTTTCAGACTCATACCACAAAGATTTTTGCAAAGCAGTGAAACAGAGAGTTATCTAGATTGAAAAAAAAAAAAAAAAAAGGCTCAGCTTTAAAGACAAACAAAAAGATGTCCTAAGGACGTTGATGATGTTTGTATGATTCCTACCTGGTATCAGCACTGTGGAATTCTCTGCCTCTATTTAAATTTCAAAAGCAGTATACCTTATTTTGCTTTTATCAGTGATGGCTTCCTGTTTCCTGCTGACTCCCCTACACATTCTTTTCTTGATCATTTTCCGTCAATATGTCTTTTCCTTGCAAAACACAAGGCAGAATTACTGCGTGATTATTAACCCTGGGATCCCAAGGCAAACTCTTCAACAAAAAACAACCCCAAACCTTTTCTGAAAGTCTCTGTTATTAAATTAATACTGAATTGATTTCTGAAAATGTGTCTGCCACGTGAAAACCTGCAGGAAAGGAGGAGTGTAGTCAGGTTACAAGCTACTGTGCGACATGATGCAGCAAAGCTGATGGGACTTTGGAGCTAGGAGGACTTCCTTCTTCTGGCAGTGAACAATTATGTCAGCTTGAAATGTGTGTGTAACTTCACCCCTAGGCTGCAGTTTCACAGGCAGTTGAGCCCATAATGTCTTATTGCAGAAAAAAAAGGGAGAAAATCTCGTATGCCCCATCCCTGCTCCTTCCTCACTGTCTCTGCTCCCAGCTGCAAACCTCTGCCTGCTCTTGCACTTCCTGGTTCCTTTGCTGATTCATATCAGCTCACTAAAATGGCAAAACAGCTATTATTTTTTCTTTCCATTAATTACTTTTCTGCTATTTTGGTGGGCTAAATTGTCTCATGCAGGAGCACCCTTTGCATTTTAATTTTAACCCACAGAAACAGCTAAGTTAGGGCAGCTCTGTCTGCCTGCACAACTGGGATAAGAGGCTGGGACAGCGTGCTCCCTGCCTCTTCTCCTTTTACTGCCTAACCAAGGATTAGTCGCTCCCTCTGTTGCACCCCAAAGATGGTAATGAGCACAACCCTTGCTTTGAACAAAATCCTTCACTGTTTGAATTTAAGCTCTTCCTGCTATCAGCCATTCAGAAAAAAAACAGCACTGCTGCTTAAACAGAGGAGTAGAAGTGATTAGGGGAGATGCTCAGGATGAATTCACCACAGCCCCTCTTTATTCAGTGACCATTCACCTGTTTTGCTCAGAGGCCAATTCCAGTCTTCTCTGACAGCAAGTCTCTGTGTTGTTCCATGATCCCTCGTTGGACTCATCCTCTTACCCTTTCTGCTCCAGGGTACCTACAACATTCTGGTTTGAAACGTTAAAAGTCCTGGTAGTGATCCTCACTCAGCCCTGGTGCAGCCTTTTTCCTTTTTCCTGGTGCAGCTTTTTTTATTACCATCCAGAATTTAGCTAATTTCTGTTCCTTTTGAACTGACCTCACAAAGAAACTCATGTACCAAGAAGGATGTACAATGCAGTCAGCACAGAACTCTTTGACTGAAGAGACAAATCTAGATCCTCAAGATCAATGAAGTGATCTCCTCACATTCAGAGATGCCAGAACAACCTCCAGCCAATCTCTCAGAGCCTCAGTGTAAAGATCTGTGCAGAACGAATGCAATCTGTGGACAATAAGCAGCAGTGGTCAACTGTTCACACACCATGTGGAAGTAGGGTGCATGAAGTCACCACAACTGAAGGTGGCCAGTCAGGAGCTGGTAGCAGGTTTTACCACTTATCACCACTTGCTTTTATCTGCCCTCATGTCAGGTTAGAAGTACCACTTTTCCTCAGGTGGTGAGCAGGATAGATAAATATTAAAAAAGTATATAAAAGATTTTTTTTCTTCCTTATTGTATTTAAGGAAATGGACATGTCTGAAAGGCCACTTGGATCTTTTGGGAGCTATTTAGCACTGCTACTGTTATGACTGAATAGAATTTGAGCGGAAAAAAACAAAACAAAACAGAGAAGTTGGAAATGAGGTTGAGGCAGGGAAGTTTCTTTAGGTATAAGAGGATGCAGAGCATTAGTGGAGAGAGACTGAGAGGAAGAAAGAATAGAGGGCTGTCAGGAACAGCTAGTGCAGAACTAGGATGAGTGGTGTCATGATTTCACATGGAGCCATTTTGGGTAATGGGGAAGGGGCTGTAAAGATGGCTCCTGTAAGAAGTTGCTTTGTGCCTCTCCCAATTAATATCCTTATCTCAAATTTCATCTCTAATGCTCCAAGCCCCGCAGACTTAAGCCCCACATTGGGTTGGTAAGAAGTGTGTAGGAGTGGGAAGGAAAAGATTATGATGCATGAAAGCAAACCAGTCCACCCTTCCTAATTCTGTGGCGTGTTCCACTTTGAAGCCTTTTGTGCTGTGTCAAAACAAAGACAGCACTGCATAGCCTGAGCAGCCACCACAGTTGCAAGCTAATCAGAAAGGGAAGAAGTAGCAGCATGCCAGTTAGGTTTGCATGATGCTGATAGCAAGCCTTACAGGATGGAGAGATATGCTGGCAATGTCTCACTTATTTCAATGGGTGTGTGACATATTTAGCTCCCAACTATTTCTTTGTGGAAAGGCCAGATAAAAAGACACAAACCAGCTCAACAGAGAGTACTGTTCAGTGAGAGACAGAGAGAAAGCTCCAGCCAGGTTCAGCTACCTGTGAGTGCCTAGATCTGGCCCCAAGATTAGAATGGCACACTAGCTGCTCTTGCCTGAGTGCTAAGCCAAATCCGTAGTCATCAAGGTTTCTTCTGTGAACCCTGTTCTGCTCTTGAAGGAAACCTAAACAAGCAAGGAGGAAGTAAAAATCTGCTGCAGTAATCCCTGGCTGTGAGTCATCAAGGGACTGGCATCATGAGAGTGAAGGCACAAGCCTATTCCTCAGTCCAGACAAAGATACAGTGTCAAAAAGTGCCAGCAAGGTCTCCCGTTCCTGTACAGGTCAGCTCCAGGGACTGACTTCATGTTTAAGTAAACAGTCAAGAGTCAAGTAAACAGACCTGTATTCTGCCAGGTCTGAACCTATGACCTGTTAGAATGAAGTAACAGTCAGTGAACAGTTAATGAGGAGGAAAGCCCTGAAAAGTCTTACTGTGAATAAGACCCTGAGTGAGACTCTTCTAACTCATCATGGATATTGGAGATCAGAGGACCTGCTATAAGGAGCATGCCTTTCCACTGGCTATAGAGGGAGGTCAAGTTGATTAGGTGAAACATCTTACATTTTTATTCACCTGCAGTTGGGTTTCACACTCTTATCATTATACAGGAATAGATTATCTGTGAAGCACAATGAAAAGGCTGAAGTTTTAGAAATAAGTATCTAAGATCAAGTAGTAAGTCACATACTTCCTTTGGCTTAGGATGAGACACATTGCTGTTTCAGTTACTGCAAAGCAGCCTGAGATTTTTTTAAATGCTTAAAATCATATGCTGCCATGGACTTCAGTATGTCTGAAAGAAATCAAACTGTTTATTAATCTGCTACCTATAAGTGTAATCAAACAGAATCCTTTGAAAAACAAAGTCTTGCAAATAATGACAGGACAAGCATAAGCTGTCCTAAATTTCCTGTGCCTGCTGCCTTTTTTTGCTTAAAGTGCTCTGTGCTTTCCCTTCAAAATTCAAAGACTTTGAAATATTTTTTTGCTTTGCTCACATTTAGAAAGATAAGAGTATCCAGAGAAGGGGCAAGGGAGTTGATTTACACAGTCAGTCATACATAGCAGAAGATGCAGCTCTGCATTTGTAGGCAAACCATAGTCTGAAATTTGTTCACTTCTATGATATGATGAATAATTATGAAAAATGATCTAATTTGGGAAAATTACAATTAGGTCATGTACCTTATGGGAAAAGAACTAAATTAATTATGTACAATGTGTAACTGTCAAATACCAACAACAAATGTAATGGAAAGTCAACAATATATAACAATCCAGCTAATTTCTATAAAGCCTGAATTTCTCTGGATGTTTGTGTTCCTCAGATTCACAAACTGCTCTACTCCAGCTTATCAAGCTGTATTTGTAAAAAAGATGGGCCAGGAGCAGAAAACCTCTTTAATGAAGATTATTGGTCTGTAGAGTTGAAATGGCAGTCTGATTACCGATGGCTGCACCTTCGTAGGGGGCTGTGTTGCAGGGCTCAACAAAACTCCTTGTAAAACTGCAGGCAGTTACTGAGTGCTTAGTTTTGAAAACTAGACTTTTTTAACAAATAGGCTGAGAATCATGTTCAGGCTAGAAAATGTCTAATAAGTAAATAATCCTTAAGAATTTTGGTCACAGTGTCATATTATCAGTCTCTTAAATTATAATTGTGGAACTGTTGTTATTACTACTCCGATGTAAAATTGCTTTTCTGTGAAAATTGCGTGAATTTTTAATGGCTTCTTGATTGTTTACATTATAATTAAACTATCTAAAACTTTTTGTGTGTAAATACTGTCTTTCCTGGAGGCATTAAAAACATCGCTACGTCTGAATTGTCCTAATTATTAAAACATGAGCAGTAAAGAATGAAAAATGACTAGAAATGGCAACGTAAAAGCCCATCTGCTTTTTTATTGTTTTATATCCTCAAAGAAATCTAAAAAAAGAAGCTAATGCGTCAATTGTGAAAAGCGAGAGCTTCAGCTTTCAGTGAAAGTGACTGCTGTCTTTGTCTTAGGTGGAACTATTGTGACTGACTACAAATTCTATTCCTATTACAACTTTGGGAGTTACTAATAGAAAAATCATTGTTATTTTAAAATACACGATCCTAAACTTGGAAATAGGAATTTTGACTCCAACTCTATTTTCAAATCCAATCATTATTTCACTCAACATGCACATACTTCACTGATAGGGAAAGCACACATCTTCTAAAAAATGGACAAAATATATTAGAAAGAATAAAACCCCATTTCAATGTGGACTGGGTGTTCACAACAGACTCACTGAGGACCCTTGAGCTTACAGTCAACAAGCACTTCTGTCTGCTTCGTTTTTCTTATATGATTACATGTAAAGAATTCTTGCCATATGTCATTTGAATCCTTTGGGGACTTTGAACGAAAATGAGAAGACTACTTAAGCAAGCTTTGTAAATGTATGTGTCTGTCCATATGTATTAAAGTATACAGATAGTTTTTATCTTATGCCATACTTAAATTTATTAAAGATAGATGAAATGTACTGGATTTCATCACAGTTAAAATGTGTAGCTTAACTAGTTGCTATTCATATAGTTTTTGCTGACATGTACATCTTAGGGACCAAGCTCAAATATTTACATTAAAAGAATGAGAAAAAAAAAAAAATCAGAAGCTGTGGTATATCCATCAGAAACATCTCTACTTCAACTTACAGAAGTATTTACTTGCAAATACCTGAGACTATGCTGATCTTTTTTTCTCCATATAACCAATGTAAATAATTATGGTAATCAAGAAACTGATATTGCACTTTCCTAGTGTGCAATAATCCCACCCTGAATTACAAGTTCACCTCTTTCCTAACCTGAAACCTTAATACTGGCAAACTGCACTAGGTGATATAAGTCACAACTGGCATTTGTGTATGTGCGCATTAGGCAAGTTCAGGTACCACACTATTTATAGCAAATCACATGTATGATGGCTCACAGTTTGAGAGAGAGAGCAGCTTCTGTGATCCTTACTTCTTCCTATGCTCTGCAAAAGGGCAGGGCCAAGTTGGCAAGAACAACTGATGGAAGAAAACAGCATTCAAGAGGAACAAAGTATTGAACTTCTGGGCTTTTTAAGGAAATTTCATAGAGGTATGGTCCTCATAATTGCAAATTTATTTAATCAGAAGCTTCAGGACCTTACAGACGAACAAAGGAGGGAAGGGATGTGAGAGTCTAGTCTGAATAAAGGTTTTCCCGCAGCGTTATTTATGCAATTGCTAAGGCCAAGGTCTAGAAGGGTAAAGGACCTGCTTAACTGTTTTAGAATGCATCAGCAACATATAGCAAAATGTGCTGCAGCTCTGAAGTCAGAGTAGCAAAATAGTCCAAAGTGATTAACTCAATTTTTCGGAGAATTGTCTAGCCTTTAACGCAAACCTCCAAAACTTGTAGCAGCCTGTCATTGCTGAAGCTGTTAGAAAATGTGTTACTGATTAAGAGCATATATTGTCTGTGCAGAGTGTAGTATTTAGTCTCTTTCTTAAAGTATGGCTCTAGTGGGCCTACTGCTTCCACAGAAAGTTTTGGTGACATGGGGTACAATAAAATATCTTCCATTTTTATCCCACTCTTGAACCTGCATGGGGAGTGGATTCAGTCTCTTTGCTTCAGCTTTTAGGAAAGTGGTAACCTTTATTTGAAGCTAGATGCAGTAATCATGGCCATACATCCTTCTTTAGGTCAGGAAGTCTCACTGAAGAGAGCTTTGCCAAAGCCTTCCTTTAAGAAAGGATTATCTGACTGAGTTTTGGTAACATATGCAAAGTCAGGGACTTACCCTGTTCCAGATCACAAACAAATTACTTCCTTCTGGCAGAGCATTAATCAGGATAAGTCAAGATGAAGGCTGAGAATCTTGTTTCCTTACATCTCAGTATCTGAAGAATTTATAGGAGTTAAAAGCAATGGAATGAAAACAAAACACTGCCTTAGATCCTCTTCTTAATACTGTCCTAGTTGTAGAGCTGTTTGTCTACCAGTCAGCTATCTCTGTGACAGCAGCAATCAAGGTCTTGTAATAATACTTCCCATTACATTCTCCTGGCCACCTAGACTACCAACTGCTTAAAAACAACCACCCCAGCTGAAACAAGGTATGTCCAAAGAGGACATCTCTGTGGCTATCTTTCTAAGAAACCTTCTTCATTGTACCTCTTGCTTTTTCATATACACAGCCTCACACAGCAGCCACTCACTGGGAAACAACAAGCTGCTGTTATTTCTTGGTCTGCAGAACCTCTTCTTGTGCTCAGCTGACTTTGTAGCAAATTTGGGAACATGCTCTTAGTGAACAGAACACTGCATTTCACCACTCTCCTGTAAAATATGCATCACAAAATAGTGTCCCAGATCTGCTCTGTTTGCTCTGCCCTGCCATAGGTGGCCAAGAACAGACTGTGTCCTTTCTCCAGCAGCCCTGGGAGAGGAACGGAAAAGACTTCAAGACACACCACATGGTCCCCTCCCAGTGGGTCCCTCACATTCATAAGTACCAAACTTCTTGATTCTTCAAGGTCCAAGCCTGAAGTTAGGTTGCAAAGAGCTTGGGGTATTTGTTTGTGAAGGACTGAGATGTTGACTTAGCTATAGTATGATGAGAGATTAACTCTGAAAGGCAGAGCACCAGATTCAAATTCAGCCCAAACAATCCTGATGGGAGGCTGATCAGAGAGAACAGTAAGTAAATAAACTGATTTTCCCCATGCATTGTGACTCAGGTTTCCAGACTGATATGATAATACTGTTTGCCTGGATTAAAAACTGGCCACTTTCAGTGATATAGTTGGCTGACTGATGCACTTCACCTTTAAGGAACTACAGTTTTGAATTAGAGGCAGCTATAAATGAGTTCTATGTTACTGCTTTGCACATACTATATCAAGCCTATTTGTTTGGTTGTTATTAATTGTACAAGAATAGCATAGGAATTGTCTAGATATCTAATTACAGCCTTTCCAAAAGCAGGAACTGAGTGTTTGCAGGAAGCACTGGTGGACAAGTTTTAAGAGATTGCAGCATTGTTTGTTCATCGTGTTTGCTTTCATCCTCTTCATAATATATGCACGCAGTCCCATTCTCTCACACTTCTATCAGCCACTTCCAGCTACTAGAAAATTCTATTTTCTTGATTTTTTTTTGTCTTATTTGTTTGCTTGTTTGCTTTCTTTGCATCTTGTTTTTAATGGACTTACAACAGCAAAAGGTATGACACTGTGTATTAGGGGAAAGCTCAGGCTTGGTCTGTGCAACTTGATCGGGATTTGGTGTTCATGTCCTTTTGGTTTGTTTTTACTGTGGAACAAGGCTTACTTCTCAGAATCACCTGAGCATCTTCTTATAAGTTCCTTAATCTTGAGTCAACTTGCAAAACTGGCACTGTCTCTTTTTTTTTTTTTTTTTTTTTTTTGTAGTGCATTATAATTTGAGTTCTTTAGGTCCTTCATTTTCATTATAAAGTCTTACTTTAGGATCTTGCCAAAGTTTAATTTCATGAAATGTGTACAATGGAGGTGTTATGACTGTTTCCAGGAATACCTTTGAATTACACAGTTGCTCATGATTGCAGAATTCAGCCTGGTACTGACAATGCCTCCCATCCACAGTGATAGGCATGAGCTTCCATCTATGACTCCTGGTTGAAGTGAAGGAATTTTCTTCCTACCTGATTTTTCTTTCTATTTCATCACTTATCACTTACAAATTCAGGCAAAGGAAGAGCAGCAGCAAAGATTTGTGCATAGCAAAAGAATAGTTACGTCTGAATACTTCTTACTGGCTGGGTTGTATGGCAGTAGAATGGAGAAGAGCAAATATCCTTTCCTTCACAAACCTTTTGACCAGCAGAGGCTTTATGTTCCTCCATGTGGGAAGATGAAGAGAAAACTTTTTATGTTTTTCTCTCCTGCATTACTGTCAGAGAAGGGAGACTTTGTAAAAGTGCTTGGAGGTAAACCCGGCAATAAGTTTGGGAATCTGACTTTTGGTCTCCACATTTATTGATTCCATTTGTTTCAATTTAATAATCAAAACTGGCCTGCTTCAGTAAAGCATTCCCTTTATGTACCTAAAATCCTTAATCTATGCCACTTACATAGTGTGAGATTCCTTTATGTACTTTGTGAGTGTTGCTAACTCTAAGTTTACATGCAGGAACTGTGTCAGCAGGAGGTTTACCCAAGTCAGCTCCATGCCCAAGGATCCTTCCTGCTGTCTGATATGGTATTGTAAATATGGAGAAGCTCTACCTGCTTGTAGCTTTATTGGCTACCAATAACTGATGTCATCAGGGCTGACTTACCTGACATCACTGTCACATACAGCACTCTTGTTTGTGTGCTATAACCTAACCAGTCCAGAAGAAAAAACACATTATGCCATGAGTTATGTACCTTCTATAAGGGCCTGGTTGGTCATTTTTCCCATTTGCAGGAAGAAAGGAAGAAGAACCCTGCTCACAAAGGACTCCCAAGCATTTCCCTCTTCACTCACTTCATTGACGCTTCTCCTGCCCTGCAAGTGTTCCCCTTCAACTCATTATCTGGGTGCTGTCATACGTTTCAAATCTTTTTCTCTTGGCAAAAATACTAATCTAGTGAACCTGTAATTTAGTGAGCACCTCTAGACTTAAGGCAACAGGGCTTACTCCAAATAATTTGTCAGGTTATCAAAAGCCTGGTATTGACAGATGCCATAATACAGGGCAAAGCTGTAGAAGACTCATCAGCCTTTAACATAGCACATCTCGCATCATAAGGACAAAACTAAAGTGTGGATTATTCAGCTTTGTTCTATTTTGTAGCAAGTGTTTTTATCCCATTTCACAGTAGAATACAAGGAAGAGAGTATTTGATGAGAACTCAAGTACAATTTTTTTCTTAATTGTTTGATTTTTTTACATTCCATGGAACTCATATAATTTAATGAAATAATGTTGGAGGAAGGTGTTTCTTCGGTACCGTTTCATTGGCACCATCATCTTTGGCAGTGTTTCAGAAAGGATGTCTGAGGTATTCTTTGAAAAAAGCCTGAATATGATCCCATGGAAACCACTGGCAAAATACCAGCTGCAACTGAAATCCATCCATTTCAAAATTTAAATCATGACATGCTGATTTGAATAAAGGACATACAGTTACAACTGAGAAGAAAAAGATTTTTATGCCCTCATTTTTGTCTAGCCAAATCAATGAGAAAAATAATTTTTTCATGTATTTATGTCGGGGAAAAAAAGAACTTCAAGAAAATAATTTTCTTCTAGATATATCCTGCATTTTCATGCTCTCCTTAAATTGGGATGGACAAGAAATAGCTCTTGAGCCTCATAAGTAGGTTAATTTTGTGTTCCTCGGACCATGCTCTTCACTGTAAAAACTGGGATACCAACAGGTCTTGCATATATGCACTCTCTCTAGGTCACATGGAAGCTTCTTTCTTTCATCTCTGATCCCAGTCCTGTTTCTCAATGGGGTTGAGGGATACTGGGAAGCAATTAGCATCTTTTGCTTTTGACTTACTCTCAAACATTTCCTCTTCCGTTGGTTCTTCAGATGGTGTTAAATGTATCTTCAAGTTCTCAGCCAAACTAAGATTTTGCTATATAGTCATGTAGTATGGCAGACAGATGGCTTGTGTATTAAACTGCCCTTAGACCTATGTAGTTGGTGTGCATATGTGGTGATTTAGCCAGGTGTCCACCAAGTTTTATTACTCCCCCTCCTAAATTGGACAAGGGAGAGAGAAATATAAGGAGAAGTTTTTAAGTCAAGATAAGGACAGAGAGATCACTCAGCAATCAGTGTCACGGGCAAAACAGACTCAACTTGGGGAGAAAAAGGTTTGATTTATTAAAGAAACAGTAAGAACAGGGATATGAGAAATAAAATTGAATCTTAAAACACCTTTCCCTACCCCTCCCTCCTCCAAAACTCTCCTTCTTTCCCCCCAGCAGCACAGGAGATGGGGGATGGGAGTTGTAGTCAGTTCATTACAGATGGACTTTGCCTCTTCTTCTCAGGAAGAGGCCTCCTCACACTTCCCACTACTACAGTGTGTGGTCCCTCCCCACAGGAGACAGTCCCTCATGAACTTCTCCAACGTGGCTCCTTCCCATGGGCCACAGTTCCTCACGAAGTGCTCCAGCATGGGGCCTCCCACGGGCGCAGCTCCTCACACCCTGCCCCAACGTGGGTCATCCACCGGCAGAACAGTCCTTCAGGTAGCAACTGCTCCAGCCTGAGTCCCTCACATGATCACAAGTCCTGACAGAAAACCTGCTCTGGAGTAGGCTCCTCTCTCCCCACGGATTCCCAGGTCCTGACAGGAACTTGCTCCAACATGGGCTTCCCACAGCCTCCTTCAGGCATCTACCTGCTCCAATGTGGGGTCCTCCATGAGCTGCGAGTGAATCTCTGCTCGCCTGTGGCCTCCATGGACTGCAGGGGCACAGCTGCCTCACTGTGGTCTTCACCACAGGTCACAGGGGAGTCTTTCTTTCAGGGCCTGAGCAGCCTCCTCCCCCTCCTTCTCCACTGACCTTGGTGTCTGCAGAGATGTTCTCACATTCTCACTCCCTGTTCCTGCTGCAGTTTAGCAACTGCACAGCAACTTCTTCCCCTTCTCAAATATGTTATTCATAGAGGCATTACCTCCATCACTAATTGGCCAGACCTTGGTCAGGTGCAGGGTCCATCTTAGGACTGGCATTAGTCCTGGCAGCTACAGGGGAAGCTTCTGGAAGATAAGAAGCCACCCCTGTAGCTCCCCCACTACAAAAAAAACCCGGCCCAAGCAAAACCACTACAGCATATTAAAACTGATCCTAGGGAGTCAATAGATCTGGATTTATTTTCTGCAGTGATGCCATTTCACAGGGAGCATGAAGACAACCCTTCCCACAAGTCCTAAGAACCTCACAGCTCCTCTGTCAGTAAATGTGAGCTAAGACATGCTAGATGGCACACTTTCAGGATCTGTGTTTTGGCCATTACCTACTCAATTTAAGACAGCTTCCTCTTTAAGAGAAAGTACAATTGCTACTTTCTTTTATCAGGCAAATAAAAATGTACAATTTGACCATTAATATCCCTCCATTCTACTCATCTTCGTGTACAAGCTTACATAACACAAACCTCAAGAGACATGGGGGCTGGGACCTAAGCTCATCACTTTGTAGCCAATGCTAACTTCATCTAAGGGAGATCTAAACACTGTGGCTAGAACACAGCAGCATTTGAATGATCCTTTTCCTCCCCAGTCATCTACAGATTACACTCGTTGAAAGAGTTTCTGATCCCTCAGAGAAACAGCAAATTATAATCTTCTCTTGCATTTTCCAGGATTTCTGCATGAAATAGCACAATGTGAGCATTAACTCTTTTCTTGGCATTTAACTGGATACACTTTCACATACTCAAGCCTTCGCATTATTTGAAGGTCAGATTTAAATGGAAAAGGTAAATGTATATCAAAAAGACTGTAGTAAGTCAGAGTCTCCTTTTGAACCATTATATCGTTAAAAAAAAGTGATGTTCAAAGCCTTGCCAAGACAAAGTCTTCTTGGACACCTCTCTTCATGTGGCTGATGGGAAAGAGCTACTACATTGGGTCCTGGGACTATGAACAGATTAATCAAATATATGCTCAGGATAAAAAGAAATTGTTCCTAAACATTAGCAGAAAATTAGTGTATTGTCTCATCTATCTGTCCTTTAATTAGACAACTAGAAATAAGCTAGCTGTTGTTAAGGTGCTCTATAATCAGGTTACCCAAACAATTGGCCCTTTCTTAAATTAGCATTTACAATTGTGTGAGGTAGCTACAGATTGTTAATTGCCGTTTCTTCTACTAATACTATTATTGTTATTATTATTATTATTATTATTATTATTATTATTATTATTATTATTATTATTATTGTAACAGGCAATGTGCCCCATTGCAATTTTGCATGCATGCCTGGGAAAAAAAGTAGATGACATAAATTGCATGCATAATCTCAGGAGACAATCATTTTAAATCTTAATTGGCTGCCTTTTAAATATCATTTAAGGTCTGATTCTCCCTGCCTCTCTCTCTCTAGTTAAGAAGGTGTTGTGTCAAAGTCTATTACCTTGCTGGACGTCTCGCCTCCAAGTTTTTTTAAAAAAATAGAACCATCAGCAGAGGTTTGAGAGGTCGATAAAGCTTTTAGATTTGGAGATGTTTTCAGGGAGCCCATTTCCTGCGGCTAAGAGTTGTTAATGGAGCTTAAGGAATTATCTTATGACTCGGGCTGGGAGAGCCGTATATTTCTTCGCTCCTGTTCCCTTGTCGAGGCTGAATATGCTGCTGTCAAACTCGCTTAATGAAAAGTAACGCGTCGCTGATTACAGTTTTATTTGGGCTCTATGTAAAAAGCACTGTTAATTTAGCATCCCCTCCTTTGTGTGTTTGAATTTGCCATGGCTGAATGATTTAGAGTCTCTCAGTTTCAAGCCGTTTCTCTATGATTTCTCTCCCCCCCCGCCTTTCTTTCTCAATCTGCCGTTATATTTTTTGCTTCGTACAGCCATGCGAGCAGCACGGCTTTCCCTTTCAGTCCCTCAGCCTCCTCTGAAGCAGCTGAACCTGATCTTTGACTTGTGCCATTGAATCAAGAG
This sequence comes from Colius striatus, assembly GCF_028858725.1. NCBI lineage: Eukaryota > Metazoa > Chordata > Aves > Coliiformes > Coliidae > Colius > Colius striatus. Next base: position 29,842,607 of record NC_084762.1, read on the forward strand.
GCGAAATTAATTTCTCACACTCTCTTGTCCATATTTAAAACAAACAATCAAAAAATAAACCAAAACCCAAAACCAAACAAAAACCCGAAACTCAACCCTTTCGAAAGACCACTGCATTTGACAGAGATGCAGGTTCTGGTACCAAAACAAGAAATTATTTTTCCTCCCCCATAATTTATAGGGTCTGATCTCAGGATGAGTGATGTTTTGATGTGTGTGAGGGCCACACACCCACACCCACCAGATCTAACACAGAGCCAGTCCCCAGGTCCAGGGGGGTTTGAACCCCTTATACAATAGACATAAACTTTCTCAAACTTGTTTTGTAAAGACAAGGACATGAAAAATAAGGAATAAAGGTTTGATTCGCTTTCCTTTTGACTTTTGGTATTTCAGTGCGCCTGTGTTTTGCCTATAGTGTTATCCTCGTCATTTTAAGTCCGGGGCAGAGACGGGGGGGGGGGGGGGGGGGGGGGCGAGTTGCCTCTCAAGTGACGAGCTGACCAAATCGCACCCTGGAGCAAGGCAGCGCCGGTGGGTAAAGATTTGTAAGGGAGTACGGGGCGGGGCGGCCGGCCAAACGCCCGCCCAGGCCGGCGTGCGGAACCTCGGGGTCCCGCAGAAGCCAAGGCACCCATACAGCTGAGGGGATTACGGGCTGCTGAGCGGAGAAGCCCTCTCTTTGCAGACACATGCAGTCTCACACACACCTTCGGCCGTCGCTATGCAGCAGCAGGAATGAAGTCCCCTCCTGCCCCGTAGAGCCTCTGTCGCATGGAAGCCGAAGCCCACCAGGAGGCCTGGTGTCACACCGCCCACCCCTCCGGTCCCTGCACACGCAGCGAGGCTTGCCCATACAAACCTCCCGGCTTTGACATTGCCATCGCAGCCAGCAGCGCCTTTTTCCTCTCCATCCCGCTCGTCTCCGCCCATGGTTCGAGGGCAGCCTGAACACTCGCCTTTCCCTTCCCTCTCTCTCGTCTCTTTCGTCCCCACTTTCTTAGTTTGGCTGAAAATAATTCGCTTTGTCTAAGGGGTTTCAGAGGCAAAGCTCGCCGGCCGCCCCGGCTGCATTAAAATTCCTGCCGGTCCAGCCTTTAGCCGAGATCGCGGCTCCCCGGAGACTCCACTTTCGCTATTACTGTCAAGTACCCTTGACTCTTTATTTTTGCCCTTTTATCTATTACAACTAATTCGAGTTCTTTTGCCCTTTTCAGTTTAAGACGTGGGCTTTCTGTAAAGCCTCCCCCTGCCACCGAGCTCTCCGGGTGCAGAGCCTTTAGAAATTGAGGGGTTTACTGTCAAAATGAAAATTTCACTTCAAATTATCTTGGCTGATGCACGTTTTCCAGGCCGGGGGCTCCTGTCTGAGCCTTTTGACAGCCAGATCAGCAGAGGGGTTCAGTGATCTCGATAATATCATCCAAGAGAGCGAAAGTCAATACAATGACAGGGAATATGACTGGATACAATCCAATTACGGCTGCTTGCAGAGAGGGGAAGGGCTTGATCTGATCTCCACACACGGATTCCTTTATTCAGTCCTTGCACTAACAAGTCTCGCCAGAAACTTTGCGGGATAGAGTATGTTATATTTTGGTTGGGTGGTGGCTTGGATGCTTTTCTCGTTGCCTACATATATATATATAGAGAGAGATATACAATAGCACACCTATATAAAGTCTGCATTGTGTTCTTATTTATTTGGGGAGGGGGTGGGGAGAGGGCTGGCGGGGAGCCATGGAGGTGGACTGGGTAAGGAGAATGGGTGGCAAGAAAGGCTCTTCTGCTTGTCCAGTGTCTGCTCGGTCCTTCGGCCGCTTTCTCTGTTCGCCTCAGGGGGTTCAGGCCGGGCTGGTTAAGCCGGGGTCTGTTGTCGCCTCGCAGTTTCTTTTTTCATCAGTTCCTCCTCTCTCCTGATCCGGGGATCAGTAAAGTTTGTTCCCATTCCCGGACAGGAAAGGAAATCTTCTAAACGCCTATTATCTAGGTGGTAAATTGACTGCGAGTGCTCCCGATTCACGCGTCGGGAGCGCGCTTTCTCCCTCCCTCTCTCTTTTTGCGGGCTGCTCTCTATTTAACGTCAAAACGGTAAAGCATCTGTCCTGAAGTGCTGAAATATTCATAGAGGATCAGCGATTCTCCATATTGGCAGAAGAGTCAGAAAGCTAAAAAGGTCCTTTTAAAGATCAAATTTTCCATGTGAATCGGTTGCTCTGCGCATGGCGGAGGCGACGCCGCGCCCGAGCCAGGCCCTTTGGGGCCGATCCCCCCCGGCCGCCCGCCCGCAGCTTGAAGTGGTGTTCGGGGGAAGAGGTGGGGATAGAAGAGGTGGGCTCCTTTCCCTGCCCCGCCTGGCCTCTGCGGGCCGCCACCACCTCGGGCGGCTGCCGGGTGCGGTGCTGAGTCGCGGAGGCCCGGTGAAGCGCTGCGGGCGGCCGAGCATCCCTGCCGCGGATCCGTCCTGCGGCGGCAGAGCTCGGCCGAGCCTCTTCTCCCCGCTGCAGGCAGCCTGTTGACAGTCCTTAGAATTACCGGGACCAGCTCAGAAGGGAGCTTTTTGAAGCCTTAAAAGGTGTTTCGTTGCGCAATGCAAAACGCCACCACTTGTGTTACCTCTGAAACAGACAATTTATTGGAGTGAACATACCTTTTAACATATCCTCTTTTTTTTTTTTGTCAAGATAAATTTGTGCAGTAGGTGTAAACTTAGTAGAAGTGCTGTTTGTGAATTATATGCTAACAAGGAAATAAGGAGGAAAAACTCTCAGAAAGTCTTTATAACTAATGTTGGCATGCCTTAAATTAAATCTGAATTAAAATTTCCCGTTTGTAAACTTTCGGATGTAAACTTTTAAAGTAGGTCTACGCTATAGTACGTGCTTTTTTTTGGACATGGAATTAAATAACTTTCACGACATTGATCCCTTAAAGTTGCAGCCAGGAGAAATTCTTCAGAACAGCAATGAGCAAAGTCTATCCGTTGAATTGAGCAAACTGAACTTTAAATCCTCGTTTCTGTTGGTTTTCTTAAAAAAAAAAAAAAAAGAAAGAAAGAAGAAAAGAAAAAGTTTTATATTTAAACTCTCGCAAGTCAAGTCTCTCTTCAGTGTAGCTGACTCTTCAAGCATTAGAAAGTCCCTGGCCCCTCGGCGGGCCTGTTAGGAACAGAACATTTTGCTTCCTGATTTGGGAAACGCCAGAAACTCTTTGTTTGAGTCATGGTGGGACAAGTTTGAGAGCTGCCCCTTGAGCACGTTGGCGCCGTTCCCCACCGTGCGTCCCAAGGCGCCCGTTTCCAGAATGGCTCCTTTAGTGGTAGCCCAGGAAACTGTCGTGTTGCTCAGGGCTTGGTTCAAAGTACTGTGCCTGAAGAGGGGGTCGTGAAACACCCCGTCCACCCAGTTCCTGAGGTTGGTGACCGGTGAATCCTGGTGCCTGTCGATGACACCGACCGGGGCGGAGACGGCAGCGGCGGCCGAGGCCCCCTGCCGCTTCAGCATGCAGGAGGGGTACTCGGCCTGGTTGAGGGAGGTGGCGGTGTGCGCCAAGGACCAAATCCTGGGCTTCGCCTCCAGCAGCTGCTGCCCCGGCTGGAAGCACATTTTGGACTCGCAGCCGCGCGGCCGGGCGCCGAGCAGGTCGGGACCGCACTCCTCCGCCGCCGGCTTCAGGCAGCTCCGCGCCCGCTCCGCCGCCTCCGCCTCTTCCTCTTCCTCCCTGGCGGCGGCCGACGGCGGCATCTTGGCGGGGGGCTCGGCGGCCCGCGGCGGGTGGCTGCCGCCCGGGTGCGGCAGCGGGTGCGGGAGAGGATGCGGGAAAGGCCGCCTCAGCTCGCACTCCGAGTTCTCCGACTCGGCGGCGTCCAAATCCTCCAGGTCGCTGAGCTCCAGCTCCTTCTCCTCCTTGCCCGTGGGCTCTGCGGGGGAGGGAAGGGGGGTCGGGGGAAGGGACAGCACAAACAAGACACATGGTCACTGGGGGCGACGCAGTGCCCCGCGGCCGCCCCCACCAGCCAGGCCCGCCCCCGGGGGCGAGCTGATGGCCGAGCTAAGTGCCTGTTTTTAGCAGGGTACCCTCGGCTTTCCCGCTCTTCATCGTCTCTTCCTGCGAAGCCTCCTCTTCCTCCTCCTCCTCTTCCTCGTAGGGCCGTTTCTCGTCCGAGCACTTGTTCCGCGGGGGCCAGGTCATCTTGTTCTCCTTCTTGAGCCTCCGGCGGGCGTTGGCGAACCAGGTGGAGACCTGGGTGAGGGTCATCTTGGTGATGATGGCCAGCATGATCTTCTCACCTTTGGTGGGGTAGGGGTTCTTGCGGTGCTCCTGCAGCCAGGCCTTCAGTGTGCTGGTCGTCTCCCGGGTGGCGTTTTTCCTCCGCGTCCCGCCGTCCATCGTGCCGTACCTGCGGGGAGAGAGCAGCACCCTCTGCGTGACACGGAACCCACGCCCCCCGCCGACCGGCCTGAGCGGGATCCCAGGGCCCTGGCCTGGGAGCCCACCCAGGGGGTGGCTGAACCGGTGAGAGGGGAGATGGGTGAGGACAGCTCAGCTTTGAGAGGACGACCTGCCTCAAGAATTCAGGCCGAGGAAGGGAGCAAGGAAGGGGGGTTCAGCTAGCAGCATCAGTAGGCAATGCAAATCCCCGCTGTGCTGTGGCAGCAGTGGCAGAAAGAGGGAAGTGAGCGGCTGCCTTTATTCACGGTAGTCAATGTCAACATTTCGGGCAGCAGGGAAACCCTAGTAGCTTGCAAACACACAGAAATCCCACTTTCCTGTTGTTTGATCAGTCCTCCCCAAACAGAATACATCTGAATGACCCCAGGGTGTAACTGTTAATAGAAACATATTTTCTCTTACTCCTTTTATTAGTAATCTCTCCTACCCTTTTGTCCCTGAAATTGTAGAAACCTAACGCAGATGACACAGAGCTGCGACTGAATATTTAATGCACATCCTCCCGGAAAGGTCACCAGCGCCCAGTGGGCCTTAGAGCTTGGAACGGTCTGTAAGTGGTTTTGCGCTGGTTTTAAACTAATAAACATACCGTGGATGCCCAGGCGCCGAAGCCTGACTCCGAGCGGGGAAAAGGTAACTACCGTCCCCCGGGACAGGGACCGGCCCCCCTGCCGCCCCTCCGTGGGGCAGAGGACCCAGTGCCGGTCTGCCAGCGGGAGAGGGACGTTTCAGTGGGGAAGGGGAGGCGGCCCGCTGGGGCCGGGATGCTGGGCGGCCGGGATGCTGGGCGGCGAGGAGGCAGGTCCGCGCCTCGGCCCCTAGGCGCGGCGGGCGGGGAGAGGTGAGGATGGCGGCGGGGGGGCAGCGAGCGGGGGGTTGCCGCTTACCTGTCGTACTGGTACTGGCTGAGGGTGTGATCATAGGGGTAGTAGGCAGCCGCCGGGGCGATGCCCGCATGCGCAGATCCACTCCCATCCTTCGCCTCCAAACTGTTCTGCAAGAGACACCGCGCCGCCGCCCTCAGCCCTGCCGCCCCCGGCCGCCGGGAGAGCTCGGACCCCCGCCGCCCGTATCCCCCGGGTTTCGGGGGGTGAGGGGGGTGGGGGGAGGAGGACGACGGACCTTCCCGAAGGCCCCTCGGCCGCGGCGGGCAGAGAGATCAATAGAGACATTAACTCGCGCTGTTACCGTGGCAGGAGGAAAAAAAAAAAGGGGGAAAAAGACACCAAACCACTAAGGCTGGCTGGAAAAAGCGCATTTTTTTGTGAGCTGGGACCTGGGCAGCCTCAGACTATCCACCCGGCTGGGCCCTCCGCACTCGGCCACCACCTCGTCAGGCGCGACTTTTAATTGCTTGACCGTGAGAACCGTGGCGGGCTTGAATATTTAATGACGGCGGGGCCTGTGTCGCCAAGAGTGGGGGAGCGCCATGCGGCCGCGGTTGAGGAGGAGGAGGAGGAAGGGCGGAGGGGTCCCGCCCGGCCCTCCAGCCACCGCCCCCGGGGGCACAGGGGTAGCGGGGGTCCGACGGGGCGCGGGAGCGGCTTACCAAGGAGTAGAAGGCGGGAGCCTCGGTGCCGTAGGTCACGTAGTTTCCATAGCCCTGGGGACCGGCGTAGGGGCCGCCGTAGACCCCCAGGGCGGCGGCGGAGTTGAGCTCGTGTCGGGCGGTGGCGAGCAGGCGGCTCTCGTACACCGGGCAATAGACGGGGGTCTGGGCGGAGGCGGCCGCCCCTGTCTCGGCCAGCGTCCGGCCGCTGGACTCGCAGCAGGTCGTCAGGGAGTTGGTGCTCATCAGGAACTGGAAGGAAAGAGAGCAGCGCTGAGGGCCAGGGAGTGGGGGTGAACACTGGGGACTTCCCAAACTGGAACCAAGTTTGGGTTTTTCATCAGGTGGCAACTTTGGGCTGTCGCCCCCCTCCCCCCCTTACCGCATCTTACTTCAATCGGGATAAAACCGCAGAAGAGCAAGTAATTTATCAGTTTGTTTGTTTGTTTTTTAAGTAAGAACCCACAGCAAAATCAACAACCAGATGCCCCGTGACTGTGGGCGTTTAATCCTCTGTAATACGTTGTTCAAGGTCTTTGCAACTAAAATTTAGTTTTCTACTGTGTTCTCACAAGAATGGGTTTACACTGGTTTTCTTCTCTTGCCGCACAATGCTTCCCATCTGCGTTTTTAAACCCTTTTCTCTAAATCACTCATGCATATTTATTTTGACTGCAGATTTGTAGCAGCCACGCAAGCGTCTGTTATTAACCCGCTGGTTTAGACTATCCCATTCTATTCCTGCGATTCGAACCGCAGTACTTTTCGTGTTTAATTGGCAAACTGTGAATTTAATTGGGAAATAGCAAAAAGAGATGGAGGGGGGTGGAGTGGGTGGGGGCTGAATCTCTAACTCCTCTTCTCCCCTCCCTTATCTCCGTAATCCTTCCCCCACGCGTCATTATCTCCCCCAAACACCCCAAAGCCCGCGTGTTCCTTCCCGGTTGAAAGTAGGGGCGCGGGTGGTGGGGCAGCGCGATGTGAGTCTCCAGTGTGCCGCTGCCGCCGGCGGGAAGGAATGGGATGGGATGGGATGGGATGGGATGGGATGGCAGCCGCGCTCGTCCCCGCGCGGGGGCCACCTCTAAGGGCTGGAATTCAGGCAGTGAGCGGTGGTAGGCAAAAAGTCTTACCTGGGGTGCGGAGGAGTAAGGGTAGCCAAACTGCGGATATGACATGGTACAGAGGCTCCCAGTAATCTAGAAACAAGGCGAGACGTCTGATCTGCACGCTATTGCAGCCTGGCTCTGCTCTATTGTACCGATTGATTTGTAACCACAGGTCCCTAGATGCTCATAGGACGAAGCAGAAAACCACATTTAATTTATTTACGTGAAATCTTAAACTTTCTTTCTTTTTTTTTTCCCAAGGAAAAAAAGAAGCTGTATAGTGATTTTAGCACCTTCCCCTCGACAGCTACTTAACAGAAACAATTGTTACATGTGGTCTACAAGGCTAGCAAACGTGACGGCAGAAATACATACTTTGCACCCCCGGAAAATATAAAAGAGGGAGGGGTGAGGAGGGAAAGAAAATGGATACAAATACATCATTTCAGAAGCACGTTGTTTGAAAAGAGCCGAGCCTCTGACGTCATGCAAAACCTATTCAAATTAACCCGCCTGTAAGTTCAACATTCATTTTCGGGAACCTTTCCTCTGGCGTGGAAAACAGTCTCTCTGGTATCCCTCCCAGTTTGCATGAGAGGGGAGAAAGTTTGGGAAGCTCTGCGGCGACGGCTGCGCCTGTTCGCAACATTTCTGTGTATTTGTGCGGAGAAAGGAGGGGAGGAAATGACTGGTTTTAATCTGAAGAATCAATGTTGTATCAGCTAAGATTCCCCCCCCTCCTTCGTCACTGAAGGACTGGTAAGCGCTTTTAATTAGAAATTAATTAATGAGCAGCTGCTTCTTCCCACCCCACAGTAATAATTAGTCTCAATTACAAACAAGACATATGAAGGGACACACGACTGAGTCTTCATTTAAGATTTAATCAACAGTTAAAATTAGCGCTAACGCTGACAATAAAGCACTCGACATGCAATCCTGCTTTTCTTCTCGCCTTTTATTCCAGACGTGTGATTACAGGTAGAAAGCCCTACGAGTGTATTCCGGGGAGCGATGGAAGGGACGTGACTTTTCACGTTAAAACGACTTTGATCCCATCCCATGGTTGGAAGAGCCATCCAGCCCTTGGCAGGGGAGAGGGCCATATCCAGCCTGCCTGTCCTCCGAAGTGCGTACAGCTGGGGTGGGGAGGGAGAGAATTAGGGAGAAGGGGTGGTACGTACATCTCAAATGTGCTAAGTGTTGTTTTCACCGAAGGGAGAGGTGATTAGGTGGTTCCTCGGGGCTACGGCGTCACCCCCGAGTGAAACAGGGCCTGGGTAGGAGACTGGTCTCCATCACCCGCAAGTCACCGCTGCCATCAGCCTCCCTAGTCTCTGGGGCTGGGACAGCTTCCCTCCTCCACTCTTCCCCGCCCCCCCCCCCCCCCCCCCCCCCTTTCATTCCCCGCAGTCAGGCAGCTTCCTCCTCTGCATCCCCCTCGCAGAAGGCAGGTAGGGGCGGTCGGGTAAAGATGCTGGGGCTGCCGGACGGTGGAGATGGCCATTCGGGCACCTTTGCCGTCCGGAAGCCCCAGCATCTTCTCTCGACGGCCAGCTACAGCCAGGCGGGTGGAGGAAGCGGAGGAGTCAGCTCGGAGGCTGAAGCTCGGCTGCTCCGTGGTGTGCAGACTTGCTCAGAGAGATTCCTGGGTTCAGACATGTGAATAGCCCCAGGGTCACACTCTAATTAATGATGATGTTCTCTTCTTCTCCCCAGCTGGAAGACTGCCTCCCAGAAACGAATCTGCCCACACTGACAGCTCGATTGAGGGTGATTGATGACTATCTGGAGACCACAGTACACATAATATAATATCTGCTGCGTAATTGCTTTAATTTACAGATGAAAATACTAGTTCTCGGATTGAGTTAGACTACAACGAGTGGCATTTTATGGCGCTTTTGGAGTGTTTGCAAATAAAAGATATCAGATGCAGTACATGCAAATTATCCTGATAGCTCAGTATCTGTAGCCGGGAGAAACGTATAAAGAAAGGGAATCAAATGACATTAATAATCGGGTTTGGATTCCGTATTGATTTTTTTTTTTTCAGGGAAAGAAAGCGCTTTTTCTTTCCTCACCTGAAATGCTAACACCTCCTTTCTGGGAATATTAATAACTTTGCCACTGGGTTTTTTTTTTACAGAAACCCTTCTTTATTCCTCCTGCTACTCCAGTGCTGCCAGGGGTTATAATGACACTTTTAGCTCCTCTTCACGAGCAGCTTTTCTCCTCTGCGATGTACTGACGGGCCCCCGCATTGTTTGGGAAGGGACGAGCCCTGCCACCGCGTTTGCTGCTGCCCGAACAGCCTCCACGCTGGCTGTGCGGAGAGGCGGGGGGGTTGAGATGGGGTGGAGGGGAGGTGGGGTAGGGTGATGTTGTGTGTGTGCGTTTAAGCCCTGGAGTATTAACTCATCGGTGCTAGGGAAGAAAACAGTTGCACTTATCTCAAGAGCGGCTTGATGCAAGCACTATAATTAGCTGGGAAAGCCAGAGAACTGCCTGAAGTCCTCCCAGTTTTCCAGGCTACAGTTTGGGAGATGTCCCGGTCTTGGGAGTTTTGGGTTTGTGCTCTTTTTCTTTCCTTCTTCTGATAATACTGCAGATGCCAACTCCACAGTGGCCCACAGGACACTACAGGTTTTGATATTTAGATGAGTCTATTAAACTTTAAAATACAAGGTGAAATTCAATATTTATAGCCCTTGTCTATTTAGATATCATAGTTGTCTTTCACTGCATCATGCAAATACTCTGGTGCCCATTTTTTGCACTGAACTTTTCCTGTATTCATCATGATAATTATTTGTCACTTTTTCTCTTCAGCCTGACTGCTCTACTACTTTACTCCTGGTCAGCCCCGTGCCAGTTCCAATCTTTAATCCCTAGAAAGCTGCCAATAAAAGGAAAAACCCCCCTCCAAATTGAAAACAACAACAAAGGGCTTAATAACCTTAAACGCTAAAAGTTGACATTATATGGAGTTGACACTCCATCGTTCATGTTGTGTTTCACTTGGCACCTACAAATAATGGCCCTTTGTTGACAAGAAACTCAACACCATTATATTTCATTTTGAATTTTTGGTGCCAGCACACAAACACGCCATAAGCCCTGCCATGGTTTAAAATAACCTTTGTGGTTCTTGCACATAAACAACGTAACACTGTTCAAATCCCAGCAAAGACGCTTAAATGCTGTGGGCTATATCCTTAAGCATTTGGAAAATGCAAGCCTTTGCTGGGCAATAGAAATTGATCCTTGCCAAAGCCCCTTTCCTGCACCCAGCAGTTAACAGCCTTCCAGAAAGAGAAACACACACACATAAACACACACACACACACACTTCATTCTCCAAAGTTTGGGCAAGTAAACCCATTGCGATCAATAGGAAAGGCTGGAGAGCTCCCTTCCTGTTAGAGCCATCCTGCACACCCAGCCGAGCAGGTATTTTACAGTCAAAGCCCGATCAAGCCTATCTCCGAGGGTTAGCTGCTTCTTCTCAGGGAACTTGGAGCCAACAGTCGTACAAGTTTTATCATAAAAGCATGAAAGGAGAAGGAAACGCTGTGATGCTGAAACAGGCCACAGCAGGTAAAACAGAGAACCTCTTCAGGACTAAGGCTTTGATGGACGTCTTCAGGGACATGATCTAGAGGTAGTTAATGCAGCTACATTTTTACTATCTGCGTTTTCATCGCCTGCTCTTTTGGAGGGGTTATTGCCACTCCTGGAAATATTTCAGCGATGGAATTTGTTTATGGGCTAAACAGACTTTAGCGAGCTCTTTTAGTCGTCTTTGCTTTGTTTTCATATTACAGAGGTAAAGCAACCTTGACACTACTTGACAAACACTGTGAAGCTCTACATGTTGCCCATTTTATTTATTTTTTTATTATTATTTCGAGCCCATCTGAGGTGTAATTGCATCTCCTGCGCTCTGAATCGAGGGGCAGCGAGCTGACACTGACGACCTGCACAAACCTGTGCAATGGCTTGTGATCGGCACAGCTATGGTGACAAACTTAACAGTTGCATAAGAAGGCGCCGCTAATTAATTTACTCAGATTACAACTACATGTACAATCAGTTGTTCGAGGCTAGCCACTCGAACGCTTTCCCTTTGTAAGTCTCCAATCCTCTTGGCAAACGATCTAGATTAAAGCAGAAAGGCCTCACATGCTCATTCTGGGCTTTGTATTTATTAACTTTCACGCTTAAGAACTAGAGCCGACACACACGCACATAGAGAAAACTTTTCAGCAAGAGACGCAAACGCAGCAGCTGCTGTAAGGCTGGATGGACCCTGCAACATACGTTTATCTGCTCAGTGCAGTGCATAGCAACTACATCTCCACTAGAAAAGCAAAAGACTGTATAAGGTTTCTCTTTCTAGCTCCTGTCCCCTCAGTGCCGCAGCCTCCTCGACTTTCAAACGCCACCACCTTTGAGCATTCCGGCAGCGGACAGCGACAATATACTTCCCCGAGAAGATAAAACTTTCCTACTCGCAAGGTCAAATCCTCTGCCTTTTAAAGTTTGTCTTAAAATCCAGAAAGTTTGACTCGGTACCTTACCTTAGCGCTCGCTGAATATCATATCCACACCCCCTTCCCAAGAAATAACACATATGTTAAAATACATTTGCCCTCTATCCTAGGTAAGGATTGCACAAAGCCAAATGATTCATCACAGATAGTTTCTCTTCCCTCCAGCAGTTCGTTTTCAGCTCCCTTTCTGCTAAAGCAGGCTCCGAAGGGAAGGGGGGGGATGAACCCCACCGCTCCCACCCCCACCCCCCGCTTCCGTAGAGAGAGACAGGCAGACGAGCATCACCACTAAAACAAGAAAAAAATGTTTACCTGAGATCACGCCAGGCTTCGGCTAAAACCTCGTAGCGACGGCTGAGCCATGGAAGGGCTTTCCTTCTCTCATCTGCGCTGGCTGACTTTGCAGGGAGCTACGGAGAACTAAGGCAGACATTTCTCAGTGTGCAGTACCTGCGCGGAGCGGTGCAGTGCCTTAGGTCCCCAGGCGCCACAATCACTTCACTAACCCCCTGTACCAGAGTGACGTTCAAGTGAATAGCTCCACTGATCCCACTCTTTCCTACTGATTAACACTTTCCAACACGGCCAGGCACTCCACTTTCAACTTTTCCCGTTTTACAACAGCAGCAGCCAGCACGGCTTGCTCCTGCGGGTTATAAACACCGTCTGGGGCGTGGGGGACACCATAATTAATAGCAGGTTAGTAAAATTAGTGCTGCCACTCCGATTGTTGTCCTTGTTGCCAACAATAATTGCATTGATTCTGGAAGGACACGAATGTCCTCCATTTAACCTAATGATCTGGGGGTTGCACACGTTGTAAGGCAGCCATAGCGTTGATTAACTGCGCGCACCTCCAAACTATCATTTATCTCCGCCAGTCACGACTGAAATGCGCTAAACTTACGAGCAACTCTCCCTGCCTCTTTCGCCGTCTTTGTTTCCCTCCCGTTTGAGGAGGCGGGCCGGGACGCCGGCGCTAACCCTGCGCGCAGCAGACGGCCACCTCTACCTGTCCACCCATCGGCCTTGGCTGCCACGGCAGCCGCGGGGCAGCGCGGCGGGGCCGGGCCGCGCGGAGCTGTGGAGGGCTGCCGGGCCTAGCACCCCCCGGCCGCGGGGAGGGGGCGGGATGGGGCGGGGGGAGGCGCAGCGGCTCCCGGCACCCCGGACCTGCGCCCGGCAGCGCCCCGGGGCCGGCCCCACCGATCGCCGCCAGCTCTGGGCGCAGCCCGCCGAGCACCGGGAACGTCCCTCGGGGAACGGGGACAGGCTCCGGCGGCTGCTGCAGGCAGGTCGGTCGGGGCAGGAGCGCTTGCCCCCGCTTATCCTCTCCGTCCTTCTGCGCCCGACCGGCAGCCTCAAGCTGCCGCCACCGCCGCTCTCTTCTGAGGAGAAGTTATCCGGACCCGAAGCTGGGCAAGCTGGCAACGAGCCCCCATGCTTAAACGCCTGTGCCGGTGTGCAACCCCCCTCCAACCTCCGCCACCTCCTGCGCCAGGACCCCTGCCCCGCTGCCGCGCAGCGCCTGGGCACCCCGCGGGGCCTGTCGTGTGCCAAGTTTCACAGCGCAGTCGGTACTTTCTCTTCTTAATTGTTTGTTCGGCAGGAAAAGGGACAAACCGGGATTGACAGAAGGGGGAGGAGGGATCAATATCATTCCTGTTTAAAGGCGAAAGCCTGGACAGACGTCTCAATAAGGCAGAGGAGGAGAAAAAGAGAATATTATATCCTACCTAATTAAGCGAAGACAAAGAGGTGTGGGGAGAAAGGTTGAGGAGAGGTGTGGTTGGCAATGGGAATTTTTAATCCTGTATCTTCCCGCCGTAACCACCAAGGCTGAACAGTAACGTTAATAGGGAACATCTGTACATCGACAGATTTATTCTTGCCAGGGCTCTTTCATGCCTGTGTCATTTGCATGGACCCGTGCTCGCAATGTTCGACACATGCTGCACCGTGTAGTGCAATGACAGGGTAAATCTGATGAATGTTGAAACTGGGAAATCCTCTTCTCTTTCTCCTTCCTCTCCTCGGATTGCTCTTGCAGCTTCCAAGGCGGGGAAACCACACGGAGGAAGACAAACGTGAGCCTTTTCCCCATCTGCACTTGTAAACAGAAAGCCAATCGCGCAGCGAGCCTTTGCATTTTGAAACAGGGCAACAAACCCGCAGCGAGGCGGACGCCTGGGCTGCCCGCCCAGGGCCGCCTGCTCGCCAGGAGGATGAGGGGCTCTGTGACTCGGGACAGGGGCATCGCTACACTCCCCAGACGCCCCGTGGGACTCGTCCTCCCTCCCCGAATTGCGGTGGAGGGCGGGAGGCGTGTGCCATGCCTCGATCCCGGCCCTGCAGACCTGGGCTTTCCCGTCCTTCCCCTCGGGGCCGGGCGAGGGGCCGTCCCTCCGGGAATGTCCCCGGGTTCCTGCCCTGGGGCTGCCTCCTGGCCCGGCTGCTCGGCCCCAGGCAGCCCCAGCGCCGAGCGGGGCTGAAGTTCCCGGAGGCAGCGCCGAGTTTGCGGGAGATAGCCGCCGTCCCGCGGGGCACCCCTGAGCTTCTCTCCGCCGACCCCTTCTTCCCGGTCGTCTCAGCTTGTGTTTTACAGGGTGAGGTGATACCATCCTTCCCCGGGAGGTGATATCTCACTGTGGCCCAAATGTACCTCGGGAGTGAGGTTCCCACCTCCCGTTGTCCGCAGACCCGGAGCTCAGGGAGCTGCCGCCCCGACTTTCTCGGTGGCAGGGGAAGGTGGTGTTGGGGGGAAACTCCTGTGGTGGGGTGCTGGTGGGGCAATGGATACATCTACACCTCCCCCCCCCCCCCCCCCCCCCGCTTTAAAATTTGCCGTGATGTTCAAGGCAGGACTCATCTTTCAAAACATAACTTTTTAATATTAATAGCTAGGACCAGTAACAGTCCATTGCATGTGTCTTTTGTAACATAACCTCAGTTCCACCAGATCAATGTTTTTTATTACATCAATGATGCTGAAAGGAAGCAAGCCGACTTTTGAGTCAGTCTTTTTCCAATTTGCCCTTGTTGACTCGCACACCTTGGAAGTTGCCACCCAGTGCCACTTCCACTTCTGCCCTGGGATGCACGGTAGCTGACTGGCCTAGCCAGGCAGGAGGGTGGCCCAACTCAGCGGAGCTGAAATCCCAGTAGACGTCTGTGCAGAACAGCCACAGTGACAGGACAGATGTGACCACTGAGGACTGGACACCAATAAATTTGGAAGGCTCCTACAACCAGAGCAAAAGCCTTTGGGAAGCAGTCCCCAAAACTCATGGGCCAGAGTCCATGACTGGAAGGGCATTTATAGATTTTGCTTGTTTTCTGTCATGTTATAAATTCCCTTTATCTCCCTTCTTAAACTACCAATAACACTAAGGTTTCAACCATTTTTAATGTTTAAGCTATTAAAAGGTGCTCTTTTCACTGTAGGAATGGTGTTGGTCTTGTCTGTCCTGGCATTCTTTGGCTTTTTTCCTCCATTTCTGTAGCTAGATCAATGCCCTCTCTGCTGCGAAAAGGCCATCATTAAAGGATACCAAGTGGTTAAAAACCTTAATTTTCCATGTCATTAGACAAATAGCACTGGTGATAGCACTACATATTTCCATTCAGAAAGGGAATATAATTTAACTGCCAGTGTCAATTCTTTTAGCACTGTGACTATCCTTTGATAGCCACTTTTCTCAGAGATCAGATGGGAGAAAACACTGTCTCAATCTCTTCATTTTCTTGGCCTTTATTTTGATGTAGAGGTTTCTAAATCACACCCAGTCCAGGACTAATACACTAATGCTTGTCTCATAACTTGTGCACACTACAAAGGTCCTAGAGACACTCAGAGATAATTTATGTAACTGGAATAATTTAACAGGGATGCCAACATAACTAAGAATGTAGTAAATATATGGATAAAAAATCAGATTTTCACTGATTTCACGTTTCTGCCCTCATCTGGTTTGGGTGCCAAGTTTTATGCTAGCCTAAGAGGTTTATCTTAATGTATGTGCAGGCATCTGTACAGGTACATTTATTTTCCTTTTCTCACATTAAATTCATTATGTGATGTTCAAAAGACTGATATATATTAGAAAACCTTTAGGCATTTCAATGTAAAAAGGACAGTTTATTAAAAGGATAGGTTATTACTTTGAACAATGACTTCAGTGTGTACATTTAAATATGGAATGATTATCTAGTCCTGACCTGCATTGGTCGGAATCTGTACAACTAAACTTTTATTTATAAATGCACGTTTTCATAAATAGATATAAGCTAATAAGACACTTATTTTCAGATTCTGTGTGGTCATTTGTGAGTCTTTTGCAGCCCACAGTAATATAGTCTCATAATTATTTTGTCAATAATTTTATAAGCAAGTGTAATCACAATTGCATTTATGAGCCTGTGATTTTGAGAAGGTATTTATTCTGGGTTAGAAAAAAAAAATGTGGCTGTGGTTAAAGAAACAACTAAGGCTCTCTTTCTGTACTCAGTATATTGGTGGGCAGAGAGAACAAATTTTTAGTAGGAAAAGGACGTTGTTTTAAATGCTTAAAAGCTTATCCATAACATCTCTCCTTGAAGACCCTGAAAAGGTAGAAGATAGTGAGTCAGTAGCACTAAGTTCTCTTTCCTGCACCTTCCTGGGCAGGGAGTGCATCTGGAGCCTGCAGACCTTGTCCAGGTGAGCAGCGTTGCTGAGATGGAGCTCCAGGGTAGCAATGGGGGAATAAGCTCCTTCGTCTACATTACACAACTAAAGAGAAGTGGACCTTGGGTCTAATCCCACTGATCTTCCCACAAATGAGCAGTTCTGTGAAATGGTGCTCATGAGTGAACACTTCTTGCACAAAAGGTATTACAGAAGAGAGCTACATGTCTCTCAGAAAACAAATATACAATTAAAGCAGCATTTGTAGGTTTCAGTTAGGGTTATCTTTCAATGCAGGTGAACCATCATTTCTTTCTGCAAATTATTTTCATTAGCCGTTTTAACTCTTCCTGAGAGCTCTTAATAATTGCTTCAGAGTAGAATGTGTAAAACTGAAAATTATTTATGATGCTGATTAGAACTACAGAATACTAATATGGGTGGTCAGGAATAATTTACCATAGCAGGAAAAGCATTATTTAATTGTTTAATATAGAAGTTTAATTATGCTTGCATATAATTATCATGTAAATATCACTGTGCTCACTTTAAGAGGTTATTTCTAAGTGTGCCAAAATTCTGAAGCAATCTGAAAAGAATTAATTTTTTTTCTTGCCTCCCTTCACAAGTCTCTCAAGTACACTGTGTGTTTTAACTTAAACCAAAATATAGCCAAAGGCAGACAGGAGTTCCAACAGTGACCAGTGTAATACTCACTGCTTTTAATTACTGTAACAATAAATCACACAGGAATGTCCTCCAGGAACTAAATGATTTTCTAAAAACATTTGAGAATATTTTTGAAATTCAATTAATTGAAGGTACCAGATAAAAGGTACACATTCTTAATGGCTATAAAATAACCCTAAGGGATGTAACTGAGCTCCAAGCTTAACTTCAAAGTGTGACACAAATACTTACAGTATTACTTTAAAAGTATTCAGATCAATGAATCAGTTAAAATTACTTATACATTTACCAACCTTTTCATTTTCTTTCTGAATATGATAGAAAGAATTGCTCTCATTTCCCAGGATACAAAAAGCAGTTGAGACCTGTAAAAGAAATTGTAATTAAAGCCAGCCTTCAGTCAAAATTGCTATTATGAATTTTTGGTTGACACAAGATAAAGGGGCCAGCGAAACATAAAAGTGACTTGATAAAACATACATTTAGACATTTTATTCTGAAATGTAACTGGTTTGTGGAGATATTTCAGGTTCTGAGATTAAATGTATCCTTTTTAAAGCCGGTAAGCATTTTTCTGTCGTTCAGTCCAACCAAAACGTCACCCTGCAAGCTATATGGAGTACGACTGTGTACCTGAGCAGCTATCCGGTTGTGGGCCAAATCAGTTTTCTTTCTGTTTTCTTCTCTTTGGACCCACATGGCTTTAAAAGGTGCTGAACATCTCAAACAGTTACAGCATGCCTTCTGTTTTTGCAGGTAGTAGCCAGAGGTGATACGCCAGCTAATACTCAGTAGGATCTGACTCTTCGAATAAATACCTTGGCATTTGGCCTGCAGTTTACGAGCAACAGAGGTTGCTTTAAAATAAAAGTGTTTAAACCATCACAGTTTTCTGATTTGCAAGGTGATTTTGTAACGCAGCGTGACTCAACAGCAGGAAAGTGTTAAGAAATATGTAGAAGACAAACTGTGGCAGCCAGTCAATTTCTTGTAGCAGAGGTGTTCTGTTCTGAGCAGCTCTTCCTTCCCCTCTGTAACCTCAATCTAGAGCCATGCTCCTAATTGTTCCCAGGCCACAAAAGCATATCCTAGACCCACAGATATCATACCATAGAGACAAGGATTAAGTTATATGATACAACTGCTCATTACAATTATTCACTGATCAGATATAAATATTAAACTGCATAGATATTATTCCTTGGTGCAGAATGTTTAGAAATAGTTAAACCAGAATTATGCACTCATGTACGTTCATGCACATCTGTGTTTGTGCACACAGAGGGTAAGGATACATGGAAGTGTTGGTTCTGTATGAAGGGACTATATTCCAAGAAAACAATGAAAATACTCTATAGAAGACTAATTAGGATATTTTCCAATGACTACCCACTTTTGGTACTCACTGATAATGTTCTTGGCAGCATGTTAACATTTTCTCTATATTTAATATATGTTAGACTGAGTAAAATATGACAATAATGCTGCAGAGATAAGTGCATTTTTATCTCATCTGTTTCTTTTCCATGGTCATTGAAAATCATAAAGACCATAAGAATATTTGAGTACTTAATATTGATATTATGTCATGAAAATGTAACATTTTTTTAGAGCCCTGTGCAGTAATTCTGCAGCCTGCAGGTGTGTGTGTGCAGGGGGTGGGGGGGTGAGGGGGTGGTGTCACTGAGCACACAGTAGTCACTGAAAAGGCTCACAGTAGATTGCAGTTCCAAAAACACAGTTGCCGACAAAACATCTGTTACATAATAGTTATTTTAAAGCTGCACATAATAAATACAAGACTGAAAACACCAAAAAGACTCAGGTTTCGTCAAAGAACTCTGTTGAAAAGGACATAGTCTAACCATGACATGCTTTTAATCAAAGACTGTGCACTGTGGAAGACAGTTTGAATATTATGGGCAAATACCTGTAATATTCACAACAGACACATGTCTACCAAATTAGCACCTGTGATCTGCAGTCAGATTCAAATCAGTTCTGTGTAAAAAAGCCTGAACTTTCTGTTAAGTGTTTGTTTCACCAATCACTCCAACCCACTGTTCACAAGCATTTAAAAACTTTTCTCTTCTGAGAACTATGCAGGTTTTTTCAAGAGCAGTTAGGTTGTTTATTTCAGAAGGGCTGCTTGTCTGATGAAGGAACATCTGGATTTATGAGTATGTAATGTCTCCATGTGTTCTGAGAAATATAGGACATCACTGCATTTCCCCTCTTCCCCCTCCTTTTTTCTTTTTTTTAAATCAAGAAATATTTAAAAAAAAAAAGTTTCTCCATCTTTTTCTTGATTTTTTTTTTTTTGACTGGGAGGATTAGTCTGTGGTGAAACAACTGAACTGCAGTAATAGAGACAAGCTGAAGTAAAAAACGTGTCAGAGTACTGGCTTCAGATAAAAGCTGGGTAAACCCAGGATAGCTTGTCTAGAAGGCAGAAACATTTCATTGAAAATATGTGTCAAGAAAGGTTAAATACAATTTACAGAAGAAAAAAGTATCATCATATGTCTGATTTTTAGGTTTGCAGAAAGTCAGGGCAATCAAGATATGAAATGTAATTAATGTTTGTCGTAAGGTGCCGTTTCATCTGCGTTGTATTTTCCAGTTAACACTCCTCCTCCTCCTCTCCCAAGCATCTGATTTCATAGCAGGTAGAGTTATCAGTCCTAAGGATACAGAGAGTGGGAGCTCAGGGATCTCTTCAAAATCCTCATGAATGTTGAAGAAAGGATGACTCCATTTCTTGTCTTTCCCCATGTCCAGAGACAACAGTGAGAGGCAAAAGATGAAGAGCAGCTGCACGTGTCCACAGAGATAGTATCTCATTGGACATTTCAAACCTGGCACAAGGCTTTCAACCACACTCAATTCCCTTGCCAGACTGTTCTTCAGGTGGAAGCAGAGCAGAATATGACAAGAGCTGCTGGTGACATTGGTGAAGTGATTGCTGTGGCTGACTGTGCATTAGCCAGAGGACATTTCAGCTGAGGTGACATGACGGAGCCAAAGGTGAATGATTGCCTATGGCACTGCAACCATTTCCAGATATTCCAGCTCTCATCCAAGCTGTAAAAGGATCCTATTGCAGTTTTGGCTAGGTGGTTATATGAGTTGCCATTTGCTTGTGTTTAGACACATGAAGGAGCCTGAGTAGGACAAGCATGAGAAAATCTCTTCCTTTCCAGCATTACCAAGATGCAGGCAACCCCTGGGCTCGCCCAGACTCAGTAACAGGAGTTTGGCTGGACCCTTGCTTTTTTGTCTACTGACACTTATAGCTTTAATCAGGAATTAAAACCTTAAGCTGACAAATCTGTTTTGTGGTTCACTGTGAGACTGTTGTTGGCTTGCAGTCTTGCATCAGATTTTCTTATCAAAAGGCAGTAAGCCACCTTACACTTGATGTGTAAAGAAAGCTCTCCTAACTCCGTCAGCTCCTGGGCTTCAGACAGTGCTTTCTAGTTTCACTGAGAATCTGGGAGGAGGACTTGCTCTAAGTGATGATCCCAGCTGACTATTTGCTCCATGAAACTTAAAGATTTCAAGCAGAAAGCATGGTGCAGTAAAATCTTAGATGATCTGAAAACCCAAAAAGCTATAGATGGACATAGAAGACTGCATGAATGTAAGACATACAAATCTGGGGTTTTTTTCCTGCTTAAAATATTTTATGTGAATTATCTTGCTGTGAAAAGGCAGGTGGGGGTACCACAGTGACTCCTGAAAGGAGAAGAGGTTGCAGGAAGACTGGGAGGGCAGCTTGTTCCCTGGGTCCATATTATGATAGCCCTTGAGGTATGTTACTGTAATGTTTGACCTCTGTGTAAGAGGAAAAAAAAACTCAAAACCTTTTTTTTTTTTAATTTCCTACTTAATGTGATAAACTTACTTTCAAGGCAGCTAGCTTAAGCTATGTTTCAGTAATGATCAATAGCTTTACAAGGCTGCCTAACCTGTCTGTCTTTTTTTTTCCCCCTGGAATTACAAAGTTCCATGACATGCTAGCCAGAAAATCTCCAGCATTGCTTACCTACAGTTTAGCTAACTTAAAATAACTCAGACCAGCTTTGTGAAGGCACTTCATAGTTACCAAAAGAGACAGGCAAGAGGGATCTTTATAAATTAATAAAAATTCAGTCATTAAAACTGCAGTTCAGGAGCCCAGTCCCAGCTCCCTCTTAATTTTATTTCTATCTTTCACTAAGCCATATGAGTTTATTCTTGTCTTGCCTCAATGGCATTAAAAAATACAGGTGAAACTCACTGATGAAACAGGGTGGCGATGAAAACTTTTTCTATTTTGAATGCCCTTTTTCTGTTTTGTAGTTTTGTTGTTCACATGGAGGTGCATGTGCCAAAGTAAATTTGTTAGATAGTACAAGTTATAATTGAAAGTGTTATAGACAGAACTAGGAAAAAAAGCCAGTTCTAACAATACAAATAGAAAACGAATCTTGTGTTACATATAAATAATGCAATTAGTGAATTCCACTAAGAATAGTAATTGTTCATTGCTTCAGATCTGAAAGATATTTTGAAATGCTCTGGAAAGCTGAATGAGAATATTTATCTTCAAAATCAAGTTCAAATATCTTACCTCCAAGCAAATGATGTAATTCCCAAGTAGTGATCACATTACAGAGTTAATGCTAAGGGGAACTAAACTGAAAGCATCCTAATATAGAAGCTCAGCTGAAATAAAACTTTGAAGGAGTTTCTCAGAAGAATATAAGAAAAAAAAGATTATTGTGAAAAATAGCAAGACGGAAGGAGGCCTAGGATAGTCACACCAAACACTCCTCTATTGTGCTTTCACATGTGCATTGTAGAATCATGCCTCAGTGCAGCTGAATCCCATCAAAGGTTTTGTGTAAGCCTAATATCTTTTTTTCCTCTGGAAGGAAAGGTTTATACTAGTGCTATAAAGAGTGGTACAGGTTCTGTGTATGTAACCAATTTGATTTTCTTTCTTCATAAATAGCGTTTGCAGTGGATGAAATGAGTAAATTGATGTGGTAGGAGTGCCCATCACAAAACACTTTTAAACGCACAAATGGCAGTCCAGCTTTCGTACCTAAGCACTTAGCTTCCTTTAGCAGGATTCCAGAAAAGAAGGGTAATTCTACAGGTAAAAAAAAATGCCAAGAATAAATATTTCCTCTTGCTTTATGTGCCTCCAACATTTGTAAAGACATAAACCATCATGTCTTAGGGTATAAGCCAATTGTGGAACTTGAGTTGCTGTAACAGACAGTTTTTTAGTCTTTCTCTGCAGCAAATGGCACTGGTCAATATTAGAAATAGGAGAGTTGGTGGATAGACTATAATTCTGTTTCAGAGTAGCCATTCCCATATTTTTTCCAGATTCAGCTTTTCTTTCTTGATGGCTAAGATTATCAAGGATATTTACCTCAACACGCCAGTCACTATCTTGATTGAAGACAAATTTATCTGGACTTCCGTTAACTGGTTTAGAGGAAATTGTCCTTCTGGCAGCAATATCTCCTTGGGAATTTCAGTGTTAATTTTTTCTTTAGCTGTTGAACCAAACCAGGAGTCAAAATATATGTTTAGGAAGCTAAATGAGTTTTTCAGAGCCTCTGAGCCTCCACCTGGTCAGCAGCAGCTAATGCTCAGCATCTCTTTGACCAGGTCTCATTTAAATAAAGTTTTTAACTCTTTTATGTATCAAGGGGTGGAACTCGCTTCCTCATGCCAACTTTTGCGAAAAGGAGTGCAAGAATTTAGGTTAGGAGGGAAATCTCATTTAGGGATTTAACAATTACAAAAATAAAGTAAGAAATGATCTTGTGACTAAGACAGTGGATTTAGAAGCAAATAAACTCTTACCAGTGTTTTCCCTGATGCATTTAAGTCAGAGCAAGTTGTGATGAAACATTCATGTCTAAAGGAGCAGAATAGGAACTTGAACTCTAGTCTTCTCTGAGTTAAACTGAATACGTCAACAATATCTCTCAGTCAGAATGTTTAGATTTCAATTCCAAAATGGAAATTTTGACATTTAAAAAAATATTTATTTTTTTTAACATATTGGAAACCTTGAGAGTAGAGGTAGAACAGAACTGGTCCCTTCAGGGAACTTTTCACTTAAATCCGTACACATGTAGCCTGATTTTCAACAGTTATATTGAGCACTCAAGAACTCTTTAGACATCTACAGGACCTCGAGAAGAATGGAAGAAAGGTGAGGTGGAAAAGTGTATGGCAGAAAAGTTCTTATTTCTGAAATCCAGACACGATTGAGAGATTTAAAACAAATACACATACATATGCACTCACACACAGACACACATACATATGTAAGGCAAAGACTATTTTTTGTCCTTGTCTTTGAAAATGCTGATCTAAAAGTTTTAGAATGTAGCTGATTAAAAAAAAAAGTCAATGAATTAACTATTACTGGAAATTCTTAGAAAATTTTAATTTGAAAATTTCCTTGCAATATAGTCTGCCCTAAACTGTAAAAAAACAAGTAAACTTGGTTGCTGTTACTGAAACTGGCATTGCTTAGCTGAAAATGCTTCAAAACTTAGAAATACCAGGTAAGAAGATGTAAGAAAAAAACATAATCAAAATTTATTTTGCATCTTGAAGTGCCTCATGACAATTTACTGGTAACAACTGGGAATAGGAACAAATGACATTAGGCTAATGATATGCACCTAATTGAATGACTGAAAAAAAGAAATTGAATTTTTATCTCTTCTAATACTTGATGCCTCTATAGTTAGATCTTATAAAGATCTGTTTTTAATCTGAATCCAATATTTTAGACAAGAAATTGCAAGAGAAGAGAAAAGTCTTTCAGTAGCTTCAAATCCATTTAAATGTGAACAATTGCTCCTTGAAAATTCTCCTTAACAATACCTAATATCTCGTGGCATCTATATTTACAACATTTCAACATCAGCAATATTTGACTCCTAAGACTCTAGCTGATAACTGAGCCAGGTACATGGTCCTTTTTGGGCAATTCAGTTTCCCCACTGCGATATGGCTTAGTATTGTGCAGAGGGTTGTTATCACGGAAAAGAGAAAGCCATTCAATGAGACCTTGATAAACTATTCAAAGATTTTTTTTTTTCACTGATTCTCTCTTCATTGGGTGATGCAAACAGTTCCCAAACCTGCCCTCTCCATTGTGATGGCAAGAATACATTCCAACTCATGCAGTTAAGCAGTATTTTGTCAGTGCACATTGCCTCTCCTGATAATTAGACCAGGCTGCAATGAGGACTTCCTTTTCACCAGAATTTCTAGATTCCTGAAGAGACATTGAACTAACCTTGTTTACTACCCCCTTCATAATCATGCAGTATAGGTCCTTTATTTGTTAGCCTCAGTACTAATATCAAAGTTCTTAAAGTCATTTGAAGAAACTACTTTGGAAACCACTTCCTAACATCTGGGCCTTCTGGTTGAGCATGTATTATGGTCCTTTCTCATCTTCTTAGTATAAAGAAGCATATTTTGAGATATGGGCATTTTTTGACTAGTGAGACACTGTAATTGTCAATTTGGAAGCACAGAGGTGATGTCTCAGCCTTGAATACTCTGCAGCAGAGTGTACAAAAGTTTCAATTCACTGTAGGCCAATGACCTCTCAATAACGAAGGGTGATGTTTCCCTTCTGTGTGAAAGTTCTAATACTTGCTCAAATGAGGTGCATTTGCCTAGCCTGAAGGTCTCCGGATTAGGTTGGACTCAGAGTGCACCTTTCTTCATTTCAATGAAGGATCCTTCCTTTCAGGTTGTGAAACATCTAGGAGAAACGCGTTTAAAAATTGTCCTTCATTCACTTTCTCTGGGAAGAGCTCTGGAGCCTAGGATTTATTTATTTTTGATTGCTTCAGAATATTTTGGGGGAATTTCTTTTCTCTCCCAAAGAAACTTTTTGTGAAGCCACCTTTTAAGAGGTGACTGCTAAGATATGTATGAACATCTACATTCTATTTGAGGAATTGTCTTTATACTCAAGCAAATGTTTGGAATAGAGATACAGAGAATTCATTTTCTAATTACATAATGTGAATATTTGCTCTCTATACGGCAGCCTTGCTGCTTATTGCTATATTAGCTTAACGTGAAGGATTTTTTTTTTCTTTTAGTTTTAGTGTGATGTCTGTTTTAGGTTACAGGAAAGACATGACTTGTGGTTTTCCGAGATAAGAAAGGTAAAAGAAATTTTTGAAAAAGGAGATGCTTGCTAGTCATCTTCTTGTCATTACTTCCTCTTTCCTGCTCTACATCCCTTCCTGCTTCCTTTCTTTCCTCAGACCAAATAGTTGCATTTGGACATTCTGGTTTGAAGAATGTGATTGTAAAGTTTTTCTGGAGAGACCTGGATATGTTAGAGTCATTTGTACTCCCTGTTTCCAGACCATGGAACTGTTATTTAACTAATGTGAGGAACAAGCAGTGGTTGTTTATAGAAGGACTGTAGAGGAGAGGAGGAGGAGATTATGATAGACTGAATTAGTAATTTTTTTTTTTTTTTTCATAGAAAAGTGGTTCTATGATACTGCAAAAAGGACTTATGGTCATCTCAGTGAGTTACTAATTTGTTACCTTCAAGTAAAATCATATCTTCAGAGCCAGCCTATTTTTATACTGGGGTGTAGAAGAGCTGTCCTGTGTGGCAACGTGATGGATAACTTCATTACACAACTTAAGAAGCTCTTCTTCCCTTTCTTGTACCTTTTCACAGTCTAGTTAATCACCTCACCTTGGTTAAACCAACTGACTACTTCAGCATTGAAAGTATGCAGAATTAACATTTTACTGCACTAGTGCCAGATAAAGGCATTTTTTTTTTCCATCTAGAAAACTACCAGTCTTTTTTAAATGGTTCTGGCTTCTCTGTCTGATGTGTAGTGCAGCTGACGTCATTCCCAGACAAGGGATTAAAAGTCATGCTCTCAACTTCCATCTCTTCTCCATCTTTTATCCTCATAAGAATATAATGTAAGGATGGCTGTCCTGGGCTACCCCTGTCTTTGATAGTGGCACATACTGACTACTGAGTGTGCATGATCAGGCAGAGGTTGCAGAGATTTTTCTCCAGAATAATATGTCAACTTCCAGCAGTCTATGATTCAAGGAGTTTCTGAGTCCAAGATGATAAAGTCCTGGTTACCATTGCTGGGTCTGATCCTCATCCTAACCTATGGGTTACCATCCTGCCCAGCCTCAGCCTGCCCCTAGAGAGGTGCCCCTTCTCCAATGTATCTAACGTGAAATGACTTTGATGCTTCTTGCTGTGGACATTCTCCATCTTTTTGAGATGGAGGATGGAATCAGATCTGTACACAGAATTGAGCACACTGGTTCACTTCAGATTTATACAGTGAGTGGTATAACAAGATGTTTTTTAAAAAAATATTTCTTGAAACACTTTAATAATCACAATTTTAACTTTGTAGTTTCATAAAACTGGGTGAACATTGCTTTCATTCCTGGAGCCTGAATCATGTAAAAAATTACTGCAATTTTAAATAAAAAGAGAGGCTGTTCCCAACCACTGAGAATATCAACTGTACTAGATTTTGAAGTCTTCATTAGAGTCGGGATTTGTGTCTGTAAGACCTTATCAGCCCTTCCTATACACAGAAAGATGGATTTTCCTGTTGCAAGATTTTACACAGTAAATTTCACTGCACTTTCTTTTTGTAAGCAATGTTTATAATGTCTTCCTAAATTCTGGGATTCTCTTAACAAATAAGAAGGACAACGCTGAAGTACTGTTTTGAGATGGCTATTATAAGACTCTTTTTCTTGTTTCTTTTCAATCGAAACATTTTTACTCAAAGGTCTTGCGTAAACACAGCTTGAAAAAGAAAACCAATATAACATTATATTTTGTCACCATCAATCTTTTGCTATGTAAATCGAGATGCCTACAGGACTTCAGAGAGTTCAAGGCCTGCCTGTACATGGGGTTTGTACAAACAATGAAAGATTTACAATGTGTACAATGTAATACATACTTTTACGAAAATACTGATTACAAATCAAAGTATAAAAGAATATGGGTAGAAAAATAAAAAAGAGCAAATGTTGATCACAAAAGGGAAAAAAAGGGAGTAGGGAATACATCTGGCAAAATGTTTTTATGAAACACTTCTATTTGAAAACTATACATCAAATTATTTTGCCAAAAATTGTGCTTAATTTTCAAATTAGCCATAGCATTAAAAATGAAATATTTTAAAAATAAATATGAAAACCCTAACAAAAGAGCAAGAGTCCATCCACAGCTTGATTCTGAGAGAGTCATAGGGCATGCCTATGGTAAGATATAGCAATCAGCCAAGGATGTAGTGATATTCTCCAAGGCTCTAACCATTCTCAGATTAGAATCAGTGATAAAGGTAATGCAACATGTTTGGTGGGCCCTGATTTTTTTTTTTCTCACATTAACTTTTCTGATTCTGTTTTGACTTGCTCTGTGTTTCAGCATTTGCACTATCCTGTGGCAAGGAGCTCCAACACTTGTGTATGCACTGTATGAAGTATTATCTTTTGCTTGTTTTGAGCTTACCACATGCTGATTTCATGCTGTGATTCTTGCCTGCTGGCATTCACTGGAAAACTACACTCAGCATCTAATAACAAAAGAATGGAGGCTACTGTATTAGGACAAATCAGGATAGTAATATATTACCCATCAAGACAAGATAGGACAGATTGAGGTCGTGTTAAATGAAAGTCCCAAAGCTGCAACACTTCCTAAAAGACAGAAAGTGCCATTCCTCTTTCCAGTGTAGTACTCCCCAGCAACCTCCCTCAGATCTATTTCTGAAAAGATTTTCCATCTCTTTGGAAGAGATAGAAGCTTAGAAGAAGCTGGCAAAGTTGGGTTAAATATAGACTTTAGGTATAAAAATAAAAAAGGCTTTAAGTGCACAAGTATAGTTTGGATTGAATATGGAAGTTAGTGCCTATTATCAATATTAGAGAATGGCAAATTTAGGCATAAAATTGCTGCCTATTTTACTGTCTGACTGTGCCATACTGTCTACCAGAGAATCTCAGAAACTCAAAATGGTCAGGATTGGAAGGGACCTCTAGAGATCATCTAGTCCAACTTCCCCGATAAAGCAGGTCCACCTACATTAGGTCACACAGGAATGTGTCCAGGTGGGTTTGAAAACCTCCAGAGAAGGAGACTCCACAGCCCTCTTGGGCAGCCTGTGCCAGGGCTCCCTCACCCTCATAGCAAAGAAGATTCTTGTCATGTTCAAGCAAAACTCCCAGTGTTGCAGCTTGTGTTTGTTACAGCTACTAAGACTAAGAATTTAAGATGCCAGTCTCCAAGAAACAAATGTCTCTCTGTGCAATGAATGACACCAAATCATATCCATAACTATGTATAAACAATATTAAAAAAGACCATGAGACACACTTTGTTATCTGGTACTGAAATCTCTCACTCAATTTCGTAGCCTCTACTGTATTAAGAATCTAAAACTAATTTCCTGGCAGTGATGTAAGATAATCAGTTTTACTCTACCCAGTAGACTTTGAAAAGAGATCTGCACACAGATCCTTGATGGCAACATTAAGTTAACTTCACTTTTGGAAAAATAACTGTCCAATTTTCTGTCAACAAATTGGGCATAATCATATGATGAGGTATGATAAGCAGTAAAAACCAGATCAGTTTTGAGCAACACGTACAGGGGTGTCAGGGAAAATCCAAGAAACCATATGAGAGAGTACTGTGCTAATGCCATAGTAATCTGTTCATAGCACTGGCAATTATCTATCAATTAAGTGTTATCTGTAAGAATAGCCTTCTTTGAATGTAATTGTCTATTCTGATTTTAATCAGATACTTTTTGGTTTATACACTGAAGAATGAAGTTTTCTATGCTTAAGGAATTTTTATTCCACGGAGATGTCCTGAGTGTTCCCACCGACCTCCACCTGCTTTCAGAACAGTGCAAGTTTCCTGTGGGTTTTCCAATAATAATTGCCACACAGAGCTCTTAGGATACTTTAGATGATGTTAAATGCCTTTTTTGTTGCAATTTGGGCAACTACATGCCCCTCTTCCATCCTCTTAAATTTTGAGCTGTTGGGCTGAAAGAAAAGTGAGTTCTTCTGCTTCCTTTCACACAAGGAAAGGATGATATTCCCTTTTAAAGTCATTAGTATTCCTTTAATGTCATTGACTATTTCCTTGGGTTTTTTTGATTGGTTTTTTGTTTTTTTTTTTTTTTTTGCAATGAGGAGATGCATAAAAGTTCACAATTTGTGCTTACCTTTGCATGTATTATTTTATTTTCTCCTACTTTTTCTCTCCAAACGAAAATCTGTTATTGTATTCACATTTATGTTGTGTGAATACCTTCCATTTGGACTCTGTTATGTATTTTATATTAGGTGACTAGACTTAAGCACAACATTCTAAATGAAATCATACAACTGGGCTCTAGTAGTATGTAGCGTGTTAATTTGTAGCGTGTTGGTGTCCATGAGCCTCCAGACTGCATAAAGTTCCTTTGGGCTGCAAGCTATGCAAACATGGAGCTCTTGCCTGGAGGATCTTCCAATCAAATTTTAAAACAGATGTTAAAAACTTGAATAAATTATAGAAATGAGGAAGGAAAAGTGTGCAAAAAGTAAAATAGTTTATAAGCAGTTCTACAAACCCAAATAATCTGAATGATGATGGCATTATATAATTTTTCATGTATTATTTTAATCCCTTAAAAAATATATTGTAAGATTTAGACCCCAAATTCCACAAATAATTAATACTTGTGTTAATGGAGATGCTGACAATGACTCATTATCTCCTATGCTCAGCTCCCAAATGATTGCCATTCACTTAGAGCTCATGAAGGTGTATCGTCAACTCAGATCATATTGAATGTTTTACCTTCCACTGTACATTAACATGCCTTTGTTAACATGGAATTTCAGCTGCAGTCAGGCTGTGCAGCTGTCTATCTTTTAAAGTGCCTCTGGAGTTCCACACAGTTCTTCAAGGTTTTCAGTAACCTAAATTATTTTGACATCTGCGAATATGCCACCTTGGACTTCACCTTTTCCCAAATAATTAATAGACACATTAATTAATCATTTCCCTGCATTTTTAAAAGAGTTCTGCTGTTAGCTTCATTGTTTATATGAGGATCACAGTACAGGAATAATCACTAAGCCAAAGTGGCCACACTTTTCCCAGGTCATTGACTATAAAAATAGCCATCATCTGATGCTTTTGAAATCAGAAATTATTGTAAACAAAATCTAAAGGTAATTCCTTACTTTAGACCTGCATTAAACAGAAGAAAGTCCCAGTATATGGTTATTCTGGGCCAATGGAGACTAGTAACTCCAAACTGAAGTTGTCTTTGAATGCTGACTGCACCTCTTCTGTTTGAAATGCAAGGTATCCACGTCTCAAATATAGGAATGTATCCTGGTGAAACATACAGTGTCTCAGGTAAAAAAGGCAAATCAGTACACCAATGAAAAGCTCTGTCTTAGAATTCACCTAGAATTAGATCTTGCAGCCCATTGACAAGAGCAGAGTGAGCATTTAAAAATCAATCTCTTAGATGTGTGTGAGTTTTCAGTCTGAGATAAAATTTAAAGATGTGGCTTCAGATAGATTTCACTGCAATATTCTGATCTAGAAATGCTGATAAAATAATGCGATTTTTATTTCAGAGGTGGGCCATTTACATCTTAGCCAAATATAGCTAGGAAAAGGAACTGACTGCAGTAACCTCTTTGCATAGTCAAATAGCAGAGAATCTCTTATTCTTGAAGTAGTGGCCCTCTGGTACAAAAGGCAGTGCTGTAAAATATCTAATGGGACTATTCACGGTGAATTGGATTTTCAGAAGCTTGAAGCTCTGGATTCCTATGGAAAGCAACAGAAATTAGGCAGTTTCTAAAAATTCTGCTGAGCATCTATTTGCATATTCCTATGTTGAAATATTATTTATGTTGTACTAATTTCTGAACATTTGGGTTTGGTTTTGAAATTATTTGCAAGCTTTTAAAATGTTACCTTGGCCACTTTAGTAGATTGTTGGGCAAAGACTGAATGCGATCTTTTTGCAGTGATAGTTTATGAGAGTAAACAAAACTGAGAAAATTATCTCTGAACAGAATAAAGATTAAATAATGGATTTCCTGCAATAGTAGATACAAGTTACTTTTAAGGCAATTTATTTTTCTTAGGAATTCAAATGATTTTCTTTTAGAACCTACCGATTTGGAAAGACAAAGGTTCAGAGCACAGATGGCTGTAATATAGTTGGCACATCAGTTGCTGTCAGCTTTTTGTCACTTCTAATTCCTGCATTTTGTTTTCTGCCCTGGAAGAGTTCCCAGGTACAAACAACACTTTACGCAGCTTTGTTGGCGGCAACTGATATTGTTTCAGTTCTGAATTTCACATTACTAAAAGACCCTGGGAGAAATTTAGAGAGCTACAAAAATAATCCGGATGGAAACAATGGAAGACAAAATTGGTTTATGGGCATGGAGTGTAAAAGTGAGGTGTGCACAGCTTTGTCAAGAGGTGGCTGCAGAGCAAAGTTGGTAAGAAACAGAGAGCTGTATGCTAATAGTATATAATGGCTGAAGACTTTTCAACTTCAGGAAAATCATATGGTTTAAGAGGATCCAATTGTAAGAAATAAATATAAAGTGAGAAAAAAAAATCAGGTATATGAAATACTGTAATATCAAGACTTTAGTTTGTGAAGCAGTTTAGTAATCAAACAACTTAGGTAGGAGAGTATCCCTGCTAAGGAAAGGTATGGCATATGTGCTGGATGAGACTGTGGATAGAATTCAGCTCTAGATTCTGACAGCTAACAGAGGCATCTGTTGTCTTAGATGAGTGTCTAAGTCCTATCAATGTCAATGGGGCTCTGGGACTTATTCATTTGCCTAAATGTAGGCATCTAGTGTTACTTAAGTTGCCATGGGCATCACCTTTACCCACAAGGTCTGGCCAACCTGGCACAGGGTATAGGGAAGATTTGTGCCCCCTTGCAGCAGCAGCTGGAGACTGGGCAGGCTTTGGCAACAGGAATCTGCCTTGGGTCTCCAGACATTATCGGTCACATTGGCAAAAGCTCCTTTGACTTCAGAGGGAGCTGGGAGCACCCCCCCTCCCTGGCTTACACGCAGACACCTAATGTAAACAGCTGAAGTGATATTTCAGAGTCCAGAGCTGAATCCTGCCTTAGCTGTCTTTTTCGTTTAATCTTTCTATGACAAAGTAATTTCTGTTGTTGATAAAGTCATCTGCAGATTATAAAGTAGTATCAGCTATAAAAGCATCTGGAAATTAATTCTGGTATGTAATTAAATAATATGCTGCCTTTTCTCTTATAATGCTCTTAGAATAGCATAATAAAATTTCAGTGTTTAATTGAAGTTTTAATAGTTTTGAAAATTATTTGTATCTTTCCAATTTCTTCTGTGAAGTCTTCTGGGATCGTAAAAAATCTAAGAAAGAAAATTCCAAATCCTTTCCTATTATCTTCTCTGTTTACTTTGGTAATGTCACAAGTTCCAGGATTCTAAATAACTTAATTATTTAGCATTATCTGAATAATATGTAATAAAAAGAGACAAATCATCATGTTTTTTTCAGTAGCAAGTGCATCATACCTGAGTAAATGACCTGACTTTTCCATTAGAGATGACATGGTATGCTCAGAGTACTCACACTCAAAAGAAATGAAATCTTTCCAAGAGTTTTTCTCTTTTTATATATAATTCATATTAGAAATAGATAGCCCACAATTTTAACTTTGAAAATATTCTAATATTTTAAGATTGAAAATACAAGTATTCGTGTCTCACAGTTCAGGACATACAATGTTCATGTCAAATGATCTTTCACTATAACTGGTTTCCATGTGAAAATAAAATTTTACTAAAATTTTGAGGCTTGCTTGGAAAAAATACCAGCAATAAAACCACACCTGATTTGCTTATTTCAAACACCTAAAAAAAATGTAATGAAACCAATTAATTATTTTCTGTTTGTCTGTTTCCCTAACTTATCAACAGCCACTCTGTAACATATAATTGGAAAAAACCTGGCCTACAGCTCAGCCTTAGTAGCTGGTCATAAAACCACACTTCAAAAAGGTGATAAAACCAAGCCAACCTATAATTCACAATGTAAAAGAAAAACAAAAAGCTCGAGCTTTAAACCAAAATGTTTTGTTGTCTGAAGCTGAAAGAATTGATGTGTTGTTAATATTCTGTGTTGTGCTTTGCTCCTGCTTTTATCTTCAACAAAGGGTGACAACATTACAGACTTCTGGAAGAAGTCAAGCACTGTCACTTTTATCAAATGTGGTATCAGCATTTTTCTTTAGTGTTTTTGGCACAATGTTAACTACTCTACCTTGGCTTGGGAAGTGAGTTGACTGCTTGCTTTTTACCAGCATTTTGATCCTCCAGTGAAATTTGTGGGAGTGCAGGAAACTAATTAAACACTTAGAAGACAGAGAGATACCCATTCGGGGAATATAAAGGAAAGGGTAACTGCCTTTGAATGTATTTTGTTTTCAGCTTGCTCTCTTTGTCAGTAAATCCTATTTCTGTGTATGGAATCACTGTGGAGGTTGAAATCCTTTAATTCTGCAGTTTTCCAGAACAATTTATTAAGACTGGATAATGAAGAGCTAACCTAGTGCATACATAAGAAGCTAGTACTTCTGACATTTGACCCTTCAGTGCATAACTCTTTCTGAAGCTCCCATTTCAGTTGCATTTAATATTACTATTTAATGTAACATGATTAGCACATAAAGATATTAAGGTGAAAAACTCTCATTCGAAACTCTCAGGAAACCACGAAGTGGCAAATTCTGTCTGTGAAACAGCTGTCAACAAAGCAACCCCATGAAGGAGAAATTATTCATATATCTTAGCTATGTGTAGTAGCCAGGAATATATGACCTGGCTTTCAATGATTAGGTAGCTGTCTTACTTGTAACTTGTGTTGAGTATGTGTCAGGGTTTGTTTTGCACAGGGATCTTTAATGCTAATTTCACATAACAGCAACATTATACAGCTTAGTGCACAGCAAAAACAAAAGAAAAGGACTTGCTCTCTGTTCTGATCTGGAGGTTAGAAGAATTTGTCCGATAAACAGATATCTGAATGAAAGACCCTGTAACATATATTTCAGGAATATAAATATATGTTGAATCTCAGTGGATACTTGTGGAGAATACATTACAAAGCAAACTAAAAATGCTAGTAATTTCTGAATTCTTGGATCATTTGATATATGTAATTTACTGTCACATTCTTTTATGTTCATATACACAGCCAGGAAAAAATGCTATGTTTTTGCATACTAAATGGTAAAACACAAATTTAAAGGTACTGGACTAATATGTGTTGCATGACGATATTTCTTAAAAGAGCAGACATGAGCAAAAGCAATCAGACAAATAAATTTTGTGCCAATGTACTAAAGAAATCTCTAATGACTCAGTTTAAAAAAAAAAAAAAGTAAGAGAGCTTGTTTTACAGTGATTGTACCTATTAGGGCAACACAGTGTAGATTCGATTGGAAATAAGATATCCAAAGCACTTTGAAGACAGGCTTGTGATATGATGACTCCCCAAAGTCTTCATTGTGGGAAGTAGTAGTTGAATAAGCAACAGAAGGAGTGGGATGCCATGGATTAAGCAGCCTTTCAACTCAAAAATATGCAGCAAGTGAGAACTGAAGAAGCGATCATGAAGGTTGGGGGTGGGGGTAATAAAGTACACTAGTAATTTACTGCTTTCTTTGATAGAACAGTACTCTCTCACTGGTCAAAAAGTTACAGATTTATTGGAGAGCCTCAGATGGACTTTTGGTGTACTGTACAGTAAGAAGACATGCAAAATTTTTGTTTTTCAGACCATGTATGTTCAGTCTTAGATCTATCTATAGGTACTCTATCAAAGTACTACTGGGGTAAGTAAGGCTACGATTCAGTCTTTCTTCTTTCCAAAACATCCATAAAAACAGCAGAACTAATCTGTGCATTTTCAACAAAGAAATTAAGATTTGAAAGTATAAAGCCAAATACAACAATTACAGTGGGAAACAGAGTAGAAAAAAGAAGCTTGGTTCCTTCAATCAATAGTCCTCTCTGTACTTTTTGTGCATGCTTCAGTGATTCTCCTTCAATTCTTCTGTATGAGGCCATCTTGTAGGATTAGGACAGATGACTGATTATAGCTAAAAATGAAACCCACTGGGATTAGGTAAAAACTTCATATTCTTTCAGTGATAAAATTTGGTGCATTTTCCCTTGATATAGCCCAGAGCAGGGATCCTGATGGTGTCTGCCATAACTGCATATGTACCTAGGGCTTTATAGGACCCACCCCAGGATGTTGAACAGCCAATTATGCCCCCATTTCATTGCTTATTGGTAATAGAATTTCAGTAAGTATACAGTCATTCTAACAACTTAGAAATATCTGAATTTATGCTGAGTGCTGGCTTTAAGACAAGACTGCAAATGCCCATTAGGAGGACATAATTTGGCTTCAGGTCAGAGTCTGTGTTTTGGGATTTTTGGTTGTTTTTTTTTTTTTTTTTTTCCACAGGCAGGGTGATTTGAAAAGATCTTCATGCAAATAGAAAGGATTCTATCCAAACACTTTCCAAAGGCAAGCACAAAGGGAACAACTTGCAGTATGTTTTTGCAAAGTCACCAAAACGCTGTCCTTCCAATACCAGGTTCTGCTAACTCTTCTTGTGTGTTTGAAACACATCTTCCTCCGTAGATAATTCCACCATTTAAAAATAAGTAATTATGTTTATTAATATAATTATGTTAGCACAAGAGCTCTCTCTAGTGGAGCCAATCATGCTTTACTGGTTGTGTTTCTCAGATACTGCAAAATAGTCGAAATACTTAATCCTGCTGTCTCCTGAATACAGCTAATGTCAGAAAGGCATTACAGTCCCATAGCATTTGGGGAATGCTGTGTCTGTGAGATACTTAACAAGCCATAATTTACAAAAGGTGCTGGAATTAAATCTTTGCCACTCACGAACATCACTGGCCTCAGCAGAGCTTGGATTTTCTGCAGGTGTCCATGGGCTGCTCAAGAACATGAAATTGTTTCTGAACATCCAATTATATTTGTCAAGTCTTTCTTTCCACTATTTTTTTCTGAATTGTAGTGACTAGAATTGAGCAAAATGAAGAATGTATTGATACTGTGGCTGTTCCACTAGAGCACCATGACATTATGTTTGTCTCTCATCCTGCCTCTTAAAGAACAGCCAAAGTCCCACTTTTGCGCAAGGTGCAGCAGCATTCAAGAAAATCTTGTAGTAGGTAGAGAAGTTCAGGAGACAAGTAGCCTATCCAAATAGCCTTTTAACTCAGTCATGTGGCTGGCTTTTACATCCAGAAGCAAGCAGACATCAAGGCAAAAGACTTAGAGAGGTATGCAACTTAATAGCTCTTTTTAAAATAATCAAACATTGGTTCTCTTGACTGTCTAGTTACTTTGCACCAGAGAAGGAAAGCTTTAAGATAGTGCTTTTGGAGAGAGCAAGGATTTATTTACACTGCATAGTCTTTTCTTTTCTTTTCTTTTCTTTTCTTTTCTTTTCTTTTCTTTTCTTTTCTTTTCTTTTCTTTTCTTTTCTTTTCTTTTCTTTTCTTTTCTTTTCTTTTCTTTTCTTTTCTTTTCTTTTCTTTTCTTTTCTTTTCTTTTCTTTTCTTTTCTTTTCTTTTCTTTTCTTTTCTTTTCTTTTCTTTTCTTTTCTTTTCTTTTCTTTTCTTTTCTTTTCTTTTCTTATGGGTTTTCAGATTCTAATATGTTTGATTTTCACAGCTATGGATATTTTCTCCTTAGATTACCAGAAGTCTCTCTATGAGCTGCTGAAGAAACAAACTGATTCTGCTATGGAAATTAAGTTGCTTGGCTTGAAAATCAGTTAAATTGACTAGCAAAAACATGTTTCTGTGATGGTAGGTGGTTAACAGGGAGGTGCCCCAGGGTTTAATGCAACGGTATGTATTGTTTTAACCAATTCATTTTTTGTTGCCAAGTAGTGGGTGACAAAATCTGTATCAGACAGCTATTTGGAGTAGTTACCATCAGGAAAGATTATGAAAAACTGGATAAGCCATGAGCTGTGGAGCAGTTGAGGAAGTTGAGGTAAACCACACTGGGAGGAATCAGAGCACCCTCATACCTTGGTTACTCTATTATCTTCCTGTCAGATCAGGTAAAGAAATGTAGTCCTGCATCTAGAAGAGGAACACATCTAAGTGGGAGCAGTTAAAAATACTTCCACTGAAATGAAAAGGAGATATCTAAGGAAGCTGACGCTGAAGGCATAAAATGCAAAGAACCAAGTGCCTTCTGTTGGCTTTGTGGTTTACACAGTGCCACAAGAAGAACTGACAGATATTTCACAAAGGATTTGAAGCCTGGAAACCTATCCTAAATGTAAGTAACTACTCCATATTCTTATAAGAAGTCCATCTTTCTAGGCAGTAGACCTGTTAAACAAGAAAGTACCTGTTGTACTTTCAGAGAACTGAGGAGCCAATGCTCCAGTTCTGTCCTTTCTATTTATTTTTTTTTCCAGAAGCCAAATCTTTTGAAAGAGAAGTATTTCCCTCTCTCACAGCTTCTCTCATATCTTCCTCATGTGCCTGTCCCACAATGGGGACAGTGTTGAAGCAACCATCTAATCATGACAAGTAATTTTTCTGAGGAGGCTGTTTGAGGAAGCATTGCTGTGTAGTATTTGAAAGTCTCAAAATCTGCAGAACAGCATTTCGTTGCCTCCTGCTTTGGCCTGCCTCTTCTAGGTTGTAGCTAATGCTCTTTATGACTTTGGGAGGGGTTTTTTTATGATGGGTCTGCTTCTTTTAAACTCCTTCAGTGCCTGTTTTGTGTATGACTCATCCTTTTCCAATGTCATCAGAAGAAAATGGGATAGTATGCATGTAAGCATCTGCACTCTTAATTTTTGTCTTCTCTTCAAGGAGAGAAATGTGCCACTCCGGGGGCTCAGATCATGTCCTTTTAAAATAACACCTGAAGTAGGTCGTGTGAATCTTGACCTAAAATGCTTATTTTATACCCAGTTTGAGTATGAAAAGTGAATGGTCAGCTTGCCATTATTTTCAATACCAAGGCAAGAGTTCTTTCATTGTGTGATAGGAAGAGGTGATTCAAGACATAATTGACCGAGAGTCTAGTAGAAAGTATTATGGCCAGTTGAAGAAATGTAACTGAGAGACTAATCTGGCTTGCAGGAGAATTATTACTGGTGAGGAAGCGTAGAGTGTGGCCTGCCCATCCATCCTGTTTGAATCTGGTGGGGCTGGCAAGCAGAAGGTTGTAGTTTTTTGCTAAGACTGAGCATACTGATAGGGCCATCACTTGAAGCTGAAACTTTAGGTGTTCAAATCGCTACTTTCACACATCTACTCCATTGGCATTTGAAGAAAAGCAAGCTTCTTTCATGCCTGCCGTCTTTTATTCCTCTTCTTCTTCAATTTGTGTGATGCAGAATCACCATCCCTGACAAGGAGAGATAAATTTCAAATTCTGGGTTGAACATTCAGTGTCTCAAGTGTTTTATTCATGGGCACAATATGCAAAAAGTGAGTAGTTTTTCCTATTGTGGAAGTAATGTAATGTTCAGAACTGCCAAAGTTACTTGAATTTGACTTTGCTGTGTTTTTGGGTGAACCTAGAAATAAATGGAAAGTTGAAAAAAGCAGGTACATGTTAAATACATGGTATACCCATAGTTTTAATTCTTTTAGGTCAAAAAATATTCAAATGCATTCACAGTATTTTTGATTGAAAGAATTTGTAATTGGATTTCCAAACACGCTGCTTTCATCTTGGGCAGTACAATGTGCACTTTCATAATAACATGGCTATGTCATTAGAAAGAAGTCCATTTACTAGTTTAGGCATAAAATGAGATACAGAAGAAGACAATAAAATGCTTTCTAACATACTGCACCTTATTTTTTATTGTATTCAATAGAAGCGTGATGAATAAGTAATCTTATAAGTGTATCAGAAGTACACCTTGGCTGATCTCTTAGAAGTGTCGAGATTTCACTGCTATTGAGATTATTCATATTATTACTTTAATTTCTAAGTGCGTAGAACTTTATAATGGATCAAAATATGTGACCACAAGCTGCTTAGATCATCTGCTGGAAGAGGAAAGCTTGCACACTGTAAAAGTAATCCAAGACAGGAGGAAAGGAAATTAAACAAAGATGAAAAGGAACATCTTCTAAATGACTTCTTTCTAAAATATAAAGCCTGTAAATAATAATTTCCTTATTTTCACTTATTCATACTAGCTATGTATCTATAAGGTGTTCTGGGCATTAGTTACATTTTCCTCTAAATTTAATGTTATCTCATGCAAATTAGATTTGCAGCAAACTAATCTGGTCCAGGTAGTAAACGTCACTGCTTGAATTATTTTATTCATCCATTCTCTTTTTTTTTTTTCTTCTATAGCATTTATGCAATTATCAGTGCTAGTCGGATTCTCCCCTCCCTCCCCCCATGAAATCAGAAAAAATTAAATCCAAGGAGCCTAAATAAGGCTTACCTTTTTTTCTAGCTTTTTTTTTTTTCTTTTATAGGAGAAAGAAAAAATAGCTTTATTTGGTTTTAAGACATCCCCAATTTAAAATCTAGTATCAGGACATAACTCATTTTCCTGATAATAACAGGACTTACTGTATTCGTACAAAATTCTTGAAATTTGGTGATTTTGCAGTCTCAAAGACAATAAGAAAACCAGTAGTGTTTGGACTCAGCATTTCATACATGGCAGCTCTACCTGTTTAATAATTAAGACACTTGTTTGACTGCAAGTATAAGAAGGCAGATTTGAATTTTGTTGCTCACAGGGAGAAAATTAGGCTTTTGAATTGACCACTGATTCTTTTTAAACGCGCTTTTGAATTAAGTACTTTATTGGAAAAAGTGTCACAAAATAAAACCTGTTAATTATTCTAGTTTTTGAAATTGTGCATTGGTATTACTGTTTTTGATGTTCATAATATTATGGAACCATTCTAGGTTGGAAAAGAGCCTTAGGGATCATCTAGTCCAACCCTCTTGCAGAAGCAGGGCTGCCTAGATCAGGTAGCACAGAAACTGATGAAACATAGAAAGTAATTGGAGCTTCATTTTGCACATTGAGCCTTTGTGTTCTGAAGCTCACTAGGTACTCAAAATTGCAGCTTCTGAAAGAGACCTTTTTGAAAGACACACTTCCCTTTGAAAAGATTTCTTTTGAAACCTTAATGAATCAGGAAGAGGTTTGTTTTATTGTTTATTGCCAAATACAGACTGACTTTTTTTTCTTTTTCTCTCAAGTAAATGGTCAGCCAGGAATTCAGTTTTAGTACGCAAATGAAGCAGTACAAGAGATACTGCAAGAATTTAAAATGGAAGATATCATCTACTATAATGGCTGATTTGTAGTTATATGTTGCTGATATGCAAAGTATATGATAGTTAAATTGCAGTGTCCTCATTGTAGTTTCTTTAGTGAGCTGAGTACTGCACAACCAGATATAGTCAATACTTTACAAAATATAGACATCAATGAAGACAAAGCTACCATAGATTTTGAGCTCATTTATTAACATAAATGATTAAAAAACCCACAAAGGTGTTACTCCAATGTTTTCACATAATCTCTGTTTTCCACATTGAAACCGTTTTCATTTAGATAATTGTCAAAATTGAGTGAAAACAGATGTTCAGGTCATCAAGGGATGAACACCACCATAGACAGTAAATGTAGAGTTTAAAAACTCCTCAGTAAATCACATTTTTAACTTATCTTAGAAAATAAACATACATATCTGGTGGTTTAACCCTGGATTGGTGTCAGGTACCCACCAAACCCATTCTATCAGTGCCCCTCTCAAAACTGAACAGGAGAGAGAAATATAACAAAGGCCTCACTCATGAGTTGAGATAAGGACAGGGACATGACTCAGCAATTACCATCACGGGCAAAACAGACTCAACTTGGCAAGAACTGATTTGATTTATTAACAAACAATAAAAACAGAGTAAAGAGAAATCAAGACTGAATCTTAAAACATCTCTCCCCACTTCTCTCTTCTTTCCAGGACTCTCCCTCTTCTCCCACAGCGGCACATTTAAAAAGCATTTGACTTCGTACAATATACTGTTTGATTGACCCCCCTACCACTATACCATATTAATAAAACACATGTTAAATAGATTAATATCTGGATAGCCGGCAGGTAATGGAAGTAGTTGTCAATGGAGAGCCGTCACTGCCACTTGCCAACCACTTTATCTTGATTTATCTTTCTCCATATGGAAGTACCTGTTAGAACTGTGATCTGTGACATATTCATATTCACAGGTTATTGTAGCAATTCATTGAAGAGTTGTGGCCTCAAAGTCTATGTGGCATCTGTGTGTTGAAAACCACAATGGAGAAAGTTTAATGGATTGATGGGAGGATTTGGTGAATTTCACAGACAAACTGAAGGTTTATTTTTGTTGTTATGGAACACAAAGTATGAGAAGTTGTTTGTGTTTAGCATGGAGACGAGCATTCAACCAGTTTATAAAGAATGAAGTGTGCAGTGGAATGAA
Organism: Colius striatus; assembly: GCF_028858725.1. NCBI lineage: Eukaryota > Metazoa > Chordata > Aves > Coliiformes > Coliidae > Colius > Colius striatus. The sequence continues at coordinate 29,884,332 of NC_084762.1, forward strand.
TATAGGCACCACATCTGAGTCATCAATGTAATGTGCAGATGGCTAAACTGATGGCCTGAGTCTTTATGATCCTCATGACACACAGGCAGTAGTACCTGGTGCAGATCCTTGGTGGGATCTAAGTGCACCTTAGCCCTATTTACCCAGCATTGCATGTTCATTAATCAACCTGTCTCAAATCAGTCAGTCCTGACTTTTGAGGGGATTTATGTAGATATATTATGCTACGACAGAAGGTGACTTATGTTCAGCTAGTTTAGGGAGGAAATGCCACTTAGAGTTTTGGGATAGCCACAACTGACCTCGCAAACAGGTACACAGAGAAATTCAGCCTTTAGATAAGTCAAAAACTCAATGTCAATTGGTTTCAAAATAACCTTGAGGGGAAAAGAAAAAAAAAATATCTCTTTTTGAGAAGTTATAGAGGAACTAAAGGATTCTCGTGCTTTTGAGATAGAGCTTTATTTTATTATTGAGAGCCAGGAAGATTTTAAGATTGTTGTTTTTATTTATTCTGAAATCATTCCTGTGCCTGAAAAGTTGGGCAGTATTTTGTCTCTGCTGATACAGCTTTCTCTGTTGCATTTTTAAATGATGGTAAAGGGCTCTGGAGTCTGGCAAATATTTTCTTTTACTCTAATATATTAACCTATATCAATATTTCACATTTATGATTATTTCCTTGTCTATTTTTCTCTTCCCTTGGCAGTTACCATAATCAATCATATTGTTCTCTTTAAATAAAACTGAAGAAGGCCACGAAGATGTTCAGCACATACAAGTGTTTCTTACCAAATGAGTTTATCAAAATGTAAGATTAAAAATAAAAATGAAGGGCCACCACATATCAAGAAGTCCTAAAAAAAAGATGTCAAGCAAATCTTTGTTCAACAATAAAAACTTCTATTGATTCTCTGTAGTTAGCACTCTGCTCTTCACTTTCTAACACATTGGAGCAAGTGGAAAGCTTTCACAAAGGTTGTGGGTAAATTTAGACACTACACAAATAATTTAGTTTTCCTTTTAGCAGGAGCTATTGCTAATAGGTGTAATGCTATGTGTGTACATACAGGTAACATTATGGAATTTTCTCAGGTATTCCTTTGGATGTATGTATTATGCTTACTGATATTTAGTTTTCAGCAACATTTTTGCCGTTGCTTTCCTCTCATTTGTCTTATGACAACAACACAATGGATTTAAGTAATGACCAGTGGATGTATTTGAATATCTTGAGAGCCTTGTTCCATGAATGGACTCTATCAGAAATAACTGATATAGAAAAAGTAACTACCTATTAATGCTTGTTTTTATTATTTTGGGTTTTTTTTAGAGACACAACAGAATTTATTGAAGAAACAAGTTTTTACACATTTTTTGGACCTATTAGTCATGAAACAAAAGAGTGAGATAAATCCTAGAAACAGAGAGGTAAACATATCTAATTTCTATCAGTTGCACTTAGTTTGCCCATGGCATTGAAAAAAATGTGTTACAACAACATAGTCAACCATAAACACTGACAGTAATTTCTGTCCTTTTTCTCCTATTGTGGCTTTTGAATCTGTATATTCTTACTTAAGTTTTTGGTTTAAAATCAAAAGCATCATGGAAAATATGACAGAACTCCAGTTTCCTTTCAGTCCATTTGTTTGCAACTGGACATGGTAGGAGTTGAAACGTCCTTATCTCCCAGGATCTGGCTGCAGACCTTGTCGATATGTGGGCTTTCTGGGCAGCTCATGTCCTCTCCCCTCCACCACTTCTGTCAACTCTTAGATAACTGAATTCCTAGAAAAGAAAACAGGACATGCATGCTGATAGAGGTCCTTGGTGTTTCTGCCAGGCCCACAATATGGAAAACTAGGGATATACAGGCCTAAGAGATATAGCCTCTCATAAGATGAGAAAACCAGAAGTGAAGTGGAACAGGCTCTAAATATACAAAAGATTTCTGCCAAGACAAATGAAACACTATTTTTCTTAAAATTCGGCTTTAATTTGTGGTGAGTGGTTCAGGAAGTAATGGGTTTAAAATTCAGAAAGAAATATACAGAAATATATATATATATTCAGATGAGGTGCCTGAGGAGTGGAGAAAGGCCAATGTCACTCCAGTCTTCAAAAGGGGAAGGAAGGGTGACCTAGGAAATTACAGGCTGGTCAGCCTCACCTCCAGGTGAGGAAAGGTGATGGAACAACTCATTCTCAATGTTGTTAATGAACATAAGAAGGAAAAGATGGTTATCAGGGGGAATCAACATGGATTCACCAAGGGGAAATTCTGTTTGACCAACCTGATATCCTTCTATGAGTGCATAACTGCTGGCTAGATGAGGGGAGAGCAGCAGATGTCATCTACCTTGACTTCAGCAAGGCTTTTGACACCGTCTCTCATAATATCCTCATCAGAAAGCTCAGGCAGTGTGGCTTGGATGAGTGGACAGTGAGGTGGATCGAGAGCTGGCTGAATGACAGAGCCCAGAGGGTGATGATCAATGGCACAGAATCAAGTTGGAGTCCTGTGGCCAGTGGAGTTCCTCAGGGATCAATTCTGGGGCCACATCTTCATCAAAACCTTCATCAGCAACCTGGATGAGAGGATGACACCAAACTGGGAGGACTGACTGATTCCCCAGAAGGCTGTGCTGCCATTCAGCAGGATCTTGACCTGCTTGAGAGTTGGGCAAAGAGGAACTTCATGAGGTTCAACAAGGACAAGTGCAGAGTCCTGCATCTGCGAAGGAACGACCCCACGCACCAGTACAGACTGGGGGTCGAACTGCTGGAGAGCAGCTCTGCAGAGGGAGACCTGGGAGTCCTGGTTGATAATAAGCTAACCATGAGCCAGCAATGTGCCCTCATGGTCAAGAAGGCCAATGGCATCCTGGGATGCACCAAGAAGAGTGTGGCCAGCAGGTCAAGGGAGGTTCTTCTCCCCCTCTACTCTGCCCTGGTGAGGCCTCATCTGGAGTATTGTGTCCAGTTCTGGGGTCCTCAGCTCAAGAGAGACAGAGAACTTCTGGAGAGAGTCCAGCACAGGGCCATCAAGACGATCAGGGGACTGGAACATCTTTCATACGAGGAAAGGCTGCAGGAACTGGGGCTGTTTAGTCTGGAGAAGAGGAGACTGAGGGAAGATCTTACTAACATTTATAAATATGTAAAGGGTGGGTGCCAGGAGGTTGGGGCATCCCTTTTTTCTATAGTAGCTAGCAACAGGACAAGGGGTAATGGGATGAAGCTGGAACACAAAAAGTTCCACTTAAATATAAGAAAAAAACTATTTTACTGTGAGGGTAATGGAGCAGTGGAACAGGCTGCCCAGAGGGGTTATGGAGTTTTCTTCCTTGGAGGTCTTCAAGACCCGCCTGGACATGTTCCCATGCGACCTGATCTAGGTGAACTTGCTTCTGCAGGGGGATTGGACTAGGTGATCTCTAAAGGTCCCTTCCAACCCCTAACATTCTATGATTCTATGACATAGGGCAAATATTAAGAGCTGTTTCCTTATGGTAAAGACAGAGAAATAAATTGGTTGAAGAAATTGCACGTAAAGACCTCCAATGATGACAGTGCCAAAGCCTAAACAATATCTGTCAAAAATAACATACATGTAGATTTTCTTTAGGAAATGAAGCTGAACAAGATGACCTCTTGAGGTACCTTCCAGACCTTTGCCTCTATAAACTGTATTTGAACTGCCATGGGGACCACAGGCAGAATGTTTTAAAAGGAACCCATTACACAATCTGTCTGGGGATCACGTGCCCCCTTGTTTATTTCCTCTACCATTTCTGGGCTCATCTAGACAAGATTCTGTGTTGTCTGGGCACTGATTGCCTGAGGCTGACAGATTTTGTGCAGGAATACCTGGCGTCAGTCATAACTAGGTTGAGTCAACAGAGCTTTGATTTTAACCATGAGAGAGCTAAAAGCTCTTACTTGTGGGTCTTAATACTAGATCTTAATGGCCAGAGAAGATTTAGATTTACAGAATCTTACTTACAGATGTGTTGGATACCTTCTCCTTAATGTACTCTCAAAGCTTCATTAGCAAATTTGGACTGGGGTTACCCAGCTCAAAGATAAATCAGAACATTCAGTTAAGTTTCATAGGTATTCTGCAGGATGAGAGAAAGTGTATGTTTATAACCTAAGAAATAAAGATTACAAGCAGCCTGTAAGAAACACAGAGAATTTGTAGCTGCAATATTGTTTGTCTTGTGAAGGAAACCATGTATTTCTTAGTAATGTCAACTGATGGAACTGAAACCATAAAATGTTCCTTGCCACTAGCAGAACATTTCTATTACTAGTTATTGATTGTATTGCTAGTTATTGTGAAAAACATATATTAGAAATTGTGTTTCTTTTTTTTTTCTCCATATGTGAAAAAGGTTTCTGTGTAGTGATCAGAGGAAGCTACTGCAAGACATATTGAGGACATATTTCCTCTCAACAGCCCATGTTTAGTATGCCAAATAATGGGCAGGCAGACAGGCAGGCAAGCAAGCTTGTCCAATGTCTTGCTTTTTCAGGAATCCTTGTTTGTATAGCCGCCTGGTTCCCACTTATGGTCTTCAGGTCCCAGGTTGGTTGAAGTAGCATGCTATTCAATAAAAGTATCCTAATATGGTAGATTATGGGCATGTAAGGAGATAAATGGAATTACAGGTTCTTCTGAATGGTGTTCAAAATCAATAGCTACACTTAAGTGGTAATAAGGCAGGGAAAACAGTTGGCCATTTAAGCTATGATTACATGTATACTTAGAAAAATAAAATCACAAATGGAAAAATGCCAGCAAGGTGGCCAGATCAACTCTTTGCTGGTTAGGGCTGTCACAGGTCAAAATGTTTCAGACACAAGAAGTCACTGTCTTGCTTTTGAGGCTGTCTTAATTTGTAGCCTTCAGTTCCATAAAGTTTCATTTCTACATTTATACTCCTGATCCAGAGAAGTGATTATTGCTTTTTTTTCCAGACCTGTAAGAGTAGTAATAAAATGCCACCTGTACACCTCAGCTTTTCTGAGGGACATCTAGCCCCCCAGCTTCCCCATTGTAAGACCTTTCTCTTCCATTCGGCTTCATGGTTGTTGCTTTCTAAGCACAATAATGTAGAAACATTAATAATTCACATTCCTGTCTAGCTTTCATTTTCCTCCTTCCAGGCTCAGTGACAGCTAAGTTTCAAGCATTCAATGAAATGCTGGATGCTGTGGCACATCAAGGGTCTCAGTCTGCTCCCTGGCTTCTTTTCAGAAGGAACCCTCACCAGAAAGGCTACTGAAGCACACTTCACCTCACTGTGCACATATGCTCTGTGCTGATTTCCTCCTTTCCACTGCTGCTCAACACCTGAGTGGCCGCTTTTCTCCCCAGTTGAACATGTACTGTAATCCAAGACTTTGATTGCCATTCCTCAGGCCTTTGGAGTATCAAAGGGTTTTTAAATGCAGTTTGTTAATCTTCCTTTTACCTCTCCTCATATGCACTCACTGTTTTTTTATTTTTCTCATCATCCTTACACCCAGTTCCTCTATCTCTGCCCATTACCATCTCCTGGGCCTTCTCATTGTTGCTAGCTTCCCTTTTAGTCTCTTTGTTGGTTCATTTACTCTGTTATTGCAGAGATGTCCAGATGGAGCTGACTTCTTACTAGAAACCCATTTGCTGCTACTTTTCCACTGACTTTTCTCATAGAGACTCATCACTGTAGACTTTACTTTTCTGCCTCTGTTGAAAAGTAAAATAAGATATTAATATTTCCATTTAATTTAGATCAGAACATTCAAAACTCTGGTTTACAGTACTATGTGCTCCCAGTTCTGAGTACCAAAACGTACTTTTAGTCTCTATGGGTTTTGAGTCACAAAGAAAGCTTGTTTTATCTTTTCCTTAAAAATTAACAAAGGCTCAAAAGCAGATACTGTTGACAAATTAAGTCATTTTAGGAATATTCCAAAAGCTTTTCCCCAAACTGTTACTTTAATTTACTGAGTTTCCCCCAAAAGGAAATTATTTTCATCCACTTTCTAATCATTTAATGCTTTGTATGAAATGCAGGGTGATTAGTTATAATCATTCCACAGTTCTTAAACAGAGATAAAAGTATTTGAATGAATATAGTTCTAAATAAGTTATTTGAAAGACTGATTGCTACTACTGATTCTTATTACACTGGCTTTTATTATTCATAGTTCACGTGCCTTTGAATAATAGACGAAAGGCATAGATATAGAAAGTAAAGTTATCTAGGAGCAGAGGATCCAGATCAATGAAAGACTGGGATGAGGAAGCAAAATGAAAATCAAATATGCCTAAAATAATTATGCTTTACAGATTTCTCCCTTCTGTAGTATTGTATTTCATACACAGTATTTAAGTGATTCAGAGAGGAGAATGTTAAAGAATACACTGACTAGAGAACTATGCCAGTAATTAGCTATTTTGGATCCCGGAGGCCCTGTATTTGATGGCTTCCCCCTGTGCCAGGAACATTGTTCTGGGAACAAATGTTAGCCAAAATCTTTTTTAGCTAGAATTTTGATTAACATCTCCTTCTTCCAAGTAGCCTACAGACAGGGAAAGCATTAGAAAATTGGCTTTTCCCTCCAAGATGTGTAGATAAGAGAGGTCAAAATAAGCTGTTTCATGTCTGGGGAGCAAGTAGAACTGGATAAAGTTTCAGGTATCACATTTGTTCTGTATGCAGCATTCACTGTCTTTTATTCCTTATCTCTTCCATCCACTCAGCTCTCCCCTTCCACCCACTCAACTAACCAGCACCACTGCATTGCCCTTGACCAGTTGCTTTTCAGGGACAAGATAGCGGCTCTGCAGTCATCCAAGATTACTGATAATCTTTTCCAGCCATTCCTCTAACTCTGATAATACCTCAAATGATTTTAAATCTCAGTAGGATAATTTCCCTACAGCTACCCCTACAGTATGACCACTGGTCCCCACTCCACCGTCACTCCGTGGTCCAGCTGGGCCTAGTGGCACCCTTCTCCCTAGCTGTGAATTAATACTTGATTACTTCTAGCTGTGAGAGGCTACAGGTTCTTACACAGCCAAGGGTATGCAAAATTGCAGATCCTATGGTGAATTTCACAGAACTTTTCATTTTACTCCTCTTTCAAAAACAGAAGGAGAACTTGTAGGGAGAACTAACTTAATTTAGAAGAGCAATTTGTATAGCTTGGAAAAAAAAAGATTAACTGGCACCTACAGAATAAACTTCTGGCAGTAGGAGACAAGCAGAACACATGGTAGATAAAGCCATTGAGAGCCATTGAATGCAAAAATACAGATCAAAACCAATGGTTTAAAAAACCTTAAGGGTACTGGAAGCTGGGAGGGTGTAAAAGCAAAAAGGATAATTTTAAGTGGGTTTGGAAAGTGACAGGACAAATTCAGGGTAACCAAAACCACACAAGACTGACAGCTGTGGGACACAAAGATGCTTCTGGCTCAAAATAAGCATCATCTGCTGCTCAGGAGGTGTTCAGAGGAATTCTCACTGCATGCTTGACAGTAAGTGACCATTGTTGGAGGCCATATATCGAGTCATTGGAGGGACTTGCAGTCTCACGGTGCTGTTGATCTTGATAGTCCTACTGTAGACACTGTTCGTGTGGCCTTTCTCAGGCAGATACTCTCAGGAATGTGATGCTGGAATAAATGATTATTCAGTCTGATCCAGGTGCAGGTTTCTTGCCTCAGGAAATATAACATCACTGTTTTTGTTTTCTTCCATTGAACTATTCTGATAGAACACAGAATAGTGCATTTTCTGCCTTCTCAGCTTTTTCCTCTGCTGCCTGTGTGACAGTAATTGTCTGAGAACTCTTAAGGCATCCTGAAGATATTTTTTTTAATTCTTTATATTAGAGCAACACTGTAAGTAAGTGCAGACTAACCTAGTAGCTGCAGTTCTGCTTTGTCCAGTGCTCATCAGTCTCAAAATCTGGCACTTTGTGAGCACAGACACAATTCATACTAGTGGCATTTCCTGGTTAAGCAGTGCTGTAGCTTGAATCCCCACAGCTAGGTCTGCACAGCTTTTCACCTTCAGTAGCTTTTTACTTCTGTGCTCCTAGGATTTTTGATTATTTCAGCCCTGCATTGAAAGTGAGTTAGGTAGTGGCCAATAAGAATTTATTTTGTGGTAGAACATAGCCTTTAAAAATGAAAACTGTAAAAAAAAGATGAGAAAGCTTTAATGTTTTTGCAATTATTGGGATTAATCACTTTTTATTTAGTATTATAACTAAATAGCTTGAGCTACTGAGCTTGGGATAATTAACATAGAAAGATACAAAGGAGATCAGAATTCAGTCCTTCGGGTTTTCTTCTCACAATGTCCTGTCATAGCAATGTAATCTTCTACCTTTAATGGTCAATCACATTGCCCTTTAAGCTGATATCCCTTTTTGTTCCAGATTTTGTAAACAAAAAATAATGTAATTCATAGAATCCTGTTTGTATTGGTTATGATACTAAATAAAAGTTAATCTTCCTGATTCTAAGTTCTTACAAAACACTCCTTATGTTAGACAAGAGGAGACTGCAAGTTAAATCATATGTGAGGGGAAAAATGGCAAGTTTTTTACCCAGTGATGTATTTGTTTAAGCCTTCTTTCCATTAGGGCACCTGGATCTATAACTTCATGTGATAAAATAAGTGTTATTCATATGTGAATGAACATAGTGTACTGTTCCTTCTTGTGGGACTTACCACTGTTACTAGGGGACACTTTTCTTTTACTGGAAGCAGTTAGGAAAATCTCAGCAGGCCTTTGTACAATTATCGTGGCCCCTGGTTTCCATCTAGTGCACTTCCAGCTTTGCTGTTCCTAGCCAGTGGGAATTTAGCAAACTACTTGGAAGGAGATCTGGTCACTGAGGCATCAAAATCTACCTTCTTCTCGCACACCAGAAGGTACGGATGCAGCCCGAAAGCTGCACTGTGCCTTTTCACACAGCGATCTCACTGGGGAGAAAGTCCCAGGGTTGGGACACAGTGTCCAAAAATAAACACCTTTCAGTGCTTTCATTATGGATGCTTGTTGTCTTTCATCCTTTTGTCTTGGCTCTGGAAGCCGGGTGAGGGGATCTTGCATTCTTGACCATGTACAGGAGAAAGTGATAATTGGAGTGGATGTCCTAAGTTTATTAACTTTCTCTGGCTGCCATGAGAAAAGGCAGCGAGCGAGCTCTCAAAACATCTCTCTTGCTAGCAGATCAAACCTATAGATGTCTGTGACAGAAATATTTGAAAGCATGATTAAATGAAGCTGCCTGAACCAGGCACATTTTGAAAAATAAGCACTATATTTCTTCAGTTTGCTGTAAATAGTAATTTACTTTGGTTATTTCATTTAATTACAGAGCTCCATCTTTACACAAGGCTGTACTTAGGAACAAAGGGACCAGTGTCACTGTAAGGTGTATGTTGTAATAGAGACATTTGTATTAGGCTTCAGGAGAAGCCTACAGTGTATCCAGCAGTTCTGTGGCTCTTGTGACCACCGACCCTTCTCTGTTTTTTTTTTAACCTATTTTTTTTTCTTTTAATATATATGCTCATTTAGGCTTTTTCTGTTTCTTCTGTGAAGTTCATTGGACAATTCAACTATTACCATGCAGTGCTCTTATTTTTCTTGTAAGCAATATTAGGATAAACAAGAACAGATATAGTCTCTCCTGTAGAAGAAACATTCCTGTATTTTAAGGGAAACACTACAAAACCAAATTTTAAACCTAACAAGTGTTATAAATGAGCAAATTGTTTCATTTTTTTTTATAAAGAAACAGGAAATCAAGTTATCTAGCAAAGCTATTTATACACAGTAGGTAACCCTGGGTTGCAGACAGAACTAATAAACAAAGAATGACAACCTATTTCTTTAAATGACAAGCTGATATATTTATTTTTATTATTTCAAAAAAGTATTCGCCAGACCCATCTGTCACACTAAAGTCTCATTCTCCCTCCCTGATGACACACTATGTAGCCGTTCTGCACTCAAGTGAAGTGAGAAAACCCAACTCAACCTTTTTGGAATCAAAAAAGATATCTGTGGGCCTGCAATTTACCTTGCTAGAACACAAAACAGATTTTATTTTCTTTTCTGAATGAAGTTTTACATTGTTCATTTTTGCAAAGTTAAAAAGCAATCACAGGAAGTGTTTTTTATGCTAAAAAATAGCTTTCCGATATGCTTAAGTTGAATTTCTGCTTCTCCAGGAACTGGAGCACTGTTTCCTATAAAATCTGACTGGTCTGTCCAAGTAAGACACTTAATAAATTTTAGGACATTAAATCAAACAATTTCTCTAGAAATGCTAGAGTCTCTTACAGTATTTAAAAACTGCAATAATGAATTTCAGATACAAACCAAGTTATTATAAAATGGACATACTTTTTTTGTGTCTAGTGTGACATTTTCCAGTAAGAGCCTTTTCTAACAACAATAGCTAGCATTCAATTTTGCTCAAAGAAATACTCACCCCAGTTTTGTTAAATGCACTTTTTTCTTATTTGTCCTTTGTGTAACACTAACATGGAGATGTAAAATAGAGTGTCTTCAGCTAGAATTTAGAGTAACTGCAGATCAAGATTTGCTTCCCAATATTGAATGGGAAGACATTTTATATACAAACCTCGCACTGGAAACGAATGAGTTTCTGGTTTGCATGTCACTTAGTGGAAAACCTATTAAGTCCTTCAAATTAATTTGAGTGAAGCCACAGAAACGTTCAGACCACAGAAGTTTTTCTTTTTACTGCCTGTTTTTATTTATATTTTACATAGCTGTCAAATACATATTATGAGTACTTTAAAACCTTAGAAATGTAGTGGTAGTTTAGACTATGCGAGAAATTCAGGTCTAGGACCTGAAAAGAAAAGATAATGATAGTGTAATTTGAGAGGAGTGGTGGTTTTATATGTTCATGTGTATGCTTTTGCTTTCTGCCATTTATAGCAACTGTTTGATCATGGAAAAGATGTTACTAAGAAAATAAGTTTTATGCTTATTCAAAGAATAATGTTGTAATAACTAGAGAATAAAATAAGGACTTTTAACCTTATAAGGTTTAATAACAACAAAAAAAATTCCCACTTTAAAAATACCCAATTAATGTGAAAAGATATAGGAAAAATATTTTTAAATGTTTCAAATCCTGTGTTTTAAAAATACAACATAACCCATGAGCCTCTCAGTAAAATGGATCTTTCCATTTCATGTAAATGCTGCTTACTTTTAAGAGTCAGCCAAGTGACTAAACATTTGAGAATCCTGGAGATTTTATAATTTTAGGATTATCTAACAATCCTTTTGAGCGTGGATAACTATTCTACTAACAAAAAAAGAAAAGGTCCATTTAAAAACTATGGCATCAGTATCCACTTTATTAAATACTTAAAAACATTTTATGTCATGTCCATATCATTTGCTTGAAACTGTGCTTGTTTTGAGTGTGAGCTAGCATAAAGATATTGTCACCACCTGTTGTGTGAACTCAAACTTTGTGGAAAACAGTCTTTTTCCCCCCCTAAGTCCTTTCACACACACAAAAAAATCACACTGTTTTAGATGTTCGCAATCCTCTCAAGTCCCTGCACAGTGTTTTATAATACCTGTATTTTATGGGAAAAAAAACAACACAAAACACCAACATAGTTTTTACATTACCATGGATATACTAGAAAAGTGCCATTATTGAGTTATGAACCTATTCTTGTTCATTCATGAATGAATAATGTTAGAATTAACATGAGCTATAGTGCATTATTTATTATTTCTCTGGATTTGATGCTTAGCAGAGGTGTTAAAGGTCTGATGCCGTTAAAATATAATTAATTTCCCTTTCTTATGCATTTTACTGGCTAGAAGAGTCCCTTCAGTTTTCTTTCATTATTGGTGTTTTGGGATAATACATCTTAAAATCAGAGTAGTATTTAAATTATTTCAAATTATTAGTTAAATGGAATAATTTGTTAAAGCATACAATTATGAAATGTTAGTGGATAGATCCTGAAGTGAACGTGAGATCTATGCATTTGGCTAACTTTGGCACTTGTATTATGAAAATGAAACAAAAACCATACTCTTATGCACTTTTGCTGTGATTTTTAGTACTGAAAGTTCAAGAACAAGTAAAAAACCATTCAGGCTGGAAGCCTGGCACTATCAACACAATGGGAATTGCATTCACAGTAGCATAACCCTGTTCAATGATTATTCTTGTTTAAACAAGACTCTTATTTATGTTGTTAAAGACTCAAGATGAATATTTTATGATTCATAATACACAGTGTTGAAGGTTGCTGAACTAGGCAGTAAAACAGTCATTTCCTAAGAAGCATTTATAGCACACGCAAAACTGTCCAAATGTTGTTCAAAAGAGGCTGTTCGCATGGATCTAAACAGGAGAGGGATTCACACTAGAGCACTAGTTACAAGCTGGGAAAACACCCTAGTTATTGTGAATCAAAAGCAATCTGAAGAGAGAAAGATTCGTACTAACCTCTGTGAGAATGCTTTCTCACCTGTGGGTATATCTGATTATCAGTCTCATGAGGGTTTTGGCAAGACTGGCAAATTCCTGCCATGACTTCTGTCTACTCAAACCAAGTTGTTGGCTAGTGCTCTTGGCAGGCTTAGCATTTGCTGTGAGGCTTCTGAAAAAAATGTTTTGGTCCTTAATCATTTGGAGCAATTGCTTCCCCAAGGCTTCTGTCTGCAGCTTGAGTTGATGCATCTCTTCTGTCAAGACACCATGTGACACATCCCACAACCACTTTAATTTAAATTTGTAGACCATATTTTCAAGAGTATTCACAATTCCTCTGAAGTTCCCTATGCATCTCTCTGAAACACTCCAAACCCGAAGAACAGCCTGGAATAAGAGCCATAATCCTTAAAAGAAAACTCAAAGCACCCAATAGTACAGGTATGTAGCCTGCAGTGGACAGGAAAAGCTGAACAGAGCTAGAAAGAACTTCTCCCTCTGAACAGTTATAAGACACTTATAGGACATAACAACATTAAGCAACACCACATCTCCCCAGTTTTCCTTGGATACTGAGTTAACAGGTAGTTTGGCTCAGATTAGGTTGTGTATTATTATTATTATTATTGTTATTATTATTATTATTATCATCATCATCATCATCAAACACACTTGGCTTAAACAGAAGATGGGAAATCGGGCTGTTCTGCAATTACACACATGCCTGTGCAAAGGCAGATAGCTGGTTAAGTCGGCTGGTTGATTAGAACAACTGCACTTGGCGCACTGTAGCGGCTCCTGCACCATCCTGAGTGTTTGCTTATGACACTTCGATGGGCATTTATCAGCTTGAAATCTGTGTTTCAGGACGTGAATACCCTGTTCCCACCTGTCATGTCAATATTAGATGGCAGTGGATAGATTAACAGTTATTAAATGCGCCGCTGAAACCACCGACAGGACTAAGCTGAGCCTCTCTCCTGTAGAAGGAGGTACAAGAAAGAAAAGCCCATTTCACAGTCATTAAATGCTTGCTAACTTCAGAAACGAAGGTAAGAGGGAAGGATTAGGAAGGAAAGTAATAGTAACAGCCACAATTTAGGTCTGGATAGTTTTGTCCCCTTTTTTTATAAGGGACAAAGACTTAAACCCACAGCAGCTTTATTTAACTCCTGCTTATTCTCCTGGTAACTATGAGTTTAAGAAGAGACTAGACAATAAAATGTGTATCTTCAGGAAACTTGGTCTGTGTGGTTTCAGTAGGATTGTGTTGCAACTTGTTTCCCCAAGGCTTCAAATACCTCTCACCTAAAACTGTAAGGTGAGGTATGAAAACGTAATGAATAAATAAAGAAATATAAACTACCTAATTAATTATAATCCTGCAAAATTAGTTTTAAAATTGCATTCTTTGCAATAGTAAGAAGATTATTTACAGGTTCTTTCTATGTCATCTTAGAACTATAAACTGCTTTAATAGCAAAGAAATTTTGGAAAATGTACTTTCCGTAGAGTATTTTAATTGTGACGTTGTACTGAAATGATTGCATGCAACTAGAAAAGAAAAATTAAATCCACTTGGTAATTTTTACATGTGTGTATGATTTATTTTTCTGAAATTTTGGAGGCACAGAATGTTTAGAGATGACCAAAAACCACACCAAAATAATTCCCAGCAATCCAAAACATGCCCTGAATTAAAAAAATAACAACAAACTAACCACCCATGAACAAAGCAAACAATTAACCAACCAACCAAACCAGAGACTAAGCAGCAGAGGGCTGAAGTTGGCATCTTAAAGCATATTTGTGTGCCCTGCATCTTGTCATGATTGATGCACTTGACAAACATTGTTTCGCAGGTACTTAGCATGATGACAAATTAACAAATGGAATAAATGGATTACAAAGCATTTACATGGTCATTTATGCCTTTTTCCCATCCAGGCTGGACCACTACAGAGGCTAGTTATGAAGAGCTATAGAAGCTTTACAAGGCATAGCATGCAGAAGGATGATTAATGCAGAAAGATTAATGAACATTATTTTGAATTGCTAGCTTTTGTCTTACACTACGTGCTCATTTTGTTATTAATAGTCACTGAAATCATGACCCTTATTTCATAAAACCTCAAACGGCTGGCACTAGGCTGACACAGATAGCATTCTCAAAGCATCTTTGAAACAATCTCTGATAAACAGATGCTCATCCAGGAGCAAACATTTGAGAAGCAAGGTAAATTATCTTGGGTGACATTCTACTCTATCATGGCAGCAATCCTCCATACCCTCCTGATCTGGCACTGTAGATCTTAGTGGGCCGTTGTTGAGTTGGCCTCAAGTTTAAAGTGACTTAGTGAGTTGTCTCCCAAGATTTTTATGGTGAGGGAAATGACAGGAGTAATTTTTCACATAAGTCATCCCTCAAGAAAGGTGACTGCTAAGTAGTGATGCTCCATTTGTAGACAGTGACCAAAAGTGCTCCTTTCTGGAAGAGAGAGACCTTATGGGATCCTGATGTTTCTGCCGTGTCACAAAGGCCTCCACAGCTTGAAGACGCCCCTCAATTCATGCAGATGCCATCAGTGTGCAGTGATAAGCTGCTGCAGCTGTCACCACACTATATGCTTGCTGTCTCTGTCTCATTTGGTAGCAAATGTGTTAAAACTTGGTTTGTCCACTTCCCACCACAGATAGCAGTGATCATGATGCTAAACATATCCTGTGGATGCTTCCCTTTGTCTTGTTTTGGACAAGTAAACAGAAAGGCAATTTCCATCAAAAGTCTTTTGGGTTTATTTTTTTTTTTTTTTTTTTAGTTTTGATTATTTAGATGATGTTTGGTCATTTTTTGATGTGAGGTAAATCTGAAGTGTACTGTAAGATATACAAAACATTCAGCCTAGCAAGCTAACAAGTGTCAACTGAGCTGTGCTAACTGCTCAATTTTGTGCTCTTTGCCTGTGGCAGCTATATAAGGTTCAATTTAGCTGGATCTCAGAGTAAGCACCTGCAGATGTCGGGTCTACCACAGACTGGCTCACTCCTTACAGTCATGCAAAGCTACAAGTGTCTCAATTTGACCCCTACAGTTTTCTGCATGCTTGTGCTATCTGGGGTTGCAATGTATGTGTTGTGGGGGATATACTGAGAGACAGAGTCTTTTCCCAGGTATGAGGCACTGAACACCTGCAGGGTGAGCTCCTTCTGGTACTGCTCATGCTCTGGGACAGCATAACTGCCTCTTCCTGCCTGAATGGCTACTGGAGGACATATTTGCAGTGGTGGATAAGTTGCACATTTGTGGCTGCTGAGGTGATGGTGAGTTGTGTTGAGGGTCAATTTCTGCGAGTTATAGAGGAATGAAGTCTGGTACTGCCAATCTGCAACCCATTCTAGGAATGTTAAGAAGTATGATTTCTGAAGATGTTTTGCTACAGAAATACACCACACCCTATCTGGGGTGCAAAGGGGAAAAGAAGAGAATGAAGCAAGAGATGAGTGACAGAAATTAAAGAGTTGCAACAAATACTTGTGCCTTAGGGGGCACGGGTGGTATCAGATCTGAGGAAAGGAGGAAAGAAAGGAGAGTTAATGGATGTGTGTTAACTCGTATGTAAAAGCTGTGATTCTTAGCTTAAATTAGCAGATAAAATTTTAAAATATTGAATGAAACTCAACAATCAGACTACTCCAAGGCATTTGTATGCATTACCATTCAACAAGAAACATAAAGAGCAACAAAATAACACTACGAATGTGGTGCTTCTCAATCAACATTACATGTGAAATACATACCTGAAAGTAAGCTCTGGTCAAAAAGTAGAAAATAGGAGAGTAAATTTATGTGATCTTCTCTTTGCATTTCAAGAAAATGTTTGATAGAAATGCAAAATATAGATTGATAAAGAGAAACAACTACATCATAAATAGGAAATACATCATATATGGGAAATAAATTTCGAAACAGAGCATTATTTGGAAACAGAAGTAGCAAATCAATTTACAGAATTAATTATTTTTTGAAATGTGAAAATAAAACATCTGATCTGAGGAGTTAAGTAGCATTCAGAAGAATGTTACTCCTCTCTATCAGCAGAACATTTTGGACACTGTTTCTTGCAAAATCGTTTTCTATGTATCAGATTTCATCTGGCAAGTCATATATTCTGCACAAGTTAAGGATGGTGTTTGTGTGTGTGGGAAAAAGAATGCTTCAGAGCTGGTACATATAGGGGTGAGGAAGTTAGTCTTATTTCCACTCTTCTTTCGAGTCATAGTCTGACATGGCTGACACGGCTGACACTCTGGGTGCAATGTACAGTTCTGGATACATGTTGAGACGATTGAGCTATCCTGTGTTGCAATGCTGGTCTTTTGCATGTGGAGTTCTGAGCTTCTTTAGCCAGTGTGGACCAAGGATCTGGTCATATTTCTAGATCTGGGGGCAGTATATCTATGCTTAGAGATGACAGCTTTAGTTCGGTGTAGAACTACTCTAAGGTTATGTTGCTGTCAATGCCAGGATAGATGTCTTCATGCGTAGTGCCTATTGAGCTGAGCTACATTCTCCATATACTTTGGGTCTGACAGAGGTACTTCAGCTAATTAACTCAATTAAGCATGTGTGAGGAAAGCAAAGAAACATTATGCTTGGTCATAAGTGTAAGAAGATCTTCAAGAACTTACCCCTGTACCTCATGAGATAGTCACGTTTGCTGAAGGTGATGGACTTATGAGAGGAGGGGATTTTGGATGGATCCTGAGTTTCTTCAAACATTTGAAAAGTTGCCTTGACCATGCTGGAGTAATTAATAGGACTTGGCATTTCTATGTGTACTTAAGTCCAGATTTATGCATGGTAAAGCTCAGTACTGTCCAAATGTACCTGTAGGGCTTCAGCTAAAGACTTTGAAGTCAGTATCAATCTGAAGTGAATGAGAGGTGGATCATGCCCTTAAAAAATTATTTTTGGAAAGCCCACTGTGCATATGGAGAATTATTTTCTTGCTAAGCTGACATTTAAAAACTAAATAATTTATTGGCTCTAGGCTTTAAAGCAAATGAAACAACTTTCTTTTCACATTATTTTTTTAATGATGCAAAAATATGTTTAAGCTTTTTTTTTTTATTTTAAAATGTATCTTATTTTAAGAGTTTTCTAAAGAACCCACACCAATAACAAAACATACCCCAGGTCATTGATGGAACAGAAAACATCAGAAATTATTGACCCAAAATGTTTTTGCAGGTTTCAAGTTTGGAAAACAGGGAATAAATGAAAAGGCTTTTACAACCACAAGAACTACTTTGCACTGTGTGCCAGTCCGTGGGTGTTTCTGTGTGTCAGAGCTTGTCAAATAGTTATCAGGATTATATTTTCCATTCATGCTTGTGAATCACTCCAAAATGGATCCAGATTTCTGCTATTGCTTTGTTATTTGTAAGCATAAATTGAATAATCTATGTGATTAACTTTCAGACTACAGAATGTCCATAAACTGATTGCTGCAGCATATGACCATTGGATGCTCGCACAAAGGGATCAATTAATGATTTTACAGTGTAAGTTTTCAGCTTCCCTTTCTGAGAACTAAAACTTAAGAGGTCTGAACAATGAATATTAAATTAAGTGAGAATTTTACAACAGGAAATGAAAATAAAATTCTTTAACTGTTGTTAGTCTTCATTTATGGGAAGCAAGTGTTGCATACCTTCTGTAATGCTTTTGCACGTTTGAATTGCCATACTGAATCAAATTACTCACTTCTATGAACTACTGACCATAAGTTTAGCAGGGCCACTTGTTGGTTTAGCATATAGTATTCAGAAGTTATTTTTTTTGTAGAATTTGGTTAATAACCTGAGTTCTCTTGGGTGTGGATTCATAATATATGGAAAAAAAAAGGACTATATGCATGTGTGATTCTCGTTACTGTTCTCTTGTTGTTTCTAATTCACCAGTACTGTCAAACAAATGGCGCTATTAAAATATTTGGAGCATAGATACCAAAGGACCTGTGGAGGAGGTTAGTCCTTGCATGCCCAGCCTTTATGTAGTGTTAACACCTGGGTGATGCCTGAGGCATGCCAGCCAGTAATTATATGCTTTCATATTTCTTTCCTGACAGTCTGTCATCATTAGTTGTAACTGTGAGTTAAAGAAAATCTCTCTTCATGCTTATTCTTTTTCCCTGTACCAAAATCTATAGTATCTTCTGCAAAATCATACTTATTCCACCAGCAGGTTACATAATGGAGTTCATTACAGTTGTTTTGCATATAAAAGGAAAAGAATGCTGTCCTGGATCTCCTGAACTACTTAAGTGACAGTTGCAAAACAGAGTATTTGAGCAAACATGTTCCAGAAAGTAATTTTCAATTAGAACATTTTAAGTTAAGTTTCTAATGACCATATTTTGATCTTATCTTAAATCAGGACCATCATGGTTTGCACCTTGGAGAGTTCATGTATGGTCACTCCAGCAGTGGGATTTCTGGGAGAGGCAAGGAGTTATAAAATACTCATGTGTCAGTAACACACGAAAGCTGGGTTGAAACAGGTTAGTTCAGCTCCTTACCTGACATTGGAGGGTTAAAGGACAAGAGGAACCAGTAGGTCACCTGGTCTGATCTTTTGCATAATATGAGCATTTCCACCCCTAATGAGGTTAGTAGTTTACTATTAATTGGTGCATATGCCGCATCTGACTTACGTATCTCTTTCAGAAAAGCTTTCAATTTTATGTGAAGGCATTAAGATGTGGAAATTACATGTCCATTGGTCATTGCTCCAGAGATTAACCATTTCCACAGTCAGCAACTAGAACATTTCCCATCTAAATTTCCTTCTGTATAGCTTTTGTTTGCTGGGTGGTGCGGATTTTTCTTTTGTTATGCCTTTCCTAATTTATTAAATTCCTTTTATAGTCCTTATTGGTTTTGGCATTTTGATATTTTGTATGTTGTAAGCAAACCATGTCTCACCATTGCTTTTTAAAAGCTGAGCAGATTCCTTAATCTTTCTATGCAAGGCATTGTCTCTGAGCTCTCAAATAATTGAAGTGACATTTCCTGTGCCCCTTCAACACCTTTCTTGAAATAAGCACGCCAAAGTTGGGGGAAGTGTTCCAGTATTTGTCTCACCAATTCTATAATGGGTAGCTGAAATCACCTTGGCTTTGCCCCATTTGTTGTTTTGTGTGTCTGAGGATCATAGACGCCTCTTTTCCTGTGTCACCATAATGGAAGCTTACCTTTACTCATATAGGTACTTAGATACTCTTAATTATTACTTTTTTTTAGTGTTTTTTTTTTTTTGTTTTTTCATCTCCTAGATGCAGTTTCTTAGCCTGTGGCTATGGTCAACATTTTTTTCCTAGATATGACTTTCATGGAATCATAGAATAGTCTGGATTGAAGGGACCTTTACAGGTCATCTAGTTCAACTCTCCTGCAATGAGTAGTGTCATATTAACTAGATCAGGCTGCTTAGAATCTTGTCCAGGATGACACTGAATATTTCCAGGAACGTGTCCAGAGCTGGACACAGCAGTGCAGGTTGAGTCTCACCAGAGCAGAGCTGAGGGGCAGAACCACCTCCCTTGACCTGCTGTCCCTGCTTCTTTGGATGCAGCCCAGGTACAGTTGGCTTTCTGGGCTGTGAGTGCAGGTTGCCAGCTCATGTCCAACTTCTCATCCACCCATACCCACAAGTACTTTTCTGCAGGGCTGCTCTCAACCCCTTTGTCCCCCAGCCTGTATTGATACGGGAGGGCTGTATATGTTTGGCAGGGTATCAGGGTTGCTCTTCTCTTAGTTTTATTTGCCATTCAGTTAGGATCAAAGACAGTTACAGATTTAATTAAAATATTGACTAACATCAGGGTAAATTCACTAGGAACATCTTCTGTTGTAGGTGTCTGTGAGCTTTTTGACAGGATTTACTTCCCAATATACTCTGATGACTGATGGTAGTATATGATATTCTTATCCTTTAATTCTTGGTGATGTAAATCCTATGTGATGTTTTCATGAATCTATCCTGGATTAATACCAGGATTGCTGGTCTTTAGTTGTGCAGGTTGTCAGCTTGCCCTTCTAATGAGAGCTTTGACAAAATTAATGCTCTCTAGGCATCTGAAATCTTTCTCCTATTGCAAGCTGTATTGGAGATGATTATCAGCCATCAGGGCATTCAGCTAATTCTCATGGAATTCTTGGCTGAAAACTTTCTGAATCTTGTGTTTTGAAGATATTCATCTCTGTGGATGTTGATTTAACATTCTGTTAATTACTTACAGACTGAAAAGTACTGCAATGCCCTGCAATCTCATGCATCATACTTTTTATTGTTTCAGCAGCTGCATTTCTTGGTGACAAGGCTTTAGCTCTGGTCTAGGTATAAGTGGTGGCAATTGTAGTGAACACTGCTCATTTCTTTCCATCATGATTCATAAATACGGGAATAGTCCATCCCCTGACTTGCAGGTGTAATTGTCATTGAGTTCAGCAGAACTTGTGGCAAACGCAGTAAATGAGTTGTACAGCAAGATAACATCCTCTGGTTGATAAATCACCTGAATGAAAGAGGAGATCTTTCACTGTCTACAAACCTTACTTTGTTCTGATGGGACTTGCAGCTATAGTCTGAACACAATAGCCAAATAATAAACATGTAGTTTGCAAATGACTGTATGTTTGGACATCACTTGATGTGAGTAGTGTACTAGAGCCACTATTATCAGTGTCTTTCAGAATGCCAGTCATGCACTTCTTGGTCTTAATACTAATTTAACACAGTTAAATGCAATTCCTAAAATTAGAGGTCTACATGATTTCAGTGTAAAAAGAATAGTCTCAGTAACTATTGCCAAAAACAGTGCACAGAATGTTCAGGAATGAAAAAAAGTGGTATAGATCTATAGAAAAAGTATTTTCTAGTAATATTTGTAATGTTTTTGTAATTTCTTTGTGCCGTGGTTTAACACCAGCCAGCAACTAGTCCCAGTGGGACAGGGAGGAGAAGGGGAAATTGGAAAATTAGATGACTAGAAGAATGAATGTTTTAAAAATATCATGTTACTTAGAAACAGTTATGTCTGGCTATTAATATTTCCTTGAAATACATCGATAGCAGCAAAACTGGTGTTTGTTGAACTAATGAATCAACTGAAATAAGAACTAACAGTAATTTATTTCTTATTTTGAATGCATTGTAAGTTCAAGGCATAAAAAATATATTTTTGGTGGAAAGACATTTATCAAGAATACAGAAAGGTATGAGGAAAACCCGTGTAATTAAATAAAAAACAGAGGAAAAAATAATACAGATATCTTTCAAAGAAAGAGTATGCTTTTTGTCTCTGATTAATACACCATTGACTCACCCAGATTATGAAAGATGTTGCATCAAAGCATCTTGTAATAGTAGAGGAACAGTTACCTACTGATAATGACAAATGTGCACAAATACAAACAAACATGTATATCCATATGTGTAGAGTAAAAAATGATAGCAGTCCTAAACATTACTTCAGTGCATTGTCCAGAAAATATTTTGCCCAAGATGTGCTGAAATTGGGTAGGCAATTTAGACTGACCATCCCCTGTTCTGACATGTTTTATGAAAAAAAATCAACGCACATGAAATGTATTTATACTTTTCATGCCAACAGTCAGAAAAGACAAAAGACTCAGCTTACATCTTGAAAAACCTCAGAAATGTATAATTAAATGAGATGCCGTCACCCATTACATACACTTTCTGTGCTGAGCGGTCTATATTAGAAACAGCACGTACTAGCAAATATTGGCCTGTTATTTCTTTCTTGATAGAATTCAGGAAAGTTTTCTGAAATTACTTAATGCTGAAAATAAACGAATAAGACTAAACTAACAATTAATATGATAGTTCCTGTATTAGAAGTAATTTATATATGATTGAATGAGTTTTACCCCAAAACAAAATCCTCCAATACTGTTATCAATACATTGTGTCTAGACATTTAAACAAAAGAGGTGTTTACAAACTGTTAAACAGAAAATAGAATTGATTACATAACCAAAAGAGAACTCTGTTACTTATAAATAAGTAAAGTAAGCAATCAACATGAATATGAACAACAGTGAATACAAAGAAAACAATTAAAAACTATGAGCTAGTATCATTATCGAACTATCAAACCAGTATCACTACTATATCATTGTGGTAACTATTGCTAATTGCTCTCAGGGAAACAGAGAGAATGAAAGGATTATTCAGGGGTCTGAAAAGGGGTAACAGCAGCTTAAAAACTTGAAACCAGCTAATATCAGCTAATCAATTGGATGTTAATCCTGAGGAAAATATGACAGTGGCTAAAATGGTACTTAAAAATGGGAATGTGAAGCAATGCCACACAAATTTTCGGAGCCCCACACAGCAGTTTCAGAACTAACCCACTGCCTTCCCTTTCACAGCCTTTCTTATCCTTAAAGTGTTACAGTGAATTCACTGAAGAGGTGCATAATGAAATCTACCCTATCCTTCTTGCTGGTTTTCCAGCACGGAAGAATGTTCTCCAGGTGCACAGTGGTGTGATTGAGAGACATCTGAGATGTTACTGAAGCCACAAAGACAATACATATACTCCCACATTGCTCTAAGAAAGAGTCACTGAGGCTGGGGATCAGATGGATTATTCAAGCGGTGCTACACTGAACCTTGTGCACATGGAGTCAATAGATGGAATGACAGTTGCTGGCAATCATCCCAGCTTGGTGGAAGTAAATTTTCCTGAATATATTTGAATTCCATTTTATTTTTGAAGTGATAACATCTAACTGATAAAAGCAACCTCATTGATATAGCATAGCTAGTCATCAGCAAGGTGACATCAGCCTTAATAGTTGCACAACTTCTTCAGTAAAAACCTGTTACTACGTGCAGTCAAAATGTGCAAGCATGTATTCTTCCACAGATTAAGTTTGCTTGTTGATATATATACACATGGAAGTATAAAGGTTGCTTCTTCAGCACTGTGTGACCCATACAATTCAAGAAACTTTCTGGAAGAAAATATATTAAAACAAACATGTGAGATTTATATACAAAATATGGAGATGATACTGAGATTTGTGGCTTGGTAAATCAGGGAAATTTGAACTGTTTGAACTGAACAACTTGGTTAACTTTGGAGCAACCAAAGAATATTGATATAAGCAGAAACAAACTAGAACTCAAAATATTACTGTTTTCCCATGGCTGCACATCAACAGGGTTTCTTACACAACTGTAAATAATCCTTTACAAAAAGGACTTTAGAAAGGGAGTGGGATCCTCTATCTTTCTCCAACCTAACCTCCAGTTCAGTCAACATTTTTAAGTCTGAAACAACATGCAATTTGTGGTCTGATGCAAATGATATCAAATAAATAGGTATAGCTTGTTTATGCAGGGGAATAGACTAGAACATCTAATTGCTGTGACAGCCTAAATAGTACTGAGCAACAGCTATCCTTTTTGCTCTAACATGCAGAAAAATACAAATAAAGTACCATCTGATAGAGAATGTAATGTATTGGACTTGAGCATATTATTCAACTCAGCTTTTTCCGCAACAAGCTGTGATATAGTACAAGCCATACAAATTGTCACAGACGTGTCAGGTATGCTTCTGTTTATCTTTTGTTCTCTGACAAGCGTGTAAAGTGCAAAATAATATCCATATTTAATTGTAGGCAAATACTTTCCTCAGAATCAACACAGAATTATTGGAGCCCAACCTTGCACTTGCTAGACTATGGGAAATCATAGAATCATATCATAGAATGGTAGAGGTTGGAAGGGACCTTTAGAGATCTAGTTCTACCCCACTGCAGAAGCAGGTTCACCTAGATCAGGTAGCATAGGAATATGTCCAGGCGGGTCTTGAAGACCACCAAGGAAGCTCTGCCTTTTCTCATTGAGGGGGCACCAAATATCTCCCTGACTCTAAAGACAAGTTTTATCAGAGATCAAAATTGCTTAACTAGAACAAGATAGTTCTTTATACAAAGAGATCACTGATCTGCCAGGTGACCAATATTAAGTAAGAAGTTTTGAAAACTAATCTGTAAATTCCCCTCCCCTACCCATTATATCCTTAGAGGTCAAAGTCACCCCTTCATTTGCCTTTCAGACCAGAAACATTCAATAGCCCTTATTTTGCTCAAATCCCTTGATTAAGTGTTTTTTCTTTCCATCATGCCAGAGGGAGGTCTGCTCCCTTCCACACACAGATTTCCTGCTTTTTTTCATCCTTCTGCAGACTCCCATGTCATGTTCCCCCTCCTGCTCATGCCCTAGAAGCGTTTTATGCAGGATATGCTCAGGGAGGGTACAGCTCTCCTCCCTCCAGATTACCCAGTGTACAGCAACTGGTCAAACTGCTTTTCTCACTCCTGTCCAGCCCTCCTTCCTTCTTTAACAAAACATAGGAAATGGTACTCATTGAATAAACAGCAAAAAAACTTGTTAACTACTTTGCCCAGTTGCTCTAAATCAGGTTAGAATTTTTAATAAAATGTTTCTTGATTCTTCTTCCAACATTTAGCACTATTTGTTGCAACAGGAAAGACATCTAATGCCTGTAATACAGATATTACATACATAGTATATTTAATAAAATTTAGTTCTACCAGACAGGTCCTGCATCCTGTCTGTTTCAGAAGAAAAGATGTTCCAAGGAGACTGCAGCTGCAAATATTTCAGACATTAAGACAAAAAGGAAGCAAGTTGAAAAGTGGAAGTGCTGAGCACAACCAACCAAATTAAAACATAAAGAAGTGTGGTTAGAGAGTACAAAAACAAGAAAACAAAAAGATGCTGTTGTATATAGACCCAGAAAAACATTGGAGCCACTATTTTAAAAGCATTGTTTTGTTTTGTTTTTTAATGTGAATTGTTTTCCACATTACATATAGCTTCTATGTGTTTAAATTTTATCAATAGTCTAACACATTAAATATCAGAAATACAATATATAGAGTACAATAGTATACAATATATAGAGTAGAAAATAAAACTCTTAATTCATTAATTGCCATTCTGGCCCATAGAAGAACTATGGAAAAGGTTGCAAAAAGAGACTCATTAGAGCATTTACAGGAACAGACCCCAAAGTTTAATACTTATGAGTAGGTCCTAAAAATACTTTCCATTCTTATTGGCATGAATTGCTACTTTTTGCTGCACACACTGAGGTGTTCTGCAAACTATGGATAATGCGGATAGATACAATCCTTCTGCCAGTTGTCAGAGGCTCATGACAGCTCACTTCTGCACAGCAGCTTTAAGAGGAGAGGATGCTGCAACAACTTCTTCCTCCAAGTCCTGTATATCATTTAGGAGTATTGCACTGTATTTCTACTTTGCACTTCTGTGATTTATAATCTAGCAGTTTCTATTGATCCGTGAAATAGTTACTACTGCTTTTTTTTGGGTTGAGAAGGATTTAATTATTCAAACACTTATTAACATTTTTGGCAAATTCACACCATTGGCAATTCTTCTCCCTGTATTTGCAGCTGATAAAACGGTGAGATAGATTTTTACATTCTCATGGTTGTACAAGACATGAACTTTGAATGTAGTGATCAAATATTAAACACATTTTTACTTTTCATTTGCATTGACACTACCTCAATAAGAGTAATGGTGTTAAGGTGTGTAAAACATTATTCATGTTTGCTTTGGCATGTTTCTAAGCTCTGAATAAAAAACCAGAAGTCTCATCTGTGATGTGAACTTAATAAGCTGTTTCTCAGTATGTCTTTTAGACAATTTGTCAAAAGGAAAATAGAAATAAAAGTTATTGGACTATTAATAAAAAATGGATTTAATACATCTGCCATTAACATTGATAGAATGGCTTGAATAATAAACATTTTAAGTAGTAAATAATGTATTTTATTTCTAAAACCTCTGAATCTATTATACCCTCAAATATAATTTGACCAGGTCTAACAAGGCTCTGATGGGATTTCCCGTCTGAATGTTCTAAGGTTGGTGCTTTGCTAGGGTAACTGAGAATGCACACGACCTTTCTGGTTACACGGAAACAAGACCCCTCTGCCCAAACTGTGCCTGGCTGGCTGCTGTTTCATTTACATTCCCTAGCTCTCCAGGAAGTGGAGAGCCCAGAGCCTTCCCACAACCGCTGCTAACCCTTGGCAGGGTATCTCAGCTCCCTGAAGGTTGATTCCACTCCCTGGATATGACCAGATGTTGCTAGAGAGAAAATAAATTGCAGAACAGACCGTAATTTTGCCCATAAGTAGTGGGCAAACACAGGTGTGTCCTCAATCATCCCAAAGTGACTGCCCATAAGCAATGGACAACCACCTTGTTCACTGCAGTGTGGCAAGTCTCAAGGAAAGCTAATAGTTCCCACTGGTGGGAGAGAAGGTATTTCTCCACCTCTGTAGCGTTTCATTTTTGCCTGTCTGCTGGCCTGACTTAATTAGCACTGGGTATTTTGTTGTGTTGTGACAGCTCTGACAGCCTCCACAGACAAAGGAGGAGCACCTCAGTCACATGGGTTCCAGACTCTGACATGAGAAAGGTTTGTGATAGGCTGGACTGTAGGTGAATGGATGGGTAGTCTGGGCAGCTACCTGCTCACAGCCACCCTAAAGCCAGAAGCACTTTCCTGTCCATATGACCACTCCACTGGAGAGCTATCTGAGGCTAAATGTGACATGGCTATACTCAATCTGAAGAGGACAGTAGTTTGCTGAAACGCTCTGCCTGCTAAAACAATCTGTACAGTCACTGGAGGAGCAGGAGTAGATGGGATTGGTGTTGCATTTATATAGAAAGGTTGAAATATATGTATTGGATTCTCTGAATATTGTTGGGGAGTATGAAAGCTTTAGTGGTAATAAAGATTACTTATGACAAAGAAGTGCAATCTGAAAATTAACAAGAATATGATTAGTTTTCACTAAAAGCAAACGGAATTCTCTAAAATTATGATCTATTTTCATGATGTTGAATTTGCTCACAACCTGCACATTGAAAACAATGGCTAAATAATCCCTGTGTCTTGACCTTTCCAATGGTTTTGGTGAGTGTTGTAGATATTATGAGGCATCAGCCATGAGAGACACTTAACAAATCAATTTGAAGTTTTAAATTTTAAACAACAAGAGTCATGAATCAACCTTAAATACTAATCTACCTTTGTTATTTAATATAAGTCTTGATTGTTTAAATAATTGTGGGAAATCACTTCATTTCTAGAGATATTTTGTAAGCCTAAAGGTGTATTTTGTGACTACCACACACTTTTAATTGTCCAGTATTGTGTCAGATACTGAGGTCTACTCAGAAATAACAAATAGGCTCCATTATTCACCTGAAAGAAAAAAAGAATTAAATAATAATGATAAATAATATCCTGGTATAATTCAAAATTAAAAAAACCTACTTAATCATTCTGAAAACTCTGTTTATATTCTTCTTTTTCACATTCCATATTTGTGAGAAAAATCTTCAATTCACATTTTATGGCATCTTAACTGTTTTTCTCCCAATTAATATAAACTAGCAAATGTACAGCATCTGTAAATACTCATGAAGACCAAGTAGGCAGAAAAATTATCACATCAATATTTCACCTTTCAGTACTTTTTGTGGGCAATAGTCATGTTTGAAGGGTGGGAAAGTGTAAAAGATCTGTCTTTCTACCTTATTGACACTTATGGCTACATTTAGTGTAATAATAATAACTACCAAATTTAACTATAAAAACTTTAGTTTCAGTCTTGTATAAACTGATTTTTTGTGGGAAAAATAAGCAAGGCTGGGATCAGTGAGGCAAATTTGGGATTAGGAAAATAATACTGTGCTTCAAGGAGCATTAAAATATGTTTAGATTAATCATGGATTAACATTGTAAAAATGGAAACCCTATTGTTGCTTATCTTTTTGAACTAGATTGAGGTATTCTAAGCCAACACTGAGCAAAGTTTTCATATGTGGAATGAGGCAGGAGTTTTCAACTTCTCCTTTGCTAAAATCCAGATTACAAAAAAGTACTGTTGATGTATGTGTTTCAGTAAAGCTTTCCTCAAGGCTTGGATACAGTTTCACATAAAGTGAAAGAAAAGAGAAGATTCTAGCCTTGAAATAATACAGGTGAGGAACTGCAGCTAGAAAGTGGTCAAGAATAAAACTGTATGATTTTACCTTGGGATAAAATATGGCAGACAGTGTAATGCCACGCACTTAAACTGAAGCTGTATCTGCTCCTGCATATAGTAGGGAAACAAATCTATATTTTTCAGTTAACAAATAAGTTGCTTAAATTGTGCTTTTTTTTTTTTTTTCTTTTTTTCTGAGAAAGGAGGAGAGGACTTAAACTATTCTCTTAAGTCCTGAAATTTCTGCAGTTTTACAACACAAGCATTGCTAGTCAAACTAACAAATGGCCTTTTTGCAAGGGCATGTATTGATAGGAAAAGGGGTAATGGATTTAAACTGAAAGGAGGTAGATTTAGATTAGATATTAGGAAGTAGTTCTTTACTGTGAGGATGGTGAGGCATTGGAACAGATTGCTCAGAGAGGCTGTGGCTGCCCCATCCTTGGAAGTGCTCAAGGCCAGGTTGGATGAGATTTTGAGCAGCCTGATCTAGTGGAAGGTGTCCCTGCCCACAGCAGGGAGTTAGAATGATATGATCTTTAAGGTCCCTTCCAACTTCAACCATTCTATGAATAAAAAAGCTGTGGTACTCAGGCAAAAAAGGTTTGCTCCAAGGCACTTATTAATTTACTTAAAAGTCAGCCATTCCAACAGTCCTGGGTAAATATGGTTAGTACAATTGCTACATGGAGTAGAAAGACAGGAGGTGCACCTGTCTGCTTAAAATGTACGTAGAGCCTGTTGACCCAAGCTTTTCCACAGTCTAAATAACAATCATTCCAATTAGATACAACAGAAATAATAGTGCTGCTGATTTACAAATTATTTTTTAATAAAGACTATTTTCAAGACTAATTATAGAGAACTTGTACATTTTGAAGAGGTTGTTATTCCATTGTTAAACTGAATTAGGTCAGAGATCAGACCAAACTCAATGTTGTAGTTCTCGAAGTCCATATTTTTTATTGCTAACTGACTTTTTCTTCATCAGTGGATGAAGAAAATCCACTCAATTGAAAAGGAGAAAGATAGGAATATAAAGATGTTTCTGTCCTCTGTCTTTTCGCTAACAACCCTGGCCAGTAACCAGCAGAGATCCTCTGCATTCCCAAGCTCTTTCAAATTCTTGCTGTATTAGAATGACTACTTCAAGCTCCCACATTTAATTTTTATGTCAAAAAGCTAGAGTCAGGACTGAAGTAACCATGAGGACATGTAGTGCTGTTGGAAAGGATTGTCAGGCACAAAGATGGGCATTCGAAAAGTGATTTGACAAGCCTGGAGGATGGAAAAGGGAAGAAAAAGGTGAAATAACAATATTTTAGCAATAATGTACAGTTAAACAGGGCAAACAACAGTAGTGTTTTTTTGTTTCTTTCTTTGCTTGGTTTTTGGTATCTCTCTTACCTTCCTGCCTCATTTTAGGAGTATTTTTTTGAATGAAGTCCTATGTTGTCCAAAGTATAAACACACACACACACACACAGAAAGAGAGAAAGGGTTATCTTGGAAAAATGATTTTATTGAAAAATTAGCTACAGAAATGTGCCTTATTAGTAATACCTGGCCCTGACACACTGGAGTGGTCAGCTAATTTGTGGGCATTACAGTCATACAGCCACTAGCTTCACAAGAGGAGCATCCCTTGGCTGCAGTACAGCAGTTTCCTCCAGTGCCACTTATTTCTTTGCCTGGAAGCATAGGAGATAAAAGACTAACCTTAAGACGATAGTGTGAGTCAATAGTAAGGTCCTGAATGAAGTGGGAGACACAGTGCTTACAGTCCCTGCTGGACAGCAGTCAATATCAGACATCACACTTAAACTGTCACAATTTGACCTGACAATCCTTTTTCTGAAGGACCAGAAATAGAGCTAGCCAAGTTACCTTGCATTTCTGAAGAAGGTCATGAGCAGGTCACTGGCAGATGGAAGTGTGTACTAAAGATGCTCAGTACGAATGTAAGCATGAAGCTTGCATAAACATAAATATTAAGTTGCATACGGGATTGTTACTGCCTAGCTGGAACAGGAACACAGTTAAAAGAGCTTTATAGGGAACCAAGAGAGATGTTTGCTCTGTTCATGTGAAAAAAAAAATTACTGGAAGAAAAAAAAAAAGGAGACTTATATAGTCAGCAATATATGTTCTAAAAATTCAATTTCCGGATTAATAACAAAGACACTGTTCTAGTTCGCTAGTTCCTTTAGGATGTGTGCTTTTGACCCATGCAACATATTGTGCCCCATGGCTCTTAGCTGAACTGTGACTTAACTGTGCCTATTTTTTTAAAAATGTGTGATGTCTATTAAAACTAGCTGGTGCTTGTGTACCAGGACTCCAGTGGAAATGAAAGAGATGTCTCAGTGGACTGTCCATTGGTTAAATATTAAAGGATCAAACTTTAATATTTAAGTGCGCATGTAGTATATTATATAAAACAAATTCCCATATGAATATGTTAAGTTTTCTCTTTAATCTTGGGAAAGCCAGAGTTTCCACCCCTTAATTCTAATTAACTAGATAAAACAGTATTTCAAGGATATATCTCCTATGAAAAGAGTCAGGTTTTTCCATGATTATATATATACATCTTTGCTCCAAGGCACTTATTAATTTGCTTAAAAGTCCATGCATCATTTCACAGATTGTTTTAGCACTTGTCATCTTATCAGCCCATGTCTGAATAAGGCACACTTGAAAAAAATGAAGTGAAAGATTAAGTATTCCATATGCTTTACATTATAAATACAACTGTCTTCATTTTATAAATTAATTTCCATAAAAACAGAGCAACAGAGAAAGGTGGGAAGTGATGGAGCATTGTGAAAGATGGTGGGGCTGACAAATGTAGCTGGGGAGGGAACCAGTGGCAACAGTAGGATAGATACAGCTGGAAATCTTTTATCCCAATTTTCTGCAGTTGCCATCCTACTTGGCTCTGTTATTTTGCCTCTCACATGGTGGGATGCAGGAGGAGAAGGTGCTCTGAAAGGACAGGGGTGGTGATGGGGCAGGAAAGGCAGTGTCTTGCTGCTCAACCCCAGAAATGGGGGGATAGCTATGGGATGACAGGAACCCACAGTCTCCCTTACCCCAACAGGCCTATCATGAAGGGATGGGTTCACAGTCAAGGCAAGAATGTCCTTTCCTTGAAGTATCATAGTAGTCTGGAAAAAGAAAAGAGAGGCCTTCCAGGTTAGTGAAACTGAGGCTCATGTCCCCAGAAGTACTTCTTCAGCATCTGTGTACACATATATGATTTATGGACTCAAGAATCTCTGCCAAGCTACTACTTACCTGGATGGGTGTTTATGACTGATCACACACTACACAGACTAATGTTGACCTAATGCTGAAGTCAACCTGTGAGTCAACAGTGGCTGAGATCCTTGCCTCTGCTGGCAACTGGCTTTTGGATTGATCTAAATTCAATCTCGGAGTCAATGTCTTGAACACCTTCTTCCTACGGTCAAGTGAAGTCTCTCACCGTGGGTTGTCTGCTCCCTCATAACATGTAACACATAACATGTAACAATTTGTAGACAGTGGAAGGACACTTGATCAACTGATTTTTTTTTCCTCCTGTTTTATCCAACCCTTCACTCTCACCATTCCTTATCTGGGAAGTTGTGTTTAGGCTGAGAAATCTATGAGGTCATAGTGGGAATAAAAGTTAGCCTTGCAACATTTAAGTGTCTTTGAGGATCTGGGCTCAAAGGCTCAATCCTACACCATCAAAGTCAATAGTATCTTCCAGAAGTTAGAATGGGAGATTGAGGTAAAAATATGGATATGTTCTTTAGGATTTCTTTTTTTATATTTTCTGTTGATAAAAAGCCTTGGAGTAGCAATTCTTTGATGCTTCTGCTGTAAAATCAGAGTTCAAAGTGCTGGTTTGGACCTGTGCAAGTTTGCCATTTTATCCCTTTTCTTCAGCTGCACATCATATAAGCAACAGAGAATTAAAAAGAAGTGCTATGAAAATGGTATTAATTTCACTAGCTGCTTGGCTTCCTACAGACACTTGGCTGAAGAATAAGAATTTGCCAGTTTGAGTGAAGGAGAGGATGCAGTTGTACTACGCAAGTAGACATATGGAGAGGTAGAAAGGGCAAATGTGAAAAAGAAGGAAGAAATAGGGAAGAAATGCAACGTAAGAGCAGCTCATTTCAGTTAAGAACTTTGACCTGAAAAAGTCAGGATGAATCTTTGTGATTTTTCTCAACATAAATGAAATATCCACATGTTATCTAATATGATGCTATTTCTTCTGCTTACAATTTAATGAAACAGATTCAGGCTATTAACTTGGTGTACTACCTTCTCTCTGTACCTGTCTGAATTGCCAAAAGGTTCAGCAGAAAGTTGAACAAGTTTTGTTATGGAAAATTATGAAATAACCTCCTGTTATCAAAGTTTCATCCTCTGTGTAACTCTGGCAGATTAGATAATAGCCGTTTAAGTCTTGAACTGATATCTGTCTAATGTAATTGGATGTTCACATTTTGTAGAAACTGCTGTATTTCTCTCTATTGCTCTGAGCTCTTGGTGTCAATGTTATCTCGTTCCAAGCAAAACTGTGTGTGAAATATTGTTGGCATAAGAAAGTACTTCCTTTTATCAGGTTTAAAAATTGTTGCCTCAGTTTTATGGCAGTTCTGTTTACTCTTATATCATGTTAAC
The DNA here is from genome assembly GCF_028858725.1 of Colius striatus. Taxonomy (NCBI): domain Eukaryota; kingdom Metazoa; phylum Chordata; class Aves; order Coliiformes; family Coliidae; genus Colius; species Colius striatus. The sequence continues at coordinate 29,917,714 of NC_084762.1, forward strand.
AGCAATTTTGCCCACTAACTACAGCTGAATCCCTCAACTGAGGGAGGAATCAGAGAACGGTCATACTGAAACTCATTATTCATTGACCAAGTTTGGTGAAACACTTTGTCTGCAGGCAGTTGTACCTCAGAGACATTTTGATTAAACTTTTCCTGCAGGATTTCCTACTTATTTTGTTGAAAAAAATTGTTTGAGGGAACGTTTTTTTCCATGTGCCTGGAAAGGAGGAACACTGAATTCCAGATATGAAAAATGTTATGTGTCTGTGAGGGAGTTGGTATATGGGAGAGGAAAAATGGAGCTAGATAGGTAATGGAAGAAAAACATCAGATGGAGAAGAGAGGAAATGGAGAAAACAAGGAGCATCAAGATGAAGAAGAGTAAAGGAGTTGACACTGAGCATATTCACACTGTATTTAATGGAAAAGCATAGCTTCTTTCCAAAGGTGAGGGAAGCTGATATTCCAAAGCACTAGTAGAGAACATTCTTAATAGAGAAATTCTTAAAATTTCTTTACAGTAGGACACTGTGAGTGAGTGCGTGAGTGTGTGAGAAGCTGGGGAGCCATCAAGCTGGAAAATACAGAAATACACAATCTTGATACTCCTGAGTTTTGTCTGACTCTTATCCAAGCTTCTACACCATTTTTCTCATGCAACAAGTTTCATTGTAAGTGATTTTACTAAGGACTTGATATATAACATGAGCAATTCTTTCTGTGAAAATGCTTGAAGCTCCATAAAGTTGTGAGGCTATGACTAAATTTGTGTGGCAGAAAGTGCCCTGGACCTTTTTGTAAAAGCTTTTCTTCTTTTCTTGTGTTTTTTTTTTTTTTTTTTTTCTTTTTTTGTAGCAATGACCACATTTTGAGAGAAGGGATGCTTTTGCAGAAAATAGGCTATGGTGATCCCTGTGTACTTCAGCCCCAACTATACAGTGGTGAATATTAGAAATGCAGCGGCTTGCTCACTCCTCCCCACCTTCTCTAGTGGGATGATGAGGAGGATTGGAAAGGAAAGCAAGTAAAACTTGTGGGTTAAGAACAGTTTAATAATTGAAATAAAATACAATAAAGATAATTAAAAACTAGTAATGATAAGGAAGTTAAAGTAAAACTCATAAGTTAACAACAGTGTAGTAACTAAAATAACAGTAACAACAAAAAAGAATATTCTTTAAAATAGAGAGAAGAAAAACTGAAGAAAGTGCTACACAATGCAGTTGCTCACCACTCACTGATGAATGCCTGAGCAATGATCCACCCCTCACCACCAGCTCTCCTCAGTTTATGTACAGGGCATGATGTGCTATGGTGTAGAATAGCCGTCTGGCTAGTTGGAGTCAGCTGTCCTGACCATGCCTCCTCTCAGATTCTTGTGCACCTCCTCACTTGCAGAGCAAGGGAAATGGAAAAATCCTTGACTTTGGATAAGCCCTACCTAGCAACAACTGAAATATTAAGTGTGTTATCAACATTATTGTCACACTAAATCCAAACCACCGTCCTGTACCAGTTTACTAGGCTGAAAATTATCTCTGTCCATCTGAAATCAGGACAAGAGTGTAGGTCAGTCAAGCTATCATCTTTAGGATTACCCTTTTCAAAATACTGAGCACAGCAAACTTGCATTGTTAAGAGATGCTCTGAATACTTGTGTTCTTCAGTGGCAGATCTGTTAAAGGTCCTATTAGCTTCCAACAAGATCAGAATAATAAAAATGTGAAACTCCTGTTTTGATACATGGTACAATTTAAAAAAAAAAGAAACCATCAAATATTTAAATTTATCTCTTCCAAAGAAGGAACATATTTTTTAAATTATTTGTCTCAGAGATTCTGCAATTCTGCAATGGCCCAAAATCAATCCTTTGAAATTTTGGGGCACATTGCTTTTGGAAAAACAATGAACGTGCTGCTTGTTTGACTATGAATTGAAAAGCTCTCTCCTGTAATTGAATGATTTATGGATAATATATTATGAGCATTCAATTTCAATATTGTCTTCCTGGACTGGTATTAAGTTTTCCATAAAGAAAAACTGGGGATTTTAGTGAGGTCTCCAAACCTTCTGACAACAGGAAAAGTATCACTAGCAGATTAATAGCTGGAATGCAGCTGGAAGTTCCCTCTGCCAGTCAGTAATTTAACTGGGATTTTTACTAATCTTTAGCAGTTTTAAACTACTATGCAGCCAATAGTATACAGCTAGAATTAGTAAAACCTATGAAGAAATTCCACACTGTGTGATACACATAATAAGCTTAAAGAGATTTGGCTTAGAATAAGTTGTTAATTGACAGCATATGACTGCCTAAAATCACACAGCTGCTTTGCAAACCATTCAGACAAGCAGTTCTAAATTAATACATATCTAATTCATTATTTATGTAACAAATTATCTCCTTTCACAGTTAACAATAAGGAAAAGCATTTCCAAATGGGTCATCACTGTAGACGGCCATAGGCCTACATGGGATGTCATTTACAAGGGCTGGAGAGAGTCAGAAACTGCTTAGAAAAAGCTGCGTTTACATTAGAGCTGGCCTTCATCTCACATCTCAAAAGGAAAGGGGCATAAATAAATAAATATTTTTCCAACTGCTTAGCTATATTTATTTTCCACTGCCTCCCTGCCTACAGCAACATGGATGTCCCCTGAGCTCTTGAACCTGTTTATTTCCCATCCGCTACCTGTCCAATTGAAGCAGCACTAATTATCCCAGAAGGCTTTGCTCCTGTCAGTTAAGGCAGAAAAAGCACTCAAAGCCTTCTGGAGATGCACCAGGGCCATTGCAGGCAACAGGTTGCAGAGCTCCTGGTGAAACACATCTAAAACCTGGAGTCACAGCCTGGAGCTGGTGATGAGCATCAAAGTGGAGGAGCAGGGGTAGTACTTGGCGGGCCTAATACACAGGGAATCTGAGAAACTCATTATTACCGACAACCTGCACTTCTGACCTAATTACATTTAGATTTATTTCTCTTCTGCATGCAATTTGTATTGCTTTCTTCCTTGTGTTGCTGAAAGGAGATGCCCTCCATATTTGTGTTTACTTCCCCAGACTGTTCTCCACAGGCCCCCAGTTTTAATTAAGGCCTTCCTCCATAGCTCGTATGTTTTCCTGTTCTCTACAGACTCTGCCTGATTTATAGTTTTAGAGGAGAATCCTGCAATTCAAATGGAGAATTCAGATGTATAGTCTTTCTGTGCTATGAAGACCTGATAACTCGGGGTCTGCTGGTGAACACCTAGCCCACAAGCACTCCAAGCATTAAATCAGATAATTCTATAGGACTAGAAAAAGAATTACTTTAAAAAACAAATAGTAAAATTATATTAAAGTTTTAAAAAACTCCTTCTCATTTAATTATTTGTGGAAATATAAAAGCTTTACCATTTACTCACACATAGGAGCTGTATAAACCATAGGATGATACTCAGGATGATGTAGCCAATGTGCCAGAACTCACCCTACCCATAAGCAAAGCCATGAAGAAATCTTGAAAATCAAGGAAATCTTCTCTACTTGACTGCAAGCACAGGAACAGAATAGATAAAATGGGGATAATAATATGCTCCCAGTATAGCAATGTCATATTTTTACCTCCTCTAGACTCTGGAAAAAAACAAGGAGAGAACAGATGCTCCTATTCAGGTAGCTACTCGGGGCCTTTGCTCTCAATCTGACAAGTGCCAAATAGGGGATGAAGTGTGTGACAAACAAAAGGCACAAAAGTATTCATGCAGGAAACTTGCAATGTTCTGGGATTCACTCTCTTAATATAAATAATTAATTTTGTAGCTGGAGACTCTGTTTATGACATGTATAAGATTGGCGGTAAAAGATAAGATGGACTGTGTCATTGCGGAGTTAGTTGAAAAATGAGAATTCAATTTAAGAGGAAAAGCGAAAGGGGGAGATTTGGAATTTTTTTTTCATTCCATATTGGAAAAGAACAGGAGACTTGGAAATATTTTTTCTTGGTGTAAAACCTAAAAAAAAGAGCTATTCTCAGAACAGCAATACAGGAGCCACTCACGTGAAATGAAATACTTGCTCCGCAGGAAAATTTCTTCTGTCTCATACCGACAGGAATGTGCACCTGTGGCTTCCATGTCCCAGTTCAACAGCCACTTGGGGAATAGCTTCTGCTTGTTTCTCTTTCATTTGAATAAAAAATTTAATCCCAAATACATGAGAAAATGTTGAAATCAAAACACATCTGGAGAAAAAATTTGGTTTGATAAACTTGATATTTCAGATTGAAAAAGTAGAATAATTTCTGAGATTGCTTCTACAGCTACACATGTGATATCTTTGCTCAGTGTTCAGTTTAGCTCAAAGAAATTATTAACACTTGGTGATAGGTTCCTAGGATAAAATGAGTAGTTAAGATTTTGTTTTTGCTAGCTCCCATTATTGCTAATTTTTATAATATTATTGTGGTTTTTTTCTTCTTCACCTGGATATTTAAAAAAAATATTGTTCCTCAAAATAAAAGTTTATAGTAAATATGTACTACAGACTAACACTGTGAACAACCTTTGTTTTAAACTGTTTTATTAAGGATGACTAACTGCTGGAAGGAAATATTGTCTCTTCAATGGAATATTATGAATTCCTTAACCATGTACAGCTTTTCTAATAAAGACAAGTTTTTTTGGCATTGCCTGCTATATGATACTGTATTTCAGTTTTAATTTTCCAATCCATAAAAAGTTGTAGTATAGCCTCTCAAGAACATCCCAGTAACAGTGCTGAACACTGAAGATGTATATGAGGATGTGACAGACAACGAAGCTGATGAAGGGTCTGGAGAAGTCTTATGAGGAGCAGCTGAGAGAGCTGGGATTGTTTGGTCTGGAGAAGAGGAGGCTGAGAGGAGACATGATCACTCTCTACAACTGCCTGACAAGAAGTTGTAGTGAAGGTGGAGGTTGGTCTCTTCAGTAATTAATAATAGGACAAGAGGAAATGTCCTCAAGTTGCATGAGGGGAGGTTTAGATTGGAGAACAGGAAGGCTTTTTAACTGAGAGGATTATTAAGCATTGGAACAGGCTGGCCAGGGAGGTGGTGGAGTCACCATCCCTGGAGATGTTAAAAAAGATGATGTGCTAAGGGACATGGTTTAGTGGTGGACTTGGCAGAATTAGGTTAGTGGTTGGATTTGATCTTAAAGGTCTTTTCCAACCTCAATGATTCTATGATTCTATGATTTAAGATACTGTACTGCTCAGCTGTCCGTTACAGCCATTCTTTTTGTCCTACATGGTGTACAAAAGGGGGAAATATGGTCACAGCTCAGCTGCCCCCATTTATACTCAGCCTTGATCAGAAAGATAAACAAATGATCTTGGCAGGACACAGAGGCACCCATGGTACAAGCTTTTGGCCTTTTGCAGACCCCACTGCCTTAGTGACATCCTCAGCAGTGAAGTAGACAGAAAAAATGAGGAAGCTATCTGAAGGTGCAGCTAAAGGTGTACTAAGAACGAAGTGAATCAAGTAGATCAGTAGCTCAAGTGCAGATCTGCAAATGAAGGAAAAGTTATTCTGCAGGATAAAATCCTTGTGCTAAGCCAAAATCCTGCTGTAACAAAGTGATGGGAAAATACACCTCATTGCTGAATGTTAATTATCTGATTGATGCATGAGTTCATCCTGCACGACTGCCTTGACCCACTTGTATACAGCTTGATAATGCACAGGTGTATTTAGTTATGGCCTTTTGTTACAAAGAGAGTTGTATGACGAGCCACACAGAAGTCTGTGAGGCTGTGTGTTCTTACCTGAATATGTCCACAGATTGGTTCAGTTTGCTGAAATACACAGTTCTCTCTGTCACATGAAATAATGTAATGTTGTTGGTGTATGAGGCTTTAGGACAGAAAAAAAAAAAATTAGGAAAATATCCCTTAAATTTGAAAGAATTGGCACTATTAGAGGGGAGGGAGTTCAATGACAAAGTGTACTTGTCTTCTAGGCAAAAATACAAGCAAAAAGAAGGGAACTGTATTTTTTATCTGTAGAAAATCTTGATATTGGGGAATACAGGTATAATCACAAAAGTAAAGCTTTTCACTTTCTCATTGCAAGGAGAATGAGAAATTTTTGCCAGGAAATAATGCCTGAAACACTAGGACAACTGATAAAAAATTCTTGCTCAACAAGCACTGAAACTCCACTGAGAATGAGAATTGGAAAAATATTTTCTTTAAGCCCAGAATCAAACATATCACAGAGCTGAGGCTCCCAGCACCCACATTTAGCTTTGGAACCACAGGCGTTTGGTTAATTAAAGACAGCACTATACGTGAGGCACACAATATCATCTCCCACTGCTAGGCAGGGAGCAATGCCAGCCAACCAATTTGGTTGTATGATGCTGCCAGATCCTTTTCACCGTGAGAGAAAACCAGCTTTGTTGTCCAGCCTTCTGACAGAGCATGAAATATCTTTCAGGGAGATGGACTGTGAAGGAGGGAGGTTGGGATGGGAAAAAGCCAACAGAATTTCTAAAATTCAGTCCTTGTGAAGCAAGGAGTTGGTGACAAGAAGTTAGCAGTCTGCAGAGGTGATGCATCTCGATGTTCACAGAATCTTCGGGTTAGCAGAAATGAGAGATAAAAAGCAGTTAGAGATAAGCTTGGGTATCTGCACTGAACCCAAATCACTAAGCATTGTAGAGGCAAAAAGTTCTAAAATTGCAAATGAGTGCAGGCTGGCTACCTGATTTATAGAATCATAGAATGGTAGGGGTTGGAAGGGACCTTTAGAGATCATCTAGTCCAACTTTCCTGCAGAAGCAGGGTCACCTAGATCAGGTCGCATAGGAACATGTCCAGGCAGGTCTTGAAGACCTCCAAGGAAGGAGACTCCACAACCCCTCTGGGCAGCCTGTGCCACTGCTCCATCACCTGAACAGTGAAATAGTTTTTTCTTATGTTTAAGTGGAACTTTTTGTGTTCCAGCTTCATCCCATTATCCCTTGTCCTGTTACTATCTACTATAGAAAAAAGGATGTCCCAACCTCCTGACATTCACCCTTTAGATATTTATAAATGTTAATAAGATCACCCCTCAATTTTTTTTTTCTCTGAAAAGAAATTCCAGATTTATTTATATTTATTTTTCTCTGTGAACTACATTGACCAGCTCTGACAACTTGTGACACATTATTTAGCAAGGATCATTACACATTCACTTCTATGAGTAGCAGTTTACCCCAAGAGCTATTCCAGAGTTATCCATGCTTTTGCAAAGAGTTATTGCTTACAGTTGCCTAGGAATTTTTTGATAAGAGTATTTTTAAATCAATTAAACAAAATCAAACCAGACTTTGGCAAAATATCATGTGGAAATGCTTTTGTGCGGATGAAGACAGAGTCCCATTAAACTGCTGACTGGCTTCTGAGCCACTGATCGAACAAACAGCTTGCAGGTCCAAGGTGAAGACCCCCTTGAGACCATATAACCCACTGCTTTTGGATACTACTGTAAAAACCCTTGGAGGGAAGGGGGAGAGCTTTAGAGTCTGCTGTGAATGAGAGATATCTGCACTGGGAGTACAGACACTGCTACAGCTTTTGGGACTCAGACAAGGGCTTGGAGGTGAGAGGGTGATCTTTCTGCCTCCAGGGAACTTCCAAGGCTCATGCAGCCTTGGGGATTGCCTGGGAAGCTGCTCTCAGGCCTTAGGTAAGCACAAAGACTTCCCAGGAATGAGGGCAGCTCTGTGTTCCACATGATTTAAGAAAAAAATATTTTAATTCTTCTCTAAGGAATAGACAATTTCCCCCTTCCCCCATCATATATTTTTTAATTTGAGCCCTAAACTGTAATAGGTTGTCAGTCTTGTATGAAGTGACTGAGATGGGGGAGACCTTTCTTATGGAAGTGCAGAGACCGTACTCTGCTAATATTTAAGCAGAGAGTAGGAGTGCCAAATACAAGAAAAATTTAACCAATGATGACTGATACTGCCTCTATTAAGCACTTGTTGCTTTCTGAGAGACAGGTCTACACAGAGTCTAAGAGCCACTACAGATGTGCCCAAGTCAAAAGGTGTGAAGAATCATGTCTCTGATTAAAGAAGAATATGTGTTTGTGCAATATAGTCTACATTTTCTAAATCCATATTGCATTTTATCTCCTTTTCTATTTATCTCCATTTTATTATTTTCTAATTTCTTCAAACTGTATTCTAATATCTTATGGCAATCATCTTAAGGGGCATAGATTCATCTGGGCACTTTTTTCCCCCTTCATCATCAAACACAGACATTACATATGTTCTAATTCAATCAGATGGTATTATGCCAAACTCACTGCAATAAATACTAGTTGTGAGTGCCAGTTTTCTCAGAATATTGGAACAGAGATTACCAAATTAATTTTTCTTCTTCCCTACTCTTGATCCTATTTAAATATTTCAGATTTTCTTCCACTTAAGATTAATTGATTTCTATTTCTACAAACCCCATTCCCATCATAATCCTTCTATGTTGTTCATCTTCATGATTTTTGAGAAACTAAGGTAGACTTACTTGATTTAGTTTGGGGGCCATATCTCAGCTCTCTTTCATCTCCATCTCATTGCCTTTGTATTCCCATTCCCCTTCCCTTTCTTCCTCCTATCTTCTGTCATTTTTTTCTGTTGTTTTCTTTTTTTTTAATTCATGCCACTAAAGAATTATTTTCTTTGCAAAAATTTATCACAATATAATTACTGTCAATGATTTTATAATTTTATCCTGATAGCTCTGACCTCTAAAATACATATTTTTATTTATTGATCAGTTCTTTTCTATTAAAATATATTTTATAGGGGTCATTGTTCACCATTCAGGAATGAAACTCTTCCTTGGGTGTTAGATTTTACCAGTCTTGCAGGGCACAAATTCCAGGTGATTTTGTCAAGCCTACTGCCCTTGCCAACAGCAAGCAAGCCAAGTGTCTCATAAAGCACCACAATTTTCAGCATCACAATTGGCAGTTATTGACAGTCTCAGTGGAGAGGACAATGACTAGATTGGCAAGGAAAATGAATTAATTTGTCATTCTGAGTGGATCTTCTGTAACAAGGCTAAAGGAATTTGGCAGCTCATAATTGGAAATCTTGTTTTTTGCTGGCAGTACTCTATACAGTGAATGATGCAAATGCTTCAGTTATCACTCTGGTGCTCATTACTAATTAAACAGATAAAAATACTAGCCAAGAAATATCAATTCAACTAAAAAGAAACAAAATACATAATGTGAAGAACACTCTGACTTGGAGTTTAGCATCCCTTGAATAACTTTCTCATCTGTAGTTTGGAGAAAACCTTTTAACAGGAACAAGACTTTAAAAATTGTCCCTCGCCTGTTTCTCACAAGCATTATGTTTGAACCAGAAATTTTATGGGTTAGAGGAAGGTTTTGTCAGATGCACGGACTTCAGTAATTTGTGAATAACTACTGAGCTTAGAAGTGTGGCAACAGGTTTTTTTGATAGTATAAATTAGGTCTTCTATCCATTGGGTCTTGCTGAGAAAGTCATCATCTAACAAGTCCTGTCTATGTAGCATGCAACACAGACAATTTCCTTTGGAGGCCATTTAGGAAAGACTAACCATTTTTCTTACAACCTGTCTACTTGCAGATTATTTTCCCAACTCTTGAAGAATTTCTAAGCTATATATACATTTGCTCCGTAGTTTCCACCAGAGCCAGTGCCAGCAGACGTGAAATTTACGTTTTAAGCTATATTGGCAAATGGAAGAACTGGTGATTTTATACCCTATAGGACTCTACTTTTCTTGCAAGTTGTTTTTTATTTGGAAAACAAAAATGTTATCTTTCACAGTTTTAAATGCAAAGACTGGGCATAGTTGTCTTTTAAATTAATTCTTCTTTCCCTTGCCTGTGTTTTCTCCTACTTCTGGAGGGTGATTTTCCCTTCTGTCCTTTGATATTGAGTTATTTTTCTGGAGAATCCCTTTGCCTCTTTGTTTCCTTTCAGTTTTCATTTTGTTTCCCACTTTGCTGTTTCTGGTAGCGAAGCATTCTCTGTTTATCCTCACAGTTCCAGGCTGTGTTCAGGTTTACTTCTATTTCAGTCTCACAGTCCTCTGAGTCATTACCTCATGCTCTCTACCTCCCCAGGCTGGTGTTTGAACTTTGTCTCTTGCTACACTCTATGTATTTTCTTTTTTTCTTATCTTCCAGACCAAAGTGAGATGCCTGTAGGAGTCAATACAAAATGAAGATGGGGCTTCATAATGCCTGCTTACACATCATGTTTACAACCTACCTTCTGAACACTAGAACTAATACCTATATAGTAAGAATAAGGATAAACAAAGAATGGCTTTACAGAATGTCGTGCTATCTGTGGATCACTTAGGAACAAATACAGTTGCAACCGAGGTGTTGCTCGTGCTGTTCAACTTATTGATAAGTAATCTAGAAAAGGTCACACTTTGGTGACAGTTTGCCTCTGCTGATGGCAGTGAACCCAAAAGTCAGCAGTAAAAGAGGTGCAAAAGTATCTTATAGTATTGAATACCAGACGAATGGAGGTGCTAATTGTCATAGATGAATGTAAAATAATGTACATGGCACAAAAATTCTAACATTGCCTGTATCATGACTTGAGTATTACTATCCAGAAACAAGATCCTGGGGTTTTGATGCATACGTTTGTGCAAACATAGATGTAGCATGTTCATCCACTATTAGACAAAAGAAAAAACCCCAAAACAACCAACCAGCAACAACAACAAAAAAAACCCCACAGAAATTGAATGTCAGGGATTCTGAGAAAACTAATATAAATCAGAAGAGGACTAACATTATTCTGCCACCACCTGATGGTGATGAATCCCTGAGGCATGTACAGTTTGAACATCGTGTGTACTTTTGGTTGCTCCACCTCAAAAATAAAATGATAGAATTGCAAAAGGCTCAGACAAGGGCAAAAAGGACAATTGGAACTCTGGGATGGTTTGTGAGCCATGCAGGGAACCACAGAGCAGACCAGAGAGATAGCTAACGGGTTACACAATAGACATCTACTAAATTATGAGTGCCATTAGGAGGACAGAAGAGGAACTATCTGTCCTCCGGTTTTCTTCTCAACAAGACCTAGGACTGAAAACTATCAAATAGCAAGTGCAAAGCAGATGAAAAGATGCTGTTCTTATGACACAGAATTAAAGTGTGGCATTCCCTGATACAGAACATTGTGGGTGCTAAAAGTTCACATGGTCTGAATGGTGTTTGAACCATTTTATGGAAAAGACTGTTAAATCCCACTTTGTTTGTCTCGTATTTGCACTCTTGACTGGGAATGCACTGTTGGCTATTATCAGCATCTAGCAGATTAAACTGAACATTGGTTTCATCTGATATGTCTGTTTTATCTAGGTGATTCCAGTGATCTTAGTATACAAATTATTCTCATCTCAAAGGAACAAGGACTGTGATGCTGATTTTTTTTTGCTGCAAAACAGTTATCATGTTTGAGAATATTTTATTTAAGTAATCATACAGTAACAGTAATCAGAAAAGTTGTCAAAGCTGGAATCTATGTTATAAGTGCCTGTTTGGTACATTACACTGTTTCTAGAAGGGACTGGTGCTACCTTCTGCATTTCAAACTGGGAAATCTGATAGCAGGCTTGTGGCACAGAGAAAAATCAGTGAAAGAGCTGCTGCAAGCTCTCCACACTGATGGGCAGGTGAGACTAGGAATGAAAGAAAGCTTGCGCTCATGCTCTTCTCTTTCATTAAGCTGAGTAATTTGGAGAAATTATGGGCAGGCTTAGAACATGTCGTATTACTGTTGGCAAACAATAAGGTTGATTAGAAGATGGAAGAGGGTGATCAAAGATTTTATGGCAGATACAAGCTCATGCCTTCACATTACTGCATGACTGCAATCCATTAAAGAGCCTTGTGAAAAAGGAAAAGTAGAAGAAACAAGGATGTGGATGGAGATGGAACCCTCAGACATTGTTATTTAACACTTGTAATTAAAAAAACAATAATGAAACCAGAAAAATAATGTGAAGACTTGACCTTGAGACTAAACACTTCTGAAACCACTTACAAAAATTAAAAAGATAGTGCAGAATATAAGAATAGCAGGGAAACTTGAAATCAATGAGCAGGTGCTGCAGGACTTCACCTTGGGACCAAAACTTGGACACCATCATGTATAACTGCATAATTACACTGAGAAATGTTTATCTTCAAGTATTTGATATGAGAAGCTGAAGAAATTGTCAGTATTCTTTGTTGTGAAGGTAAAATATTCTGGTTCTTCTGAATTCGTTGCTTCAACGAGCACACAACAAACTCACATAATTTATTCAACTGCCCTGGCAGGAACAAAAGTGAACAGTAATTTAAACACCCAAATCAACCAAAACACAGGGTTGAGTCTTAATTTATAATATATTTCAGTTACATGCTCATCAATGAAACTCAGTTTAACCAGATTATCTCAAAGTAAGCTCTCCCAAAAACTGTAGTAAGTGAACTGACCTACTTTTCAGTTCTTATTATTAAGGTGGTATAAAACCTGATGCTGAAACCATTTACAATTTACATCTGAGAACATTTTCAAGCAACTATTTTGGCTCTGCACTGAAGCCAAAGAGTGCATATAGAAGTGCTCCTTTTGTTTCATTCTCTGCAACACACCTGCCTGCTTTTTTTTTTGGTCTTAGCAATGCCACCTGTCAGTTAATTCCCATGTTGATATTAGTGACAGATATTTCTGTTCTTGACTATGACAAGAACTCTAGGAAGTATGAGAGTTGCCTATCAGTGTTAGAAGAACACTACATTTTTAAAGGATTCATCTCTCAAACAGAAGTTGTATATAAATTATGTAGTTACTCATATTGGCTTTTATATATGATTATTTTCTGATTGAGTACATGAGATCTCATTCTTGGACTAAATGCAAAAAATCATGTTGCCTTGAATTATATTTCTGAGTTAATTCAAGTAAATTAAAATAATACAAATAACTTGCAATGAATAAAGAAAATAGTAAATTAGCTTGTGACTGGATATCATCAGAGGCTGCTTTTTCCCTTAACAAGACCAATTGTAAGCCTACAATATCTGTTAGCCCCTCTTTTAATTAGGAAAGTTGACAGAAAGTTCTGTGAGGAGTCTCAGCTTCATAAGGTGATTTATTTCAGGACATTAGAATACAACTATGTTGACCCCTCCAGTGATGCATGACCCATTTGTTTTCCCATTCTCTGTTTAGAGGAGAAATGGGTGTGTGGATGTCTCTGAAAATCTGTCTAGTGAGCAGAGAAACTCATTAGGCAGAACTTATCTGGAAAAATTGATGCTTTTGTGGGCTTAAATCTGCGTCTATATTCCAGGTTAAGATTCCAGCTGAGTCTGCTGTTCAAGACAAAGAAGCGTTTTTTAATACATCCTGCAGATCCATTGTAAGGAGAGACTGTTTTTACACATAGTACAAGTGATATCTTCTTTATTCTGGCACATTCTATGCAATTACATGTGACTTCTAAATAAAAAAATTAAGATCCTTGCCTCACAATCTACAAAAACATTAATGGTTCACCTCTTTGACATCACTGAATTAATGTTTGTGAAATGCTGCTCATTTACCCTTCAAATTCCCTCTCACCTCTCCTCAGTACCTTTCCAATTTCCAACCATAACTGTCCACGTACATGATATGTATCCTGTTCCTTTCTATTAGCATTGCTTTTTCTGCATTACTATTTCTTGAAGTTGTAGCCCAAATGAGAAGGTATAAGTGTGCCATTTCAGGACCTTTGCCTTTGGCTACTTTTCTTATTTGTCAGACATCTCTGTCTTAAATAGTGGCATGAAGATAAAAGTAGACTCTGTGCTGTTTCTAAAGCTCTCTGTCCCATAACTGATCTATTTATCTTCATAATAATGATGTAACTACCTTCTTCAAAGCGTTCCTAAGGAATATTTGTGTCCTAGATATCCCTTGTTTGTACACTGAGTTTTACTATGAGATTAAATTTTGGAGCCATATGAGCACAGGTGCTATCTTCTGTCCTCTTACTGTCTGTTCTTAGTATAACTGGTGAATTTGCTTCTTGTTCAATTTGAAGTTTTAGGAGCTTCCCTTTCTTTGGATATTTTTGAGCCTGCAATTATCTGAAGCAATTACTTCATATATTACAAAATTTGTTTTCTTAAACTGAGCCACTTGAGGATAATTTAAATCGTTTGATATGAGAAAAGACTTAAAAATTTGTCAGAAGGTAACATCTAACATTAATTATGTTTCCAAAGTCATTCACTTTCATTTCCCATGAGACTGTGAGTGTGAAATGATCGCAGAAAAAAAGTAGTTGTTTTCTAGCTCTTTTCCTTCTTTTTTATAATTGCAGTCTCCTCATTCTTTAAGTGTTTCCTTCCTGTTTCTTCAAATGTGAGCAATATCAAGATGGGGGAACAGGATGGAAAGCACTACTTCCATCTTTGTTCCTCCCTGCCTTCGTGGGCTGAACCAGAAGACAGGGCAGAAGACAGAATATGGTAGGATTAAGATATTATAATGTTATAACAAGGGCTGCCTGTTTCCTATCTGACAGGATTACCTGAAAAAAAATACTCCCTTTCCTTGAGACACAATTCCTCCATAAGATACACCAGGGGAGAAGAGCACCCAACCAAAACTATGTTTTGGCTGCAGGATATAAGGATATAAGGATCAACTGCAGGATATAAGCAGGAGTTACATAAATACATAAAATAATTGAAAACAATGTGTAAGAAGGCAGCAACAGTTAGCTCTCCTTATAGCTGGAAAGATGTGTGCATATAGTTGGATCTTTTGGAAGATGTTCAAAGAGTTTCTCTGTTTTTAGAAATACACACATGTTGCTTCCCATTATCCAGGAATGTTTCTTTTCTTGGGCCAATTTTTCTGTGCATGAGATGAATATAGAAAAACCTCCAGGTAAGGTGTTTAAAGTAATGAAATCATAGAACTCAAAACAACTTTTACAATGGTTTCATATATTTTTCTACTGGTTTAACCTACTTAAGGATTAAGGAACACTAAAAACATTTGCTTAAAACATCTTGCAAAAGATGTGTCCTAATGTAAAATGTTGTTCTGTGATATTTCAAGATGAACAAGTACTAAAGTGTTCCTGTAATACATTTACTTCTTGTTTTTTTTCTTTACACATAAAGAATAAAAGTGACTTGCAAAAGCACATTTTCAGTGTAATTGCATGCAATGCTTCTCCAGTATGCTGTTTCCTGAAGGTAGATAAAACTAATCCAATTGTATTTGACTGGCTTTTCTCTAACCTACAACTCAGCCTATGGCTCTATACCTCTCTTCCTCTTTGCTTTTTTTCACTTTATTCTGATGCTGTTCCAATTGAATCATTCCACTTTCTCCTCCATTTTTGTCTTTTTCTCACACTTCAGTATCTATCCCAGAAAGCCCCAAATTTTGCTTCCCACATGCACTCATTATTTTTTCCTACATCTTCCATGACAAAACAATTTCCTCTTCTAGTAGACATACTACATTTCTCAACAGTATAGAAGTTCTCTATGTGAGTAGTTAAGCTGCTTAGCTCTCAATACATACAGAATCTGTTATTACATCTTTCATAGTGTATTTTCACTTCAGATTTCCTCCATTCAGTACTCAAACACATGCTTTTTTTTTTTTTTTTTGCCTGAGCTTAGTAACTATTTCTAAAGGACTAATGAAACTTTCATAACTTATATCTACTTAGTTCCCTCTTGTCTTTTCCTTAACACTTTCTTCTTCCTCTCATTATTTTCTCCCTCTGCTGTGATTAACCTGTTTTCTTCTGTTTCCCAGTTTTCCTTGTTCACATTATAGACCTTTGAATCAGTTGACGGGTGATTCATTTGACCCATTTGAGATCTGTATAGCAGAGCGAGATAAATTGTACCACAGAACTGCCTGTTTCTTTTTATTGCCATTAACTGCTATGGGATACTGGATGACTAGTTCAGATCTACCAAGTTAAAGGACCTCTATTAAGTTGTTTTGTCAAAATAAATCTAGAAAGCACAGAAAAGTCAATGTATCAGACTCTCCTGTTTCAGTCTGATCTGAATGTGGAGGTGCTTAAAGAAGAGCTTGACTAGTTGGCAAGCAACAAACAGGATGAGTTGTTTAGGAAACAATATCGGGCTGTTGCAAAGAAAGGGAAATATCTCACGGATGATAAAGCATGGAAATGCCATGCCAAGATACCCAAGTAAACCTTCTGTTCTACCAATGTGCTTCAAGTATCATCAAGAGCTAACTATCCAGCCTGGGCTGTTTGGAAACATCAGCTATGAGGATAAGTTGAACGACATGGAGTAATTTATCCTAAAGAAACGTCTGAAGGGGGATATGACATTAGTCTTCAAAATACATAAAAGATTGATGAAAAAGGAGAGGCATAATCTGTTCCCTCTGTCCAAAGTGCAGCGGAGAACGTACAAAAGAGCCTCAGCTGCAACAAGAAACGTGATTTAAGAGCTCATTTTTTTTCCATGTTTCTGTAACTGTCATGAGACTCAAAAACATCTTACTCTGTGTGTGTATGTAGATGTATATATTTTAAAAGCCTTTCACATGAAAGCCAGTTGGTAAGTGCTAAACTGTAAAATCGAGGCTCAGGTTTCAACTGTCTGGTGCCTAGGGAACAAGAAGAGCACCGTTTCTCTGACTCATAAAAGGGGTGTGTGCTTGTCACCATCTCTCCTTATCCTTTTGTCTGTAGAGAAACTGGGCACAGCTTGGGGCTATCTGCTGAGAAAATAAGCCTTTAAACCATAAGCTTCAGGCAGTTAAGTATGTAGTTGGTTTTTTTAGAGGAGTAAGTAGCACTTCCATCTTATTATTGTTTTAGGCTTTTATTTAATTTCATTGGGAACTTGGACATGAGCTTTTATATCTGATCAGTGTTTGAATATTTCATCTGTATGTGGCTTACATGTCATAGAGACATAAAAGCCCCAGAGAAATATGAGGTAGAGGTATATTAGAGGATCGAAAGTTTGGAAATGAAAAATGAACTTTTTCCTTTCTAACACATTCAACAATGTATAGACAGAACTAGCAGGGAACACATACTGAGGTGGATCATAAGTGACAGAAAGACAGTTGTGCATATCTGGCACACGTTTTCTGGAATAAAACAACATCTGTAAGAAATAAGCCTTGCAAATTTTGGTTTTGGGAAGGATCCACTTTTCTAAGTTTTATTGTTTATTCTTAGTGATGGCTCTAACAAGCAGTGGCTGGCAAATCAGCATATTTCTGAGTTGGCAAATGTCTTTAAAGGATAGTGCATATTTTCATCCTGGAGAGAAGTGAACTTGGTCTTTATTTCATAAATATTATACAGTCATTTTTTCTGTATCTTCTTCAGCCTAATTCAGTGAAGCATAAGTAAACAAGGTTGACAATGTGGCACAACTCACCTTGAAATAAAGAGACAGATATTTACTGACCATAGCAGGAAAAGCACTTGTTTAAGATAATGAACATAAAGTGTTGCATTCCTTGACAATTCTTTGATAATTAGTATAGCCTCAGTGATTTACATAACCTATCTAGCTGGTATTTTCAGCATGGGATGGGAGAAGCATATTTTTTAGTGCATCTTAGCAAAAAATTAAAAGTTTTATTCAAACTGAAGACCAAAAGTGGTATTTTTTTAAATGTAACTTCTCCATTATTATTTTTTTCTCCATCTTCATTTATTCCTATAAGCACATTCTAACTTGAGGCAACACTATATGTGCTATTTTTTTGGAGCCCTTAATGGTGACAAGAATTAATTATTAAGGAGAATGATGAAAGGTATCATTTTCTTTTTTAAAAAAATTACCTGACTTCCATTCAGAATATACATGACTATATGTATATATGCATACATATTTTTTCAGAACTTATGATCTTTTCCTGGCATTTCCTCCAATACTAGTATATCATTCAGAGATCTAATCTTGCAGTGTGCTTACCACCACGTTGACATCAAAGGAAAATGACTGTAGTTACCAACTTATATTTAAGGTGCAATCTTTTGTAGAGTGTATATTTTGCAACTTAAACTGCTTCTTGTCCTGTTGCCACTGTAAATTTCAGTTTCTGAATAATGATGCTAATAAGCATCAGAAAAAGTAATTAAGTTATTAATGGGTACTAAGAAGTAACAGAAACTACAGAAAACATCAAACCAATTTTTCCTGTAGTTCATAATGATAATTCAATTTTTATTTCAAGATACTCTTTTGTTCTTTACCTACTCCTATGAAATTAGTAATGGACTTTTCTGTCTGCTGGCATAAGGAACCAAACTTCTTTCTGTCAAATTGATTATAATGTTATATATGGCTGTACAACATGTTTTAGTTAAATTTCCCCAAGCTTGGAATGTTTCTGCATGCTGTATTAAGAAACTTGTACAACAAGATTCTCTCTGTGATGCCTCATGAATGCTGAAGAGTCTTTAGGTAAGTTTGAGAAATCTATTTAATGAAAGGATGATGATGTTCAAGAGTCTATAAGGAACTGGATAGCATAGCCACGGGGAATAAGGTCCTGGATCGCTCTTTCAGTAACTGACTATCTTGTCTAAAACCAGTACATCAACTGTGGGAATATCTGCAAGAATCTTTCACCAGTTTATCACATAGCCTTTCTGGCTATAGTTGGAAAAATGCAGTATGATGATGGCCTCTCTCTTTACTCCTAATTTTTTGTTTGTTTGTTTTAAAAAGTTACTGCCACTGTCATTCATGCAGATGCCCTTCCTGCTGGTGTGGTAAGTTCTGCCTTGGTCTAGGAAAATACACCCTGAAATAATGTTAAGAAGAGGAACACAATGAGCACTCACAAAATCTACATGAGTTAGGTAAAAATGTTTTCTTTAAATTCCTATGTTAACTAGAAAATATTGCACAATATAAGCATTCATGTAACCAGGGAAAATGCTTTCCAGTGTACTATTAGAGTATTTGCAATGGGGGTTGATCACAAGACAAAGGAGAATAGACTGGCAGACAATGTTAATTTCACCCAGATGATTTTCATAGAAGTTGTAAAAAGTCAAATTGTTCCATAGGAGAAATATTTTGTGCCGAACAATTTTGGCTGAGAGAGAAGAACAAAAATAATAATCACAGTGCCATGGTGCTCTCTGCCTCATTCCCTCACC
Organism: Colius striatus; assembly: GCF_028858725.1. Taxonomy (NCBI): domain Eukaryota; kingdom Metazoa; phylum Chordata; class Aves; order Coliiformes; family Coliidae; genus Colius; species Colius striatus. The sequence goes on from NC_084762.1 coordinate 29,936,947, forward strand.
CCTTCCTCTGACGTAATGAATCACAGTAGAGTTAGTAGTTGTTTAGGTAAAAAGATTACCAATGGGACAGTAGCCTAAATTCTTGCTTTACTTTTTATGTTTTTTTTTTTTAATTAAGAAAGTGTATTACTTTACAAATTTATTATGTACTGTGTTACATTTCCATGTAAATTATGTGGAAAACTTTGAAAAGAATACTACTCTTGTAAGTATCTGTTCTGTTGTCAAAATACATGTTCAACAGCTTTCCGCAGCGTGTTAACAACCCATCTGACATGGAAACCGTATTTGTTCTCACTTGAACCTTTGTCTTCAATCTCCACTTTTAATGAGGGGCATGGCAAGAGGATTTAAGAGTGGCTGGTTGTGGAGGTCAGTAGGTGGGAGAAACAACAGTTCTGTAATTCACCTTCAGTCAATTTAACTGCAAGACAAACTTGGGATGATGAGAACTGTGCTGTGTATGTATGTGTGCTGACATGCTGCAGTGTGTGTTTCATGATTCATCAGCCACACTGTGATTGATTAGACCAGCACCCTGGCAGAGCCCAGAAATTTTTTTACTTGTCTCCAAATATGTTTCATGATTCTTTGGGCAATGTCTAATTGATTGGCATATGGGCTGAACCTTGATTTATTTTTTCCCCATGCCTTTGAATATTTGTTTGATGATTCATCATACATACAGATTGACTGGCACATTGACAGAGTCAAAAGTTTCTTTACATCACCAAATACTGTTTCATGATTTGTCAGGTAAATTGACTGTTTCCTGCTGACACTTGTAGATAAAATTCTGCAAGTGTGAACTAGAGGGAAGGGTACAACCTTTGTCTTACATCTGGATAAGGCAGTGATGGAGGATGGGGGTCACGGTGTTTGCCCAGAGAGAACAGTTACTTTTACTCGAATGTGTAGCTGATCTTTGCACTCCTTAAACAGTTAAAAAAATCCCCTTACCTTAAAGATATTGTGTTAGAAAATGCAAAGTGAGCACATTACTTTTACACATTAATTCTTGTTAATATCAGTCTGGTAACTACACTGAATAGGACATTCAAGCATGATTAAAGGAAAAAAAGGCCTTATCAAAGTCTGTAAAGACAGTAGGTTTTTAATGACACTTTAAACTGTGACACTTTCCTGCCTTCACCAAATCATACTACTGTTCTCTAATTGGCTTTTAACCACAAATACATTACTCGAAAATCAAAGGAAAGCCTTTAAAAGCAGGCACCAACTTTAGTACTGGCACTTCAAAATGTGAACACAAATCAGGTTCTCTTTTGAATACTTGCAGGCAATTATTCTTGGGTCATCCTTTTTTTCCCCCCTCAGATGAATAACATTTGTCCAGGGTGATAGATTCACAATTTGTAATTCAAAAAATGATTTATTTAGAATCACATGTCATTGTGTAAGAACTGACTCTGAGACAAAGTTTCTGGGAAGTTGATCTTTTGTCTAGGAAGATGGATTAACTTTTTAAAGTCCAGTTTCCTCCCACAGTTATTGAAACATAGAGACTGTAACCTAAAATGTATACCTTATGAACCAGGAAAACAATATTCTTCTAAGGACCTTCTACATGGACCTACATTTCCCCAAACTCTGCCCACTCTAGCATATTTCCACATCTACAGAAAATATTTTATAGTCTGTTTGGAGTTAATATAGAACTTTTTTTTTTTTTTTTTTCAGGAAAAAGGGACCCTGAATTGTAGATGTAACTCTTGTTATTCAGAGATAAATGTCAGTTTCCTATGTTTTCAACCCCTCTGCCCCTATAATTAGCCCATTTTTTATGTCTATTTTAGAATTAAGAAAGATCATAGATTAAGCAAGGTATCACACGGGTCAGTTAACAAAATTGTTGCTCCTGCAGTAATCTTAAAGAATAGATGGAAATTGAGAAGTGAAAAACACAGGACATTTGAAATGCGGAGGAAAAGAAAAAAAAAAAAGGAACTCGATTCCCTTCTGAGTGGCCTGTAAATAAAGGCTTTAAAACTAAAATTATGTTATGATCTGAGAAATCACAGCATAACAACAAAAATCACGGAAGAACTGAAAAGGATGCTTTTTGATGAAAGACACAATCTAGATAACGTTAAGATTTTTCCAAGGAAGAAGAGGTCAAGGGCAACATTTTCTAAAATGGCTTCCTAGAATAAGCCACATGGTTTTCTTGGGTGAAGGAGAACCTTTGAGTTTTCTTCTTCTTTCCTCCTTTTTTCTCTGTGGAGGATTTCCTTGTCTGGGCTCACCTCCAGGCATGTCTGTCAGGAAAAGGCTACCTCATTCTGCCTTTCAAATAGCAAAGAGCTCAGCCATCGTGTGAAGGTCTCCCTCCCTCACTGGCAGGGATCCAACTGCTTCTGCAGCAAATGTTTGTATTTGTGTTCCTTGTGACTTCATGCAGCTAAGAATTCATACATGTCATGACTTCTGCAGGTCTGACACTATTATGGGGTGCCCCTTTTAGACCTTTTATAGTTCTTCCTTTGCTAACAAAAGGACTGGTATCAACGTCAAGTCAAACCTTTTTCTCCTAATCTTGTCAAGGAACTCTATCAAGGTTTGCTAAGAAAGTGGATTAGAAAAATCCATTTTTCCTCCTTAATTGATGTACTGGCATACAATAGCAAAACCTTTACTGACTCCTCCACTCAAAGAAAGGCTCCTTAAATTTTAAATTCCATCGCAACTTATTTACAATTGTTTTGAAAAGTACTAACTAAATGGGAGCTGCTTCTTTTTACAATTTTTTTTCTCCATCTGGAAAGATCTCAAATGCTGTATGATCCTCATTTTCCTGCTTATTGGCTTATTTGAATATGTAGCAATAAATTTACAGCATACAATTAATATAATCCACATGAGAAGCAAGTTGATGGGAATGAAAGCGAAGTCAGTTGTGCATTTCTAAAATAATTTGGTTTCAGTTAAACCCAAGCCGTAATACTTTTTTTAAACCACATTAGGAACGAAAGCCTGAGATGCTCTTTATGAGTCTTTAGAAACTGAAAAAAAAATCCAGCCATTGTTTTGGAGCCCCAGGATGTACTCACATTGCCTACAGACTGGTCTGAAAAGACAATGTGTAAAATGTAATGTGCACTGACTTGCATCTTGTGAAATCACTTATGCACTTGCCAAGAGCAAAATACTCGTGTGTAAACACTTTCATTTTACTTGGTATGTTCTTCTGTCATCTTGCACATTTTGTGGTCATTTATAACTGTTCAAACACTGGAAAAGTGTCCTCATAAAACCAGGGAAGATTATGAATTAAGGTTATCACAAAATCCAAAATAGATAAAATCGGGGTCAATCGAGTCAGTTTAAAGATACTATTATCTAACAGAAGACTCATCTGAATTTATCACTAAAGCCTTCTGCAAATGAGATTGACAGATGTCAGCACTGAAATACTGTACTGTACTGGCTTGATATGGTATACTAATTTTGTAGTTTAATTTTGTATTTATGTCTTTTGTTAGCTTTGGGTTAAAAAGTGCAGCTCTGGAAACATGTATATTTTCATTAAACGGTGCTTGTATCTTTTTAAACTTTTACATTTTAACATGAAAGTAGAATAGATTGTGGAAACATACCAAAAAGATGCCTGTATTTGTAAGCAAAACTGAAAACAACATCAATCTCCATTTTTATACATTACTGGGCCTGTGTACTGTCTGTTTAAAGATGGGAAAATAATGTAAGAAAGTGTAAATGGAGGCAAATTAAAGCAATTTTGAGGCTTTGGTTATTTCTGATGTAGCCATGGGAAAAGATTTCTGGGATCCGATGTCCTTTCCCATCCCTGAAAGGGATGAAAATCACCCACCATTTCATAAGAAGCAGAGACAGGTGTTTCACCTGTCACTGGACAAAGCTGGTGTCACTGAGACCTCCTACATTCAGTTCAGCTGTTAAAGCTGGAAAGAAGAAAGAGCAGGCCACTCCTTGCCCATGCACTTGCGTTTCTGTACATGCTTTACACTTTCTGATCTCAAAGAACAGTAAGGTATCTATGATACGATTATATGCAGGGGAAAGACTAAAAAAGTAAGAGATCTGACAACCCACTGATCATAAATTATTTTGGTGAAATCTGGATAAAATTGTTAACTTTCAGAGTCTTATAGGAATGAGGATTTATTTGCAGTTCATTTATACCAGAGCATTCTAAAATAATGTTATATCATAAGTAAATCTGGCCACTATAATGTGAAACAAAATCAGGTTATTCTTATGTGATAAAATTTGTCCTGACATTATGACTTGACAGCTGTTGAAGAAAATTATTTTTTGAGAAAGTCTCCGGTGTGTAACATTTGGCATGCTTTTTGTTGTATGACCACCCATGACTGACAGCCTGAGTAGTGCCTGTACTTGTTTATGTATTCACAGGTGTGTGGAAAGCACAGGCCTGGGCTACTCCTCCCTTTCCTGAACCACGGATACCGTCAGGCATTTTTACGTTTTTGGGTGCCTAGAACCAGTCCACCTTCTGTGCCTTCAGACAGGAGTTTCTCTGTTAATTACCTTTCCAAATATTTATTGCATTATCACAAGAAGTCTGACTCCAGCCCTGCACTACTGCTACATCTTCATTGAATGTTACCTGTATTTCATAAATTATATTTTTATGAGTAAAACCAGCTCTACCTGTCTGCCTAGGGAGAAAATATTTCCAAACAGTTTGCTGTTTGGATTACTACACAGAATTATTTTCATAAGGGCACCTAGTAACATTATGGAAGAAATACTTCCCAAACTGAATACTCGAGTGTGCTTCCAGTTACATGTAATTAGTGGCAAAATCCAACAGGTGGCACAAAAGTATTTGAATTTTATATTGATTTAAATCATATGCCGTTAAATTACCAAATAAACTACAGGGATATTTTTTGGTTAAAAAAGAGTTTTAAAGAATGAGAGAAAAAAAAAAAAGGGGGGGGGGGAGGGGAAGAACGTCATCCCAGTGCCGCGAACGATGCTCGGCTTCCAGCGAGTGCTGAGCCAGGGGCCGGCGGCCGGAGCTGCCCGATGGGCAGGGAGCCGCCGGCCTCCGAGCCCTTCTTCCCCGCGCCCCGGGGAGGGAAAGGGGCGAGTCCTTCGGCCACCTCACCCCCGCGGCGGTTGGTCTGGCGGGCCGAGACGGATGGCGCGGCCCTGGGACCGAGCGGACGCTGCCCACAAGCTCCGCGGGCCTCCGCACCTCCCCGCCCCGTCTGGCGGCGGTCGGGCGGGAAGAGGCGGGAAGTGGGGCGGGCGCCCTCCGCTGGCCGCCGCGGGGACCGGAGCGGAGCCTGCAGCGGCTCCTGCCGGCGCCGCCCGCCCGCCCGCCGGCCGCGGGGTGCGGAGAGGGGAGGACGTGAAGCATGCGGTAACCTTCTAGCAGCCCCCGCCTCCAAGCAATGCTCGTGCAGTGGCGAAGAGAGGGCTCGCGGGAGGAGAGTGTCAGGGCCGGCAAAAGTGAGGAAGCCCGGACGTAGTGCAGAGCCTTGCTTGCTCTTTCCGCGCCCCACCACCTTTCTCCCTCATTGACCTTGCAGGTGAGGGAGGTCCCAAGAATTGCAGGAAGGCTCTTCAGAGATACCTGGACAGGCGGGAGTGGTGGGCCGAGGCCAATCACATGAGGTCCAACGGGCCCTGCACTTGGGCCACAACAACCCCAGGCAGCAGAGTGGTTGGAAAGCTCTCCAGCAGAGAAGGACCAGGGGGCATTAATCGACAGCCAGCAGATTCTGAGCCAGCAGTGTGCCCAGGTGGCCAAGAAGGCCAATGGCATCCTGGCTTGTATCAGAAACAGTGTGACCAGCAGGGACAAGGAAGTGATTGTTCCCCTGAACTTGGCGCTAGTGAGGCTGCACCTCAAATACTCTGTCCAGTTCTGAGCCCCTCATTACAAGAAGGATATTGAGGTGCTGGAGAGTGTCCAGAGGTGGGCAGTGAAGCTAGTGAAGGGTCTGGAGAACAAGTCTCATGAGGAACAACTGAGGGAGCTGGGGATGTTTAGTCTGGAGAAGAAGAGGCTGAGAGGAGACATGATCACTTGATCACATGCGTGAAAGGGAGTTGCAGTGAAGTGGGGGTCTATCTCTTCTCTGTAGTAATGGAAATGGGTTCAGGTTACACCAGGGGAGGTTTAGATTGGACATTAGGAAGAACTTTTTTACCGAGAGAGTTATTAATCATTGGAAAGGGCCGTCCAGGGAGATCATGGAGTCACCATCCCTGGAGATATTTAAAAGCCATGTAGATGAGGTACTGAGAGACATGGTTTAGTGGTGAGCTTGGCAGTGTGAGGTTGTTGAGCTTGATGATCTTCAAGGTCTTTTCCAACTGTAATGATTTTATGATTCTATGATCCTTGTCTGCTTCTCTTTCTGCTGGCTCCTGTTGTCCCTTTGGATTAATATCTCCTGGGTTTATTGATGTGAGATACTGTGAATGTTTTTGTAAGAGTAAAGTAAATAAATCCATGAATAGGGATCTTGGACCTTAAATTATGCCTTCTAGCAAGTACTAATGGTGGATTTGTAGCACTGAAAAGATAACTGAGATTTTTTTTTTTAAGTGGACTTGAACTGGGGGTTTGTAATAAAGAGAGAAGACATGAAGATTCTCAGACACTGGTGGAAAAGGACATTCCAAAGGCGTAAACTGCCTGGGATAGTGACATACAGGGAATGCAAGCACAGCCAGGTTTCTGCTTTTGAGTGTAGCATACTGTGAACATCAATTCTGGAAGTTAAATTGTTATTCTGGGCCTTATGAACAGGTTCACAACTATGTAACATAAGCTATGTGAATCCTGTCTTTATTACGATATTATCATGGTGAATCAGGTGGAACTTTATTGACGTTTTTGTTTGCAGACATATTAGGAATGGCTTCAGTTCTTCTGCAGTGGTACACCTCAACCTGAGACTTAAGTGCAAAAAGGTGTATTTGAGAACTCGACCAAGGTATATGAGGGTTGCTGAATTAACTAATACGGAGGCAGAGAGAGGTGAAAGACAAGTTGGGCAATTGTCATAAATTAAAAAGGGGAACACTAGTTTGGAATAAATGTTTACAGAAAAGGTCTGTAAGAGACTTGGGCCTGTGATCAAAGAAATCAATTCATGCCATTTTACTTTACACATTCATTCCTAATTAAGCAAAAATATTGCGAGCCCATCATCTGTGACTTGTAACAGAGCCAACTTACAGATAAATGTCCAACAACTTCTTAGTGAAAAAATCCTACATAAGTGCTTGAAACAAGGTCCAGTTTCCAAGAGACAAACTGGTGATCTTTATTCCTGTGGGACCAAACTGGAGCAAATTTTAGTAGTAAATGGCAAACTTACCACCACTAACCAGAAGGTAACTTCAGTTTGAACCCAGAGAGCAACTAAGTCACTCCACTAAGCAAACAAAGGAGGTACATACCTTAGAAGAAATGAGTTGCTAGGACATGGGACTGGGCAAGCGCTGTGCCTGAGTTAGAATAGACATCTGTAATATACATGTAACGGAGTTTGCAGCCCAGGACAAGTTCAGAAGAAGGTCATTTGCAGCCCAGGACAAGTTCAGAAGAAGGTCAGTCTGGTAAAAGATGGAAGAAAACCACCATAGTTAATTTATCTCAGTATCTGATTTTCCAAAATGATCAGAATAAGTAAATGAAAATACTGCAGCTGGAGGAATTGCGTGCTTTTCTGACAAAAAAGCTTGCCCAGCAGTTGATTACCTTTGAAAGATACAGGGATACCCAGATCTTGTAAAGATCTGTGAGGTACCCTTCCAAACAAAACCCAAGGAGAACATGTCCAAGAGCTATTGCCAATATTTTATCAGTAATGAAAAATTAAGGGGAAAACCCCAAACTCAGTTATTGGTCAGTCTTTGGAAAACAAGAAAGAAAAAGTTACCTGGACACAAAAAAAGGTCTCTATAAATTAGAGTTGATAGTCACAAGTGTCAGATATGAAAGTCATTCAGTTGTTGGAGAAATGGAAGGATGTAAAGTAGAAGCAGCAAATAAAACTGCAAGAGTGACTGTAAAATTTTAGTTCTGGTCTAGACGGATGGATGTCAGTGACACATGTTTGGCTTTGAAATGCACAGGAAAGGAGACTTTGGGCAAAGAGAACTGTTAGTAAATGTGATAAAAATGAAAACCAAGGACTAAACATGTTGGAAATAAATAGAAACTGCAAATTATAAGAGCTCTGACAGCACCAATAGACCTTAAAATCTTTAACCAGAGGCCTCTACCCACACCACTGCTCACAGACCCAGAAGGCCTGTTTGAACTCAGGCTTCAGATATGTTTCAGTTTATGCTATAGGTGTGACTCTAACAGCTGGAGGGACCTCAGACCTGTAAGTAGCTTGTCTCCTGGATGGATGTGTTTAGATGTACTTCATTATTCTGTCTTCTTTTTGTTCTCTAGATTGACTTTGGACCGGTGTTGTAACCTTATCTCCAGTTCTGTCTTCTTTTGCTCCTAGCTGTACTGCCTGTTTAGAATCTGGACTTGTTTCATCACTTTGCCTTGTCTGGGGCTGCTTCAGAGGGCCCTGTTACCAGTTAAGTACTCTGCACTATGCACTGTGTTCAGATGTTGTGGGACTGTGCTATAGTCAGGGATGGTACTGCCTGCATTGGGTCATCCTCAGCTCGGGGTTTGCCTTCCCTTAGGGAGGAGCTGACATAGTGTGAATCACTTTATCCAAAACTGAAGTACCTGGGCCTGTTGGTTTGACCTCTGAAATTTGAAGAAGAAAGCTAGAAAACAAAAATAAAGGTTGAAATAATAGTTGATTTGCATTAAAACATGATAAATAACTGCTTAATAAATGGCAGGGAAAGCATCCTAAAATGTTATCTGTGGAAGCTCCTCTTGCAGATGTGGGTTAGGTGAGGCAAATTGCATGAAAGCAATATGCTTTCACAGTTGTTTTTTTCCATGAATAAAGCTTTTTGGCTTCAGGGACAGAAACCATAATGGTAGCTACATGTAATGAGTGAGAGCTCAGTGAAGAGATTTGCTGAGTATTGTCTTTAAACTTTTTTAATGGGATGAAGTTAGCAGATTTCCTTGAAATAGAAACAACTTCCTTATGGTTTTGCCAAATAACTCTCAAAACCAGCAAACAGTCAACAAAGGGAAGGGTTGTTGCATAGCATAAAGCTGTGGATCTGGTAAAAATGGGACTAGAAAAAAAGCATGATGGGGGTACAAGGAACTCTTGTTGCAGGACACTGGTAGTATTTTTAAAGGGAAAAAAAAGCACCAAGATAGATCTAACAGGTGGAGTAGCATAGGCTGTTTTCCGAAGAACACTGAACCATTCAGTAGAAATCTGACCAAGTACTCCCATCAGAGAAGGAAGACTTGTTGGATGTTACTGAAGAAATGTACTAAGAAATGTACATGGGTATCCACTGCCCTTGACTCTCATATATAGTTTAGTTCTTCAGCAAGAGCTGAAAAAGGCAGGATAATAAAGAATACAGTGTGACATACATGCCTTTGTATTTATAGCATAGTGTGATGACTTTGTATTGCACAGTAGAAACTTCTGGAATGGAAATATTACTAATAATCTGTGATAATTGTGTGGCCAAAAATCTGAAATTAAGGCCAGATAAACCAGAGCTGCTTCAAAAAGAATTTGTGTTCTTTGGATCTGTGGTCAAGGAAGGGGGAATTTCTGGTAGTGATGACAACATATACCAAAAAAGGATTACTAGTACTGTAAGCACTCACAGATGTGTGCAGTTTTACAGTTTTTAAAAATAGCTGCTTTTGTGCATGGGGAAGTAAATCCATTTGAATGTGACTTGGCACTGACATGGTTAAAACCAGCAGTATTGGCCTCCCTGGGTTTAAAAACGATTTTTTGCATGCGTGGACTTGGATGCTCTTGAAACAAACAAAAAAGGCTAAGATCAATGGCTTACACAGAAAATCAGAGCTTTATAAAAAGAGAAGTAAATATGCCACCGAGTGTTGTCAAAGTATGAGAAGTCTTTTCACTTTTTAGGAGTATGAGAAATTTCTGTGACTAAAATACATCTGCATTTGGTTCCTTAGAAGTCAACAAGACAAAATCTGGAACACAATAAGTTCCACGTAAACATAAGGAAAAACTACTATAAGGATGAGGGAGCCCTGGCACAGGGAGAATGTGGAGTCTCTTTTCTCTGGAGGTTTCCAAACCCACCTGGCCACATTCCTGTGTGACCTGATCGAAGTGAACTTCCCTGCTTTAGCAGGGGAGTTGGACTACATGGTCTCTAGAGGTTCCTTCCAACCCCTACCATTCTATGATTCTGTGACTTTAAGTAACTGATGAGCATGGCTGTGGCAGCACAGAACTTGGGTTATAAAATTAAAATGAAGCTATTCATGAACCTAAATTAAGGATACAAGTGCCCAGTCTGAGCCAAGATATGTAATCCTAGGGTACCTGAGATGGCTGGCTGAAAACTAACATAAGTTTGACCAAAAGTGGTGATCGGCTGTTTCTTACAGTATACATAAAGGCTAAAAGAAATGGAGTTGTTTTATAAAAGAGATACCAGAAGACCTACTGTAGTTGGTTTGCATGGCAATGGTTGGGATAGGTTGGGGAGGCTACAGGTGTGACTTCTGTGAGAAGCTGCTGGAAGCTGCCCCTGTGTCCAACAGAGCCAATGCCAGATGGCTCCAAGATGGACCTGCATCTGGCTGAGGCAGTTCGTGATGGTGATAGCACCTCTGTCATGAATGTATTTAAGAAAGGGAAAGAAAAGTTACTGTGCAGGGGCAAATAGTGTCAAGAGAGAGGAATGAGAATGGGAGAATGATGACTTTGCAGACACCAAGGTCAGTGAAGAAGGAGGGAAGAGGTGCTGCAGGCACTGGAAAGCAGCCCATGGTGAGGCAGCTGTGCCCCTGTAGTCCATGGAGGACTACGGTGGAGCACAGATCCACTTGCAGCCCGTAGGGGACCCCAGACTGGAATGAGTGGATACCTGAGGGAGTCCGTGACTCATGGAAAGTCAATGCTGGAGCAGGCTTCTGGCACGACCTGCGACCCTGTGGAGAGAGGAGCCCATGCTGCAGCAGGTTTGCTATCAGGACTTGTTACTCTGGGAGGTATCCACCCTGAGGCAGTCTGTTCCTGAAGGACTGTTTCTCCCCCTGCAGAAGGGACACACACTGGAGCAGTTTGTGAAGAACTTCTGCTAGTGCAAAAGACTAGTGTTGTACAAGTTTGTGGAGCACTGTCACCTATGGGAGGCACCCCATGCAGGTGAAGGGTGTGAGGATGCACAGGAGGTAGAGAACCAGGAAGAAGGGAGGCGTGGAGGGATTGTGTTTTGAGATTAAGTTTTTAATTCTCATCACTGCACTGTGATTTGATTGGTAATAAATTAAACTAATTTCCCCAAGTCCAGTATATATTGCCTGTGATGGCAATTGGTGAGCAATCTCCCTGTCCTTGTCTTGGACCTTTTGCTATATATGTTGGAACCTTTTGCTATATTTTCTGACCCCTCTCCTGCTGAGGAGGGGTAGTGATAGAGTGGCTTTGGTAGGCACTTGGCTTCTAGCTAGGGACAGCTAACCATATATATGTAGAAAAGAAGAAAAGGAAGATACATCTTGCATGATTAGAGACTTCTTGATAAAATCAAAAAGCTTGGATTTTAAGTTTATAGTTTAAATAATTATTTTAAGAATTGGGAGCTTTTAGAGATTGATTAGTATGCTTAATGGCACAAAGGAAAAGGGTTTACAGGGCTATGTCGTGACTCAAAATCACCAGACTTCTGACTCCTACATAGGTATACCAGTAGCTCATAAGAATTTTGATTGATTAATGGTTTTCTCTGAGTAAATGTTGTCTGAAATGTGTTACGTGCTTTTTATCAGGCTGTTTATTCCATGAGCCTAATGTGTGCAGTTAATTCTAAGGACTAATTATGGTCCTTAGAAAATGTAATATATATTCCTTTCAAGGTTATTTTAAGCAGATGTGGTATAACCTGTTGATAACCAAAGTAGTCTGTCCATAGGATCATTCATTCAAAACTTAATGTAAAACTGAAATCTCCATTGTCAAAAATGCCACATTGTGTTCTTTTGTTAGCATCTTTCAAGGTTAAAATCTTCACTGAAACCATTTCCTAATGGCTATCTAATAGTTCTAAGACTCCAGTGTGGTTAGAAAGGTTTGAAAAGAATATCAGGCAAATAACTAGGACAGTGAGAAACACAGGACAACAAAGAAGAAAAGTCCTGGTTTGAAAAGAAAAACAAAATGGTTGTGGTTTTGTTTTGTCTTGTTTTTTAATGTGGGTTCTTTTGGGATTCTTTTCTTCTGCTAAGGCTTCCTGGGTGTACTGAATGTTGTCAGGTGAGATAAAAGTTCAATGATATCCAAAGGTCTGATGATAAATAGGCTAACCAGATATGAAGGAGCTGACAGCTGAGTCCAATTGTTTCTGCTGGTAGTCTGACAAGTAAGATATGACCATACAGGAGGGCTTTAAAAATATTGTTAGCAAAAATGGGGTTTAAGGATGATTAACAAGTAACACATTATATGGAAAAAATGATAAACATGTTGTGAAGCAGCATTTTATTGTCTCCCAGCTCTTGTTTTATGTGTAGCAGGACAGAAAGAGACCATGAATTCCACTCTGTTTCTGAAGTGCATGGGAGATGTCTGCTATGTTTTCTTTCCGGTAAAGACTGGTAGGGAGAGGAAAGGCTTTGTAGAATATGTATCCTCAGGAAATCTCTTAGAAAAAAAGTAGGCAACCTGCAGGGCAAAGTGGTCAGGCTCAGAAATATCAGTGGTGATAAGAAAATAAATAGTATGCTAAATGAGGAAGTTGAAATCAGAAACAAGTCCACCATTCATGCAGCAAAGATCCACCACTCACAGCAGAAAAAGAAGGCTTACGTAGGCAATAGATGGTAAGGTTCACCACCAGTGCTCCTAGGAAAATGCAATGTATGGTTGCTCTCTTCATCAGTCTCAAGAGACACTCTGTTCATATGACAGTCCAGGGCATATGTTGCCTCTTTGGATCCTGAATCTGGTATGATACTTGAAAATTTCTGAGGTTCTTTGAGGCCATTCAGCATTGCCCACCCATGTGGACACTGTGCTAGAAATGATCCCAAATGGGTCAAAAGTGACTGCTGGCATTTAAGAGCATGGCAAGTGGATCAGGTTTTTCAGCTAAGGTTCATATAGATACAACTATCCTAGAGGTAAAAGTGTGATCAGAGAATATACATGACTATGGGTTAGAGTGCTCCTAAAGGAAAATGAAAAACGTGTGTTGTTACCATTGAACTTCCCAGTTCCCTGACCTAGAAAGAAGAGGGTTTTTTATAAAAGAGAAGGACTATATGAAAAAAGCCTAACTACACATATAACAGTCTTGGACCAGGAAAAAACTAGGAGGTGCAGGGTTATTCAAGTCTGTGTAGACAGTTGACTCAGTCTGTTGGACCTCTTGTATGATCATGGTAAGAAGGAGTAAGCAAGAGAAAAGGTGACGTCTCAATACATAAGCAAAGTTATGATTTAGTTAAAATAGAAGAGAGGTGATGTGACATGACAGAGAAGTTAATAGGGAGTTTTGTCTGGGGAAGGAGTCCAAATAGGAAAGAGGTGTATTCTCATATTCTGAGATGCAGAGTGCAGAAGGAAGTTAAGCCCATTCAGATTTGCTCGGTGATGGAGTAGAGAGGGAACCCAAGGCAGCTATAATAATGAGGCTTTATGACAAGTCACTGAACCAGGATGAGCAGCTGCATGGGGATTTTTGTTAATGATTTATAGAATCATCCAGAGTACAGGATTTAGTGATAACAGAAGACTTTAACTGTCTGGATTTCTGTTGGAAAAAGATTATAGCAAGATGGAGGTCCTTGAAATGTGTTTCTTGGCAGATTTTGCTTATGGTAGTTGCTAGTCTGAAGATGTTACTGGATTATAGAGTTTACTTGGGCTGTTGGTTTAACTTCCATACTTGAAAGCTGGGCAAAATATCAGTGTCAATAAATTCACTCCCAAACTAGGTTTAGGGAAAATAATAGAATAATCATAATTCTAGTCTGAAACCGGTGATCTGTGATTAAAATCATATCAAATGCAGTTGTCATTAAAGTGGTAATTTTTTTCTAGGCAGTAAGTTATGCTCTATGGAAAGTAAATTAGAAGTCTTATGGTGTTACAAATCAGCATTTCAGAACTATTTTTTTCACAGCAGAATCATACTGTGCTGGAGGTTTAAAAACTTCAGATAAGATTTTTATTCTATGCTAAATTATGGGGTGTTTGGGTAATGTTTTTGAGGAAATATACAGTCGTGTGTGGATATATATGTGATCAAGAGACATTTATGCAGAGATGCTGTATAGCTATACAACATACATGTATATACACACATATGCATGCAGTAAAGATCCTTTTATATAATAAAATTGTATAAATAAGGAGAACATAATTCTGCAAATGCAGAGGTGCTGTAGAACTGTAGCAGTTATACACTGCTATGCAGGCTGCCCAGAAGGGTTGTGGAGTCTCCTTCCTTGGAGGTCTTCAAGACCTGCCTGGACATGTTCCTATGAGACCTGATCTAGGTGAACCTGCTTCTTCAAGGAGGTTGGACTAGATGATCTCTAAAGGTCCCTTCCAACCCCTACAATTCTAAAAAAACAAATGCATGTACCTGTGCACGTGTATACTCAAAAATCCACTTCTGTGCCTGTCAGTTTGATGCTAATGGATTTAGGACTTGGAGCTGATTGGGTTGGTCGTCAGGTTGTAGTTGCACACACATCAGAAGACTCTGTGTGGGTCCAGTGTGTTCCCCTTATAGTCTGCAGTTGTCTTTGGCAGGACAAAACTACTTTGTGTGTAATAAGAATCTAGTAATGTCTTTGCTTGAACTAAAGATTACATAGCTCTTATTACACTAATTGCTGAGACGGGAATCTAATGGTGTGATTGTGAAGTGTCATGGAGCATCTTAGAGTGAGAATTATCTATAATCACTCTTAGGTGACCGGATTGCATGTTTCTGGTGGTGGATATGATCTTGTCTCTTCCACCCTGGCCTTCTCTTGTATGCATTTCTGTCCCATCCCTTGTACTGACAAAAAAGTTTTGTGTAGTAGTACTATGAGCTGAATGTGTGTAGCAACTTGGGAAAAGTAACCTGAAAGGAAAAAAAGTCAAATCAAATTCTGACATGACTATCTTTACAGCTCTGTTGACACTTGAGCAAGGTGGATTTTATGGTTGTGTGGCTGAGGACAAGACTGCTTTGCAGAACTTCCCACTTGGCAGCAGGCCACCCTTAGTTTCCTGATCCAGGATTGGAGTGACCTCTCTAAGTGAGATCAGAAAATGTACTTTATGTGTTATTCTAACTGCTGGTACAGGTACAAAAACCTCTCTGAAAACAGACTACAAAAATAAGCATTTTCTCTTTGAGGATAAACTATAACTCAAATAAATCTGTTACTGACCGATGATCTTGTTTTGTCTGGTTTAGTCATCTTGGCAGTATCAAGATCTAAAATAAAAATGAATTCTAAGTCATTTGTAACATATCTGTCATACATAAAAATCAAATATATGACCAATATGTGACATTATTTCCCAGCTATGTAGTCCATTTGTTGAAATTTAAGCCTTCTTGTGGACAACTTGGTGAAAGACATAGTAGTTAATGAAATATTTGATAAATATTGAGTGTACTTACGGAACAGATTTTGTGAGATTTCAGAGCTCTAGTGCAGGATAAAAATGAGGAGCTACAGAGTACCAGGACTTGTTTAGCAGGGAACACATTGCAATGTAAAACTGAGAAGCTCAGTTCCAGAGAATCATGACAGAAGCATATTTTACCTTCAGTGAATGTTCCGTGCTATGCTTTTATTATATCATAAGCAAGCACTCTTTACTTAATAAAAAATCCCTGTTGATTTTGTTGGGAATGTAGCCAAAAGAAACAATGCAATACTTGGAGACTATTCCATTGTCTTGCATATTGTAAAACTGATTAAGACGTGTTAAAGAAGTTGTGTGTTAAATTCTGCTAAATGAGAACGATAAAGGCTATATATGATGCAAGACACTGATAAATATATTTATACTTGAAGAAATTGATACTTGCTTACTTGAAGAAATTTTACAAGCAATTGTCAACATCTTCTGTTAGTAACACTTTGAATGTGATTAAAATGGAAAGAACCAATAGATGATTTTAATGCGATTATTTTCCAAATTGGGAAAAGTGATGATGCCTGGCAACATGATATTAATGGCATTTGCAAAGTATTTATTCCAGTATTTGTTGCCTATAGCTTCAATTACTTTACTGTGTTCTATGATGTAAAGGTAAAATGCTTATGGTAATAGGAAGACGTTTGAAAAGAAATATAATTATACTATTTTATTGTAATAAAATCATTACTTGTGCAACAAGGCATGAAATTTGACCTCATCACATAAAGTGTATAAACAAGCAGATGAAATTTTGTTTACAGACTAGTTTATAGCCCTAATTAAGACCACTGCCATAAACCAGAATTCTTCATCAAGATACTTACTTTATGAATCCTTTAAACAGAAGGAAGCATCAACTCTGGTTTCTCTTGCAAAAGTGAAATAACTTACTTTTTCTTAGAAATACTCAAAATTGCATAAATTGCTGTTTGGATATGCCACAGGAGGACTTGGAGTTCCACCTCATTTGCAGTGAGGACCCTGCTGTGGCACAGCCTGTTCACTGTCTGCACTGCAGAGTCTGCTGTCAGCATTACAACATGAATATGTAGTTGCTATTTGGATAAAACTATCAGGCTTAGCTTAAATTTGCTACTTTGTATGACATCATACTGGTTCCAGGACCTAGCTGAGATGTTGAAATCCCTATGTTCTGAGCTTAGAGACTTCCTAAGAATGGACCTGTCTATCATGGCCTGAGGCAGTGGAAAGAGGAGATTGTGCCTTGAATGTATTGTCAGATGCCACTAGTGTTGAGGCCTGGCAGCACTTTGTTGGACTGCTGGTGGAATGGAGTGCTTAGGAGATGTGGCCTTATGAAATTCTTGAAGATTTCCTCAAGTTGTCCTGCCATTGGGTTAGGACATATTCTTGTTGATGATTACAGACCTTTGTTTTTTTTAATGTATTGTGTTTGTTGGTAGGGATGTGGTAAAGACTTGCCTGGACATTACTGCTAAGTAAGTAATAGTGGAAATTGTACTGTATTAATTTCTCAACAGCATTGAGTTAGTTTGGGATGCACACATAGATCAAAGAATATGTTTTGAGTCAAAAGTTGGTGAATTCCCAAGGTCCCCAGTGTTTTCACACCCTTATTTCCATGTTGTGGTGAAAAGCCACAGCTAGTGGTGGCTTTAGTCCATCCCCTCCCCCCCACCCCCCCAAACCTGTTCCAAAAAAAGCTACCATAATGGTCTTCATGCAGAGACAAAGACCTGAGAAACTGTTGCCTTACAAGTCAAAGCTCAACCTTCTGAGGCTTTTTCCAACCTTTTCTTGTGCATTGTCAATATTGTCCTCTTAATGAGGAAACAAGGTAGGAGGTTTCAGTCTCCTCCTCATTATATCTGTTGATGTTGCTGTGAAGAAATTTTACTCTTTCCTAGTTAAGAGTACATAGTGCTTTGAATTTTGGTACTTTTACTGCATTTGTGATAATTTCTGTCCTGTGTTCCTGTTGTCATCCATGACAATTTTGGTAGTTGTCAAAAGCTGTTTGAAAACAGATGCAAAATAATTGAACTTCTGGCCAAATTTAGACTGCCATTACTGTTTGTTTGAACTTACTAAATCATAATGCACCTTTTTATTTTTTATATATGTATAAAAATTTGGCTTTGCCAAATAAAAAGAAAAATCTTGGAGAGTCTCATTCAGTTTCTGTGTAGTTCTTGAGGTTAGATGACCCTGATAATCCTTACTGTGTAGCTAGTTGTGCACTTTGTGATGGTTCTTAATTTAATCAGATCTAGAGTCCTCTCCAGGTATCTGGAAGAGATTCTTAGTTATCATGCTATCTTGGACTTAAATTGTTGCTGTCTCAATTCCTCAGTTCACTACAGTTGCCTGAAGAGCTCCCTAGGTTTACTGAAGTTTACCCTTTTGAAGTTGATAATTGAGTTATGAGACTATCACTTTAGCCCTTTGATTTAATTTATGCTAACTCAGCTTTCAATGAGAAACTAGGTCTTCATTACATGAGAAAATCCAATGTAAATAATGCAAATGGCTATTTGTTGCAGAGGTTTGTTGGCTGTAATGTCCAACAGTGGGTTACCTCCATACAGTCTATAGTCAGTTTTAATCTGTCAGGAAGTTTGTCTCCTGTCGTAATATTGTCAATAGCTAATAGTATTTTTCTTTCTGGTGATGTTACAGTCATCTTTATCCATATTTATATCTGAGCATGGATTTCTTATAAATTATCATCTTGATTATAGCAGAAAGTCTATCTTTCAAAAAAACAGACTTTCATAAAAAAAAACCCCAATGTGCTTACCCTCACAATGCCATATAGCCTATTGCGTATCTTACTGCTCTCATCATTAGTATTATCTTTCCTGAGAGGTAGCTATCCTTCTACATCTATACTCCTTTTCTGAATTCTATGTTACAAGCTTTTGTTTTCTCCTTAACATTCATTTTCACATCCAATAAATGTATTTCAGGTTCTTCCATTATGTTGAGAATACAACTCCCAGGAGCTTACACATCAGAGTTATTTCTTACTCTATTGCTTATATAGAGCAGACTCAGGCATGTCATCTCCTATTACCTGATTGCTGTTCACAGTCTTAATTCGTTTTATTTACCATATGTTCTCCTGCTACCACAGGTTATTTAAAATCCATGTCTGAATTCTCATTTACCCTATATTCTATCTTTCCACTAGTGTTTTGAGATCTGTCATTTCTCAGTTTAAAACTGTTCTTACCAGTTGTGTTGGCTTTGATCCAGGAGCTGTTCCCTTGGGTCTTCAAGTCAAATTTGTCTCTTAAAAAATTATTTCCTTCAGTAAGTGCATCTTAAGAGTCAAATGTTACAGAAACCTCCTTATACCACTTATCATTTAGCTATTGGTTAGTTTAGTTTATTCTCTTATTAGGCTTTTTACTCCTTCTCTGGAGGCTTGATGTCCCTGAAGTTTGTACAAGTATCTACTTGTTTGCAAGGATTCCCTGAAATGGTTAGTCCTTGATAGTTGTTTTTTCCAGTGCAGATTGGGCAGTAGAGGTTTTAAGAGGTTGTAATTTTCCAAGTTCCTTGTGATACTTCTCAGTGCAGGTCCACCTGCCAGTTACACCTAGCAGACATGATGCCATTTTGTTTTTTTGATTCCATTCTATGAGCAGAGTAACAGTCAGTAACAAGGAGGCTGCAATCACACAGACCTGCCTCTCCATGTGATGCTGTGAATCTCCAGCCCTTTCATCTGTATGCCATTTTAAACTCTATCTGGAACTCTAAATGTCCCTTCTGTTTTCTTTCAGTGTTTCTATGTACTGACTTCATTCCCTTTCAGTTTCCAATGCCTGATGTTCTTGCTGTCTTATTTCAGAGCTAGCTTATTTGTATGTTTTATTCTCTAGGGCACCAAACCTCCTTCTTGGTTCTGTTTAATATTTGGAAGTTAGTTTAGTCCTTTGAGTTCTTGTCTTTTCTTCCATGGTCAGCTGTCCTTGGCTAGTAAAGCTTTTCATCTCCTCTTGTTGCTGTATACAGTTGAAGGTTTCATAGAGATGCTCATCTCTTTCCTTTTGTCCCCAAAGACATGTTAGATCTAAGATCATCAGTTGAATTCTGAGTCTGTATGAGCCCATTGTGAGTGTATTTTCCAGATACCCACTGAGGGATAATGAAGATCCCACTATTGTGTCCAGTTCTAGAGGACAGGGAGCTGCTGGACAGAGTTCAGTGCAGGGCCACCAAGATAGTTGAGTGGAGCATCTCCCTTATGATGAAAGGCTGAGGGAGCTGGGGCTTTTTAGCTTGGAGGAGACTGAGGGGTGACCTCATTAATGTTTGCAAATATGTAAAAAAGGGTGTCAGGAGGATGGAGCCAGGCTGTTGGCAGTAATGGGAATGATGTCCAATGATGGGACGCAATGAGTACAAGCTGGAATTGTCTTCACTGTGAGGGTGACAGAGCACTGGAACAGGCTGCCCAGATGGGTTGTGGAGGCTTCTTCTCTGGAGACAGTAAAAACCCACTTGGATGAGTTCCTGTGTAACCTACTCTAGGTGGTCCTGCTCTGGCAGGGAGGTTGGACGAGATGATCTTTTGAGGTCCTTTCCAAACCTTAAGATTCTGTGATTCTGTGATAAGCATCATCCTTTATTTTGGTCTAATTTATATTACCTAAAGATCCTTGCCTTGGAGTTGTGACCAGAAGAACTGGTTGCTTATCTGACATGCAGTCTTTTTTTTTAAAAAAAATTTGGAAATGCTAAATTGAACCTAGGCTACCTGCTATCCTCTAAGGTGACATAGTCATCGTCTTGTACATTACTTGTGCCTTGAAACTTCATGTCTTTTAGTAAAGATGCTACACATTATATATGCTATTGTACTATTAAATAAGGCAGAGAGAAGAGTAAGTTGTGGCTCTGTAGCTCCACAAGAGTTTTTGTTTAATACATATATGGCTACATGGTCATATTTTCTGTTCTGTATTATATAGCAATACTCATTTGCCATGAAAAAATCACAACAGTAAATTAAAAAATATATAGTTATAGTAATTGTGACTGCACTCCAGAATTAAATACAGACTTTGACTAAGCTGGATAGCGCTGCAGTCCCAAATATTTTCTTTTGCACAGCACAAATGTGTTTTATGAAAAGAAAGAATAGTTTCAACAAGAAGCTCAAAGTCCAGAGAGGTGAGAGATTTGTCTGTAAACCAGAAAGAGATGGGCCTGCCGGCTGCTGTGAGCACAGCTTGGGTGCAGACCGGATAAGTGGATTGGATAAGTAGACTGAATGCCGGCTGAACTGCTGGGCTCAAAGAGTTGTCATCAATGGAATGAATTCCAGCTGGAAGCAGATCAATACCAGTGTACCCCAGGGTCTGATTCCATCAAATTGCAATATTCTGAGTTGCAGCATGTGATTGGTATGTGAAGGAAGTTCACCCACTTTTTTATGTTTCTTTTGTGAAGACTTACACATGTTCTGAACATATTGAGTAAATTGGACCTAATAAGTGTTAGTCATTTGTTTGTTATTTGTGTTGAGTTTAAATATTCTCTGCAAATCCACCAAGGTGGCAGGTGGTTCCAGGACTTGGATGGTGTTTGTTGGGACTTTTTCAGGCACTTGAGAAATTTTGGATTTAGGAACTTGTAGGATGAAGTGTTTTCTTATTTGAGGCTTTGAGAATGGCATTGTGTGAAAATGTTGAATTAGGCCTGATTATACAGACAGACTGTACCTGGATTCAGAAGTTCCCTGTCCCTCTTGAGCTGGGGAGCCCAGAACTCGACACAGGACTCCAGATGAGACCTCACCAGGGCAGAGTAGAGGGGGAGAAGAACCTCTCTCGACCTGCTGGCCACACTCTTCTTGAAGCATCCCAGGATGCCATTGGCCTTCTTGGCCATGACGGCACATTGCTGGCTCTTGGTTAGTTTATTATCAACCAGGACTCCCAAGTGTCTCTCTGCAGAGCTGCTCTCCAGCAGGTCAATCCCCAGTGTGTACTGGTACATGGGGTTGTTCCTCCCCAGTTGCAGGACTCTGCAGTTGTCCTTGTTGAACCTCATGAGGTTCCTCTCTGCCCAGCTCTCAAGCTGGTCGAGATCCTGCTGAATGGCAGCACAGCCTTCTGGGGAATCAGCCAGTCCTCCCAGTTTGGTGTCATCAGTGAACTTGCTGAGGGTACATTCTATCTCCTCATCCAGGTCATTGATGAAGATGTTGAACAAGACTGGCCCCAGAACTGATCCCTGTGTAACTCCACTGGCCATAGGCCTCCAACTCGATCCTGTGCCATTGATCACCACCCTCTGGGCTCTGTCATTCAACCAGCTCTTGATCCACCTCACTCTCCACTCATCCAAGCCATACTGCTTGAGCTTTCTGATGAGGATGATATGGGAGGCTTGCTGAACTCAGGATAGATGATATCTATGTTCTTCCCTCATCTAGACAGTGAGTTATACTCATAGAAGGCTGTCAGGTTGGTCAAGAAGTATTTCCCTTTGGTGAATCTATGTTGAAACCCCCTTACAACCTTCTTTTCCTTCATGTGTATTGAGATAGCATCCAAGATGAGTTGTTCTATCACCTTTCCAGGGATGGAGGTGGGACTGAGAGGCCTCTAGTTTCCTGGGTCCTCCTTGCCTTTTTTGAAGACTGAAGTGAGTTTGGCCTTCAGAGGCATAATCATGAATAACAGGTTACTTTTCCTAATGTGTTCAAAAGGTAAACCTGCTGGAGACCTGTAAGTCCAAGAGATGGTCAACATATGAAAAAGAGGAGACAATACAATGGAAAAGATAGACTTCTTAAAAAATATATGCTTATATATTCAAGAAGAACTTTGTGAGGTTTTCCAGGTGGTAATTCTTTCTGATAGGAAAAATGTTGGAGGATCTTTCTCAAATTAGTTATTAGTAGTTATTGATGGATGAAGTGTCAAAGCAAATGGACAAAAACGACAACAATAAATCTTGAGGCAGAGATGACATTCACTGAAGAGCTCTAATGAAAGTTGGAGATAAAACAGATGAATTACTCGGGTACATGACCAATCATTTAAATCTATCTTGGTAAACTAGTGAAAAGGAGGACATGGGTAAAACATTGTCACAGTGGAAGAAATTTGCCAATGAAGTCTGCTATTTTGTACTGCAATGTGCATTCTAACGTGTTCATAAATGATCAGAAAAAAGAATGAATATTGAGGCACCAAAGTTTGCTGATGGTACCATCTACTGCTGATAAAGACCTGCAAAGCAATCCAATAACTCTTATGATAATACAGCTGATTAAATTCAAGGTAGATTAATGGATAATGATGCCCTTAAGAGAGAAGAAAGAAAGAAAGAAAAAAAGAATGGTCCTAATTTTACATATTCTTGGATGAGTTGTGAGTTGACTATTACAACACTAAATCTCATTCTGAGTTGTAATAGATAGCCTTATGGAAACAGGAGAGCAGTGCTGAGTGGTAGTCAAAAATCAGATGGAATGTTATGAATTATTGTGAAAGGAACAGAGAACAAATCAGAACCTCATTACGCCAGTTTACAAATCCATCATGTACAATCATTGTGAATATAGTGTGGGATGCTAGTTTCTCAAATTAAAAATAATATTATCAAATGAGAAAAAAAGTGTTTGGAGTTAAAAAAGCGATGGAAGTATCTGAATTTTTAATTTTTGAACAGAAAATAATTAAAAAATATGGACTTATTTGCATGTGTGCTGTGGCTGAACAGCCATTTTCTCCCTCTCCCTCTCTCATATTTTCCTGTTTTCTCACATGATTTCCTTGCTTTGTGATCAGTTTCTGGGCAGTATGAGGAACCATAGTATCAGAAAAGAGGCTATGTAGCCCATGATTAATATTTGACAAAAATGACTTTTTACTGTGGTGGAAGCACAGTTAGATGTATACGTACAGGTGATATCCTATGACCGTGCAGTCATGATGGAGGATCCAAAATGCTGTAAAGATGCAAGAAAGCATATATAACAATGTTGATGTCCTCAAAAAGCATGTGGAAGTGATCATCATGGGGTTTTTTTGTCTTCCAAAATGTACCATTACAGGTGCGCAGAGCGTGAGAATAGAAAAGACTTGTAGTTGAATTGTATCACTTTGCAAGAGCTTATAAGACCTCAAAACATGTCCAAGTGTGATAACACCACTGCTAGATTAAAATAGTTTCTGATAAAGGCAATGGATAATGTTTTAATATTAATCTGATATAAAATATTGTGGGTTTTTTTTTTCTTTTTAATTGAGTTGATTACTAGCACAAAGGACAAACATTAAAACAGAAGAGAGAGGTGGCCAAAAGAGGATCGATACACTTTAGGGAAAAAGCTTCTGAACATTATGTCCTAAAGAAGTGTTGTAAATAAAGTATGGCTGAACAAAATGAATGTGAAAAATTATAAAAGGCTTAGCATTAAGAGATGTTTGTAATAATAAAAAAAGGCAAACTCTTTTTACCAAGAGAGATTAATTGCTGAAGGAATGAGGGAATTTGAAGAAATATTTGAGGGCTTCATCCTGAGAGGGAAAAAAGGAAGTTTCTACAATGTTTTTTTTGTGGGTTTTTTTGGTTTATTTTTTTTTAATTATTCTTCATGCAGTGGTGCAGATCTGGCAAGTGTCCTGGGAGAAAGAGAAGATGTACAAACATATGTATGTTTTCAGCAGTCTGTTTGTATTAGTATTATTGGTGCGTAGTTCATTTCACAAGTCTCCTTCTCTGGCAGAGGGATTAGACTAGATGGTCTTCTGAGGTCCCTTCCCACCCTTAATATTCTGTGATTCTGTGATACAAAGTTAGTCCTGCAGTGGGCACTGAGACCCCTATACAGAACCTTTTGATTTAGGGCAAAACTCTAGAAACACTTTGCTTCAGAATACAAAGGAATCTTTGAAAAGAGCTGAAGCTTTAAGCTGAAGCGAACTGAGGAAAGGTGTACACTGTCTCATGTAACGCCACACCTTGTAAGAGCCAAAGGTGCTTTAAATGGACTTCAGATGAACAGTGATGTTGGTGCTATTAGGGCTTGTGTCATAAGAATACATGTCTAAGTAATGCCTTAGAAATGTGCTAAAACTACAGACAAATAAAAAGAGCAGGAAAATCCATCTGGGGAGAATAGGAGAAAAAAGATCCCATTCAGTTAAGTAAACAGAGTTGTTAGCCTTGGCTGCCTATTTGTTCTTTCTTCCTCTGAGAAAGCACTCCCTGAATGTGCTGTTACTATAAAGGTCACCATAAATCAAATCCATTTGGGCTATAGCCCTTGTCTACTTTAAGAATAGGTCCTATGGGGAGATTAGGCTGTTTGCAGTGAAGTGTGGGTACAGCTATGCCACCATAGGGTTGTGAAGATGGTAAAGCCCTTCCAGAGGAGGAACATGAGGTGGAATTGACAGTGTACTTCAGCTACAGATGGACAAAGGAAAACTCAGTTTGCTGTCTGCTACCACTTATTTTAGCTCAGAGAACTGAAAATATGCATGTGTGCAGAGTCAGAATGTTGTATTCCAGCTGCAGATGTATACAAGCAGAGCAAAATGAAAACCTCAGCATTTTACTGTTCAAGAGAGACCTAGAATTCATAGAATATCCCTGGTCTATGTCTCTTAGTGATCAGCTACATTTGAATAAGAAAAATATATATTGAAATAAGTGTATTAATGAGATTTTTAGGACTGTTTAATAGAATTAATGTTACATCTTGGGTAAAATGATCTGATTGTGACTGGAAACATGTCATGAATCCATAGACATTCTTCAGGTCAATAAAACTGTAAAACCTGTATTAGCACTTTCTGAGTGTAAGGCAAGATGGAATAAATATGAAGGATATTTTATCTTACAAAAGATGGCTGGTCAGTGTTCAGATTCTATCAGAGGACATGCTTTAAAATGTGGCTACTGGAACATGGGGATACTGCTTACTCCTTTTTACCCAGATTTAACCCATATCACACAGGTGACTTTAGAATGAACTTAAGTTTTGACAAGGATAAACTGTGCTTTGATAAATGTGACCTTTTCAACAGTTTCACAAAGTAATTGATCTCGTGTTAGAAAGGACCATTAGATCATTCAGTTCTAAGTGGCATTACAATCCCTAGGTTGTTACATACCTAGACCCTAGCAACTCATAATCTGTTACAGTCTTTCAGAAGGATAGGCAACCTAAATTTCAAAACTCTTAAGAGCTGATTAATTGTTCTATCTCATTGTTAAAAAAGGGTGACTGAGTTCTATTTTAATTTGTTTAGTGTTAGCTATGAATTACAGTTTCTTCTTTTACTCTTCTCTTCTAGATTGAGGGGTCTTTTAAATACTCAATGGTTTGTTTCAATTAATTTACCTGTTCGCTTTAATGAAATCACTACTTGATCTTCTTTTGATAAACTAAACTTATGGAACTTCTGGATTCATTTAATGTGAGGCCTAGGTTCAATCTAAATCACTTTTGCATTCCCTCTGTGTATGTGTATTTATATATATTAATGTATACATTATTTCTGAGACTAGAATGACAGTGTAGTAGTAGTAGTTCTCATCAATGGCATGAATATGTAAAGTATATCTTGGTATTCTTACATATTGCTATTCTGTTTACATACTTTCACGGTATCCATTTTTGTGACAGAGCTGCACTGGGAGTTTGTGTTCAACTGTTTGACAGTTACTTAGGAGCATAATGGACAGATTCAGTGTTTTCCTTGATACAGTCCTTTAGTTAAGTGATCTGACTGATATTCCTTGCTCCTATACAAATCATACATTTGACCATATTAAGGTATATGCTGTTAAGAATGGTCTTAAATTTACTTAAATGACTTTTCAGATCACTCAGCACAATTGACCTCTCTACCTTACTTAATCTTTTTCAGACTTTGAGGGATCTACAAATCTGATAAATGATCTGGAATTAAAAATGATTCATTATGAAACACTTGAAAGGCATCAATCCGTGTAACACGCAAAATCATTACCACTTGATGATTCTTAGTGACCATTTAAGTCAATTAATAATTACTATTCAAGTTCCACTAGCTATTCAGATCTTTATTAATTTTCTGTGAGTTTTGAATGACTAAGCAGAATGCTAGACTTTTTTTTGCCTTTGACAAAATATTTTTAGAGACTACTTGTCCACTGTTGACATCTGTCTTGTGTGGTCACTGAAATGCATTTTTTAATATCTTAAATCAAATGTTGAAGTTCCTAGCTTTTACTTCTGAAAAATTTATGATCCATGATTGGCACCCCTTTCTGGAATCACCGTATCACTGAATTTGGAAGGACCTCAGAAGACTCTGTACAAAACAGGATCAGTTAAAGCAAGTTGCCCAGGATTGTGTCTAGTAAGGTTTGGAATATTTCCAAGGATGGAGACTCCACAGCATCTATGGGCAGCCTGTTCTGATGTTTGACCACTCTCAGAATAACAAAGTGTTTTCTGTTTAAGTTTGTGCCCATTGCCTCTTGCCCTACAACTGAATATAACGGAGTCTGACTCCATCATCGTTATCTCCTGCTTTTTATACATGTTGATAACATCCCTGTGAGCCTTCTTTTCCATGTGCTGAACCGTTCCAGTTTTCTCAAGTACTTCTTTTATGAGAGATGCTCCAATCTCCATGGCACTTCATTGGACTCACTCCAGTAAGTCCCCATCTCTCATACTGAGGAGTGCAGGCTTTGACACAAGACTCTTGATATGCTCTCACCACTGCTGAGAAGAGGCAAGCAAAGGATCCGTTCCCTCAAGCTGCTGGTGATACTCTTCCTAATGCAACTCCTTTGCCAATGCTGGCTCATGCTCAGCTTGTTGTCCACCAGGACTCCTAGGTTCTTTTCAGAAAACTTACTTTCCTGCTGGATGGCCCTTAGCATGTACCGGTGCATGGCAATGTTCATCCCCAGTGGCAGGACTTTGCATTTCTTTGTTGAACTTCATGAGATTCCTCTCTATGCATTTCTTCAGACTCCTGGGGTCCATTTTGGATGGCAGCACACCTATCTTCTGTCTCTGCCACTCCTCTCAGTTTTTATCATCAGCTTCACAGTGAGATTAGCCAGCTCCCTCAGTACTCATGAGCGCACCCCAAGAGGACTCATGGACTTGTTTATGTCCAGTTTCCCTAACCTGATCCCCTCCCACCAAGAGTAATTCTTCCTTAAACCAGATTTTCCCACTGTCTCAGGGGTCTGAGGTTCCTGAAGGCAAGTCTTATGAGTGAAGACTGAGGTGAAGTACCTTGGCCTTTTACCATGGCCAGTGTGACCAGGTATTTTGCCCCATTCGGTGTCAGGCCCACTTTGTTCACCTGTTTCTCCTTCGACTGTCAGTAGGCCTGTGGAATCCTTTCTTATTGCCCTTCACATCTCTCACTATATTTGACTTTAGGTGGGCTTTCCTGATCCCATCCTTATGCACTCAGTATCTATGTATTTCTCCTGGATAACCTGACCCTGCAACCCTCTCTTTCATGTCTGATTTTTAAATTTAGTGAGGAGCTCCTTGTTTATCTATGTGAGGCTGGTGCCACCTTTGCCTGACTTCCCACATGTGGGAATGGACCATTCTTGAGCCTGGAGGATAAGTTCCTGAAAGAACAACCATTCTGAAAGCATTTTAAAGTGTGGATACAAAAAGCAAAGTTGAATCTGGGACTGAAAACAGTGCAGAAGTAGAACTATTTTAAAGTTAAGTGTTGTGACTTTCTTGGTTAAGTGAAAATAGCACAGAAATATTATTTCCTTTCATTTCTGTCTACACACAAAAATATAGAGGTATGTGGAAAAAACCCCGTAGTCTGAAGTTTGGATCTTCTCCAAATCCTTTATATGTTAAATTTTGTCTTTGAACAAAAAGCATGAAAGTGTAAGGGAGCTGGAAATGTAGATAGGCTGTGGAAAATCATCTTTGATCTTACTGAGTTTCTCTAAGTATGATGTAATTTCTGACAGGCCTCCAGGTCAATGATTATGCTTTCAATTCAAACAAATGCAGCTTTCTAGGATACCAGATAACTTCCATGTTGTATAATATAGTTGATGCTTCTGATTGTCATTGTCCCTATCAAGCAATCATTTCCTGTTTTGCAGATCTATATAAGACAGTATGCAAACTGCATTTCACTTTGCATTAATAGGAAAGATAACGCATTTCACATGTTTTTGCATTTTTAGAGATAGCAAGGGAAGAATAACCTGTAACATTTTGCCTGCTTATGATGGTCCTTGGTGCTTAGCTGCTGAAGCTTGGGAAGGGAGGTTTTCCATAATTTTTCTTTTTCAAAATTAGACTGCACTATACCTTGACATCACTTCCACGGAGCCAGATTAGAAGTATCAAATATTCCAGTCCTACAATATAGCAAGGTAAAAAACCCAGAACTTTCTGAAGCAAAAATTGTGCACTTTTAATGTTAAGATTTCAATTTTAATACAGAAATTAATTCAGTAAAGAAACTTGAAAATAGGGACAGGAGACAGAATCAGAAGAGTAAAAGTGAGAAAACTTACCAAAGCTATGCATACAAGCAAAGAAAAATAAGGAGTTCATTCATCACTTCCCATTGGCAGGGAGGTGTTCAGCCATCCCCAGGAAAGCAGGACTCCATCACAGGTAACGCTGACTTGGGAAGGCAAATGCGACACTCTGAACATCTGCAACGTATCTGCTCTCTATCCTGAGCATGATGCCGTATGGTCTGGGACATTGCTTTAGTCAGCTGGGGTCAACTGTCCTGGCTGTGTCCTCTCCCAGCTTCTTGTGCCCCCTGCCCCACTGGCTGGCAGGGCAGGGTGAGAAGCAGAACAGGCATTGATAGTGTGCAAGCAATAACATCCCTGTGTTATCAACACCGTTTTCAGCACAAGTCTAAAACACAGCCCCATACCAGCTACTGTGAAGAAAATTAGGTCTATCACAGCCAAAAACAGCACAGCGTATTATATTTAGATACTGTATATAGCTGAGAAGCTTGTATGCTTCAGTGAAGATATGGGGGTTTAGGGATCTGAATGCATGAGAAACTTTATATAGAGTGTGTTGTTTCTGCTCAGGCTCACTTTTTGGTTGAAGGTTTATGCTTGTTCAAAATATTTCACAATTTGTCTTTTCCATTAAATTCCATTTTTGTAAGTACATTGGCTTTATAATAGCAGTGTCTAAAAGACAGCCAGCTCTATCCTTATTCAAATATGAAAGTTGCATAGGGAGGGCAGGATATGCCAGTAAGAGGAGGTAATGGTCTGGTTTGTTTTATCTGCTTGTTTTAGCACCTTCCAATTTCCTCAGCCATCATACTGGCCAAAAAAATGTGACTGAAAATCAAAAAGATGGGGAAGCAATTTGATGCTGTCAGTCTTACGTATTTTGGCAACAGACTGTGAAAATGTGCAAGAAAGTTTGGAAGTGGTTTGAATGAGTATGTGGAAAGATGTGGCTCTCAGGTACCTTTTCAAATATAAAATGAAACCTTCTTAATACAAGAAGAGCTTTTTACGTTTCCCTGGTGTGAAAAGTATTAGCAACTACAGGCAGTCCCCATCTGGAAATTTAAAGCCTACTGTCTGGTCTTTCAATCAGATTAATTGGTGATACTAGAAGGAACAAATGGTACTTGGAGGAACTGTGTGTAGCTTATGACAACAAAAGACTGAATCAGCAACATGTGGCTAGCAGCTCACAGACATCTGATATAAGCCATTTTCCCGAGGATTAATTTTTGTCAAATATATATTACAAATCTTTCTTTCTGTAAGATAGACATTTGTAGAAATTACACACAAACAAAAATTAAAATACTGTATTGAACTTTCAGTGTTAACTTGACAGGAAAGGAAAAACACTAGGTTTGACTCTTTTAA
The DNA here is from genome assembly GCF_028858725.1 of Colius striatus. Taxonomy (NCBI): domain Eukaryota; kingdom Metazoa; phylum Chordata; class Aves; order Coliiformes; family Coliidae; genus Colius; species Colius striatus. The sequence continues at coordinate 29,967,639 of NC_084762.1, forward strand.
CTTTTCTTTGCAATGTCTTAAGAAGGACTGATGATCTATTGGTTCTGGGCTTTTTATGGACAGTGATGAAGATGACAAGGATTACATTTTTTTTTCTGTTCTGTTTTTATTCTTAAAAATACTGGGGATATTGTGGCATGATTAACTGATGTGGTCCAGTGTCTTCATGTTGCTCCTGGGGAATCAAACAGCTCCAAGTCTAGTAAAAAAAGCCCCAAACCAAAAAACCCCCAAAACCCAGTGGAAAATTAACCCTTGGTAGTAGATTTCTCCAGTGGTGTGGAGCTGACACGGTATTTCCAGTTCTGTCTTCTTTCTAGCTGGGGGTTTGAAGACATGAAAGAAGAAGCCAAAACATGAGATTTAATTGCCAGTTCTGATGACTTGGTCTCTGGAGAGGTATAGGTAGGTCTCTTCCAGTCCCTGAGCCATATCTGCTACACTGATGTCTTGAGTACCTAAGGTGTTTGAAACCCATTGCCTCTGTTTGGCAGCAAACATTTGCCCAGAACATTAATGAGTTCAAAAGTAGTTGATAAGTCTCAGGGACCAGTAAACTGGATAATCTTTGAACAAGGAAAAGGACTTTAGGAAGATCTGCTCAAAAGTCTGAAATGATGTGTTTTTGTTTGTTTTAATGGCAACATAGGAATGCGCTTAACAATAATGTAGAAAGTCAGGATTAAAATAAGGCCAGAAAAAGGAAAATTTAAATGGGCAAAGAATTTAAATAAAAGATTGAAAGAAATAGATAAACTTCAATGAAAAATCCTCTTCTGCAGGAATTCTATTGGCAATTAGCAAAATTATTAATGAAGACTCATAAATTACTTATTTCTGAAACTTTTAAAACTCTGTTCTTAATAAGAAAAAAAAAAAGCATGATGGACCAATGCCACAGAAATGGGTATTCTTTCACCAGAGGCAAGGACTCACTAGGGCAAGAGCCTGGATATGAGGTACTAGTGGTCTGCTGTAGGGTTAAAAGCCTTCCCTGGCAGAGTAATGGTCTGGAGAGGAGAAGGTGTTTCTGTCTTAGACTTCACGGATTCTGGAAGCTATGAGGTAATGTTTACAGTGGTAAATGGACTGAAGGCAGTATTGAAACCCCAAAATATGTATTTGCTAGGGTTGGAAAACACAAAGACCTCTTTTGCTGCGTCCTGGATAGTGATACTGTGCAGCTCCAGTTATTGCAGACATCTGTGTAGCTCCTTCAGAATGCTCACTGGCATCTAACAACCTCTTTTGCATTTTTCACTTTGAAGTTATGTTTCTTGATGCTTCTTTAATAGCTGTCAGCTGCAAGTTCCCAGACCATCCCCCTGTATTATTACCATGATATCTTCCTGGTAAAAAAGTTTTAACTCAGCTCCCTGCAGATATTTACCAGGTCTGCAGTCTCTACAACTCCACAGGCTGTTCTGGTTTACCATTTGACACATTTTTTTGTTTGTTTGTTTTTTTTTTTTTTCTTTTTTTTTTTTTTTTTTTTTTTTTTTGTAGTAAACAAATAATCAACTTATCAGCCCAACAGACTGGGTTTTTAGACTATGCCATCAGGGTGATACTCTGTTTTTACAAAGTATTTTGAGGTTTATAAAGGTGCAAGGACAGTGATGAAGGACTGCTTTAGGTTGAGGATTGTTGTGTGACATGGTTCATAATCTGTCTTTTATGTATCTCTTTTTGTCTCTCAAGGGAACAGTTTGGTTTATTCTGCACCAGAGCACAGGAGTGAACTATTAATGTGTTTTTTGGATTTGTCTGTAGGGTTAGGCCATTCCAACAAACCAGGGAGTGAACCAAACTGACAGACTGTTAAGCTTGCATATGAACTTGGGTCTGTTTCTGAATATTTCTTGGGTCTATTTCTGCATATTCTTGAGGAGGGATCTTATTAATATTTACAAATATCTAAAAGGCGGGTGTCAGGAGGTTGGAGCATCCCTTTTTTCTATTGTAGCTAGCAAGAAGACAAGGGGTAATGGGATGAAGCTGGAACACAAAAAGTTCCATTTAAACATAAGAAAAAATTATTTTACCGTAAGAATGAGGGAGCCTTGGCACAGGCTGCACAGGGAGGGTGTGGAGTCTCCTTCCTTGGAGGTCTTCAAGGCCTGCCTGGACACGTTCCTGTGTGACCTGATCTAGGTGGACCTGCTTCTGCAGGGGGGTTGTACTAGATGATCTCTAAAGGTCCCTTCCAACCCCTACCATTCTATGATTATATTCTTATTCTATGATAAATAACAATGGCAGCAGTTCCCCAGTTGTCCATTATATTTTCTGACTTATACAGAAATAGAGTGAAGATATGAAGTTCTCTCCTTTATCAATCAATTAAGGATGTAGATTAACTCAATCTTTTGTAAAAGCTGGTCACTAGAATATAGCAATGTGATGATGAGTAATGAAAGTGATAAATTCTCCTATGTTTATATACAAAAATGTTTATTGGGCAATATAAAAGTATACTCCATCGCTGGTCTGCACTATGATGCATGATTTTTATGGATTATAGCACATTTTTAGTTTTGTGGAGTAGATCTTTTATTACTGTTTTCTACATGGGTTATGTCAAGCAGCAGTCTTTCTAAATACTGTAATTTAATGGAAGCTCTTATAAGATGGCTTTGAGGACAATTGTGAGTTAATAATTTAATAGCAAAGGTGAATAACTTTAGCAGAGATAAATGACTTTGTTGGGGAAATGTATATGTGCACTTGCAATTAGACTGATCAATGTCTGTTATTAGTGAGGATACAAGTAAGCAAACTACTTCTGTAGCTTTGTTTAATATGATTGCAGAGTGTGAAAGTAGCTACACTAATTTTCCACTTTGTGTTAATTTTCCAGTTTGTCTATAAGTAATACAGAAAGCAAGTTGTATGTGATTACAGTGTTTATGGTAACCATTCAATATTTGTGCTTTTTGTCTTTATGAATATTGGGGTTTTTACAAAATGAAAAATTCCTGAACCTATTCAGTTTGTTTGTCAACTAACAAATGCTTTCCACTTTCTTAGAAGAACTTTGTATGAAAAAATAACACAAATTAGCAAAAATTAGTTGCTCTTATCACAGTATTTCCAATCTCTCTCTTCCTGTGTTTTTGTTTCTTTTCTTTAGTGTCCTATTGTACTATTTTAAAGTCTGTGAGCTTTTAGGTGCCAAGAATACATATGTGTGAGCAGTATCTGACACAGTCAAGAGTTTATGGCTAGGACAGTGGACAGTGGCAGCAGAAACAGGTGAATGTTTTGTCCTAAAGAGAAAAAAAAAATCTCTGTCTCAGAGCTTGAAATATTTTTTTTTACTGTATTCTGTGTGGTTACTTAGGCCTTCATTTTCAATTTCACAAAATGTCCTAAAAATCCCTTATGTTCCCAATACAAAATACAAATAGGTCATCACATTCTTTGCAAAAGCTCCTGATCAGCAGAGGTATAACTTTAAGGATGTGAACTGTCCAGGGATGATAAGCATATCATCACTAATCTCATCCTTGTGCGTATATGATATGCTTACCTGTCTTGCTGATTCCTGTCTTTGTGTGTGTGTGTGTGTGTGTGTGTGTGTGCGCGTGCGTGTGCGCGCTCTCTGTTATTTGCATGGATGAACTAGCTATTTCTCTTTCACTGTGTGCAGTTATCTCAGCAAAATAGTACAGGCTCTGAGGGTCAGTTGCCTTTCCTGCACAAAAGTAGTGCAAGCAATTGCTACATTATTAACTGTCAGGCTAAAGTTATTAAGAATCTGCCTTAGGATAAGGATAGTACGTATAAACTATAATGTACTTTAAATGAGATAAAATTGCAGGTACAACTTAATAAAATTCTCATGTTTTGAATAGTCCCTGACCTGAGAGCATAACATAACAATTAAGTGCTAGAATTATGTTGCCAAAGCACGTGCAACTAACTCGACACAAAGCATTTCAACAGAACATTAATACAACCTTAGTACTAACATGTATAGGATGGAGAGAGCTCATGGTGATATAAATACAGGTAAATAACAGGCTACAGATCATGCCTTTTCCCCCCAAAAAAAACCCAGCCATACCTTTGGAAGACCAAGCCATCGATACAAATGCTGTTTTGTATGTTCACTAAAAGCCTATGGAAAAGATGGTTATAGTAACTCCAGAAAGAGGAAGCAGGAATGGGATGTTCAACAATCTGAAGAGAAATGAAAACTTGATAGCTGAATTTGTTTGTTTGTTTGTTTTCATATATTTGTGAAATAAAACAGTTGAATGAATGATTACTTCCTGCCTTTCTCTCATTCAGATCACTGGATAAAATGAGCGTTCATGTCTTATTTCTAGGACAAAGTTTTGTATTTTAAATTTTGCACCTTTATTAAAAAAAAAATCTGCTTGAAAACTAGAAGTGAACTTCTAAATTTCCAATTTAGAATGCAACTCTAAATTTCCAATAAATGAATAAATAAATAAATATTTCTAAACTGTCAAAAATCCAGAAATATCAACAATTTGATTTTGAATGTAGTTGAGTCTTGAACAGTTCATAAAAAGTCAGAAATAAGAGTCTTATAATGCTTTTGTTGCAAAATTTAAATGCTTCATACAAAAAAAGTGATAATTTTAGTATTGTCATTTAAAAGTGCAATGTTAAGAAGAAATACTGAAAAAATGTCACTAATAATATGTCATATCTGGACTTCAATGAAATATTAATGCAGAGTTATGATAAGAATTGTACCTCTTTCCCATCTTTCTTTTATCTAAGTTGTTTAATATTTAATACATTATAATAGAGAGATAGAGTAGACCAAAGTAGAGTTTGATACTCTTTTATTATGCATGGTTTTATTACCAGATAAGACTATTTTGAAATGTTTAGAATATTATAGGATCAGATACTGAGTATTTAAAGCTATGTAATGCATTCTGTAACAGATCCAGAAATCCAAGATGTTCTTGGACAAAGGAGAATGGAGATATAAACTCAACATTTTTAGGAGAACTGTCATTAATAGAAATGTCTGCACCAATGGTCCTTATTGGGTCCTTTCCATCTTGAGTCATTCTGTAATTCTGCTTCATTATTTCTGGTGATAAAGCAAGGTTGTGGGGTTGGTTGTTGTTAGAGAAGGTGATGCATTGAATGGGATGTCAGATATGGAGTGTAGTGTAAAGAAGTTGAAGTTAAGCCTTATCAAAATGCTAGAACAACACAATATCTGAAACCTGATGAAGTGTGTGACTGATAGTTGCATAAAGACAGCTTCACAAATGAACTGACCTTACTAACTGTATCTACCAACTGAAGAGAGTGATCAAATGTTGAGACAAAAAGTATAGTTGGTGCTCTGTAATTTCATTTAACTGAAGTATTCTGTTGGAGTTTGATGACTTTATTCTTCGTTGCAAAACAAAGCCTGGTAACTATTAACCAAGGACAGTACTAAAAGATCACAGGATGTACAAAATAAAAATTATTATTTAAACATATTGAAAAATACTGAGAGAAAATACAGCTTGGAAAAGGTGGTCACAGGCTTGCCTCAGGGAAACAGAAAGATTCTTCTAGATTGAGTCACTAAGTGGAATTTAGCTATCAAATGCTGGCAGTTTCTGTTTCAACATATTTGAAATACCCTGATGTAGTGTCGTGTAATAGTAGTTTGACACAGTATCCTTGGCTCTGCAGGTTTGTGAACTTTTAAATTCTTGGAATAGGAATCCAAAGTACCTATGCAAAACCAATTATAACAATGCAAAAGCAAATTTGTGAAAAGTCAATGAGCTCATTGTCTCCTTTGACATGGCAGAGAGTACATAACTGTTATTCAGTTTGAACAGTGCACATCTTTGATGTAGCAAGCATTTCTCTTACTTAGTTCACATCTACCTTTCCAGAAGGAACAATTAGGCTAAATGATCCACAAGAAACCGTGTAGTTTAGCTCTGATAAATCACGCAGACCAATGTTTCATTGTCTCCCTGTATTTCACCATATATCTAATCCCTGTACTATCTGCTGGAGAATCTTGGGTTGTAACCTCTTGTGTCCAAGGACCAACTAATTGTTCTTGCTTTAGTCTTTGATTGAAGCACATCAGCAGTACCTGGCATAATGTAAGACTTCATAGTGGTCTGGGCTCAAAACCCCAACAATTCCAACTTGAACTGAATCTTTGGAATTGAAAAGTGTGTTCCAAGTTTGCAGGAAGGTTGGCTCCATAAATAGAGAATTGTGGTATCCAGAAAAGTCCAACTCAGGTAAACACTGTAAAAGTGTGATTTTTCTGTTACCCAAAGGTGGTAAATCTAAAACTGGATCGGGGAAGGCATCTTTCTTTATATTACTTACATGAGTAAAATTGCATGAGTAAAACCACTCTATTGACAAGTTATTTCAAGTTATTGTTTCCTCAAAATAACCTGTTCATTATGCTTCATTAAAGGACAGATTTAAAGAACCACAGAATATATTCAATAGATAGATAAATGCCTAGTGAGATTTTTCAGAAGTGCTGAGACAGTGTGCTTGAGACATCTTGAGTCATCTGGATAACCTTACAGTACAACCATGAGTAAACAGGTAATTGAGAGTTAGAGAAACCAAGACTCTAAGCCTAATATTATTTTAAGAGAAATTTTTACTTATCTAGTGAGAAGGACAGCTAAACATCCACTGTCTTGTAGGGAATTCCATTTCATGATCTAAAGAAAATGACAGGTTTTTTTAGATAAAAGGAGAAAGCAGCTTTGAGCTATATCCTAAGTTAATATTTCTGCCCTTATTTTAAAAATTTGATCTCAGCAGTGTAAGATCTTACTCGTGGGAAGCTTGAAGCTCACAGAAGTGGCTAGATGAACATGCCTGATTATCTCCTGCAACTGCCTTGTTTTAACAACAAAGCAAAAACCTCTAATGCCTAATGCATTAACTTTTACTATGCCTGAGTAGTTAATAAAGAGTGTTTCTCAGAAGAAAAGGGTCTGGATTTTGTATTGTTTGCAGCATGGGGGAGTTTAAGTTCACAAGTGAGACTAATATTGATTGATACTGATTTTAATGGTCTAAAATACTTAAATGTGTTCTATAATTGCAAGTGAAAATATTTCTAAATGTATCATAATTATTCTCCCACCCCAGTGTCTCTTAGTAAGGAATTCTCATTAAAGTAGTCTCAGCTTAACTTGCTTGCCAAAATAACCAGAAATCGTTAAGAAAAAGCATGATGCTAAGATCTCAGACTGCAGAACTTCAGTATAAAGAAACAGGAAAAGGAGAAAAAGAGAATAATTGCTTCCTTGCAGCAGGTTGCAGTGTTGGGTCATTCAGCAGTCAATAATGAAATGGGTAGCACCCTCAATTGCACATATTTCACTCTTGGTGTAAGCTCTGTCATCCTTCTTGGGGATTAATAGTTGTATGGAGTGACTCCTCCAGCAGTCAAGTGCTTTTTCACGTGAACCTTTCCACTGCTGCCTTCTGGGAGTTAAATGTGCTGGCTGATAGGTTTAAGTCTTCTGGAGCTGGGCACGGAAAAAGAATATCCCACTAAAGGCTAAAATCCTTATGTTACTCTTTATCTTTTCTACACAATTTTCCTGGTGTATATATCCAAGATTAATGACTTTCTAGGGATTTGACCATTCTCAAAATTGTATGGGTAGTCCTACTATAATAAATCCTACTTGAAACAGTAATAGAGTAAACAAGGATCTAACATTTTGAAAGATTAAGTATTTTATCCTCTCATGGAAATAAAGACAGGTATGTAAGACATAGAAAGACTAGCTTTCTCTACCATATATGCTTTCACTTCCTTGGTTCTGTATCTCCAATTAACTGTGGGCAGGGATTTGTAAAAAATTATGTGACATTTTTGACATTCATATTATAGGTGACATAATTTTTAGCTATAAACTGTGGCACACTGGAACACTAACAGCATTGTTTCAGCATTTTTTTTCTTCTAAATACTGAATTCGGTGATACGCTGTCAAAATGGCTAATGTGATCCTTAGGTATAAGCACAGAGGATCAATGAGTAGGTGATTTTTACCTCTTTAAACCAAGTCAGTGAGACAGATATTGAGAAACTAAATACTATTCTGTTCCCCACAGTATGATTTTGGTCGTGCTTTAGAAGTGGGACCAGTGTATAAACGAGCTGCAAGAGTAATATAAAGGCTTTCAAAAGGGCAGACTTTGAAACCCCTAGCTGTTCAGCTGAGAGGAGGGAAAACAAAAGGTTGTGGTAACTTGATTACTGTGTTTAAGTAACACAGTTACTGTCTGTTGAAGAGATCTTTGTTCTGGCTGGAAAGGCACAATGAGAGTGACTTCCTGGGAGCTGCCACCACCCAATGAGAGTGGGCAAGTACTACAAGGTGAAGGTGCATTCTTCACCTGATGCCTCTTGGCAAGACCTAGGGCAAATGTTTCTGCAGTTGTTGGGTAAATGTTAATTTAGCCAAATTGAAGTTTTTCAGTGCAGTATAGAATAGCTGGAAGGTACATAATGCATGTTACAATAAATCAGACTGAGTGATTGAAGAACCTTTTCGGGGCTTAAATTTTCTGATTACTTTTCTTCAAGGACTGCTTTCTTCTTACATTTTAAATTTTAGACTTTGCCCTTGAGTCATAGAATCATAGAAATATAGAACGATAGGGGTTGGAAGGGACCTTTACTGATCATCTAGTACAAACCCCCTGCAGAAGCAGGTTCACCTAGATCAGGTCGCACAGGAACATGTCCAGGCGGGTCTTGAAGACCTCCAAGGAAGGAGACTCCACAACCCCTCTGGGCAGCCTGTTCCACTGCTCCCTCACCCTCACAGTGAAATAGTTTTTTCTTATGTTTAAGTGGAACTTTTTGTGTTCCAGCTTCATCCCATTACCTCTTGTCCTGTTTCTATCTACTATAGAAAAGAGGGATGCCCCAACCTCTTGACACTCACCCTTTAGATATTTATAAATGTCAATGAGATCAACCCTCAATCTCCTCTTCTCCAGACTAAACAGCCCCAGTTCCCACAGTCTTTCCTCGTATGAAAGATGTTCTATACGCTTGATCATCTTGGTGGCCCTGCTCTGGACTCTCCCCAGCACTTTCCTGTCCCTCTTGAGCTGAGGAGCCCAGAACTGGACACAGTACTCAGGTGAGGCCTCACCAGGGCAGAGTAGAGGGGGAGAAGAACCTCCCTTGACCTGCTGGCCACACTCTTGATGCATCCCAGGATGCCATTGGCCTTCTTGGCCACAAGGGCACATTGCTGACTCATATTTAGTTTATTATCAATCAGGACTCCCAGGTGTCTCTATGCAGAGCTGCTCTCCAGCAGATCAATCACCAGCCTGTACTGGTGCATGGGGTTGTTCCTTCCCAGATACAGGACTCTGCACTCGTCCTTGTTGAACCTCATGAGGTTCCTCTCTGCCCAATTCTCAAGCCGGTCGAGATCCCACTGAATGGCAGCACAGCCTTCTGGGGAATCAGCCAGTCCTCCCAGTTTGGTGTCATCAGCGAACTTGCTGAGGGTACACTCTGTCTCCTCATCCAGGTCGTTGATGAAGATGTTGAACAAGACTGGCCTCAGAACCAATCCCTGTGTAACTCCACTGGCCATAGGCCTCCAACTCGATTCTGTGCCATTGATCACCACCCTCTGGGCTCTGTCATTCAGCCAGCTCTCGATCCACCTCACTCTCCACTCATCCAAGCCACAAAAGACAGTCACAGATTCTGGTTCTATTTCTGCCTTTACCTCACATCAGGAATTTAAGAAGTGAGGACTAGTGCCTTTAGATCCAGGATATCCTATTTCTCTATATATTTTGTGAACGTGTTTTCCAAAACTACTTCCTTGAGATCAGTATCCCTATGATTTGCTCTTTGTACTCTAAAAGAAAGATCATGTCACTTGGGAAACTTATTTTATATTACTGTTTACAGCTTTTATGATATAGAGTGTTTTGCAACAAAAAGGAACTGCTTTTGTTTAGCAGATTCTGTTGAGACATCTTTGTCTTCCCAGGATAATCCCATATATACAGCCATTCTTTTATGGCTTAATTTTCTGAATGAATGCAAAATGAAATGAAGAATGTGAAATATGTTTTTATCAGTTAGGCTGTAATATCTTATGGTTAAGAGATTTAAAATAATAGAGATGAATTGTCTTAGAAATTGGAAAACTGTTACTGAGTTTCTAGTTTGGATAGTTTGGAGTGAAAGAGAAGCTCTGCTCAGAGGGAGAGATTTACTTTATAAAGTAATTTTTGAAAGTCTAACATGGTGATTGTTTTTTTTGAAAGAACATCCCGGCAGAGATAAATATCCAGGACAGTGCCATAGGGAATATCTGACAGTGGCAAGACCCATCTAGTTTCTTTCACCCAGTTATTGAATCCTCTGGAGGAAAAAGAAATATCATCTGTGTGTAGGGTAAAATGACTGAACCTGGAACCTAAAATTGTGAGCCTGTCACTAAGGAGTCACCTCTAAAAGATGAGCAGATGCTGTGCACTGTACACATGGTGGAAGTCATAAAATTCTCTCAGACTTTCAGTACTAACTGTTGCACCTTCAACTATGGAGAACAAAAGAAAAGTATGAAATAAATATGTAATTGCCATGAACTGCCAAATAAAATTGTCTTTGCTAGTCACTACCTCCAGTAGATGACAGAGATACAGTCTTTTTCCTATCAGCATGTCTCCTGTCCCCTTACAGTTGACTTTCTCCAGACCCCATCTCCTGACCTTTCACCTCAGTCCATAGTTAGTGCAGATGATGGATGAGCCATGTTAGGTTTATAAGATCTGCTGATGTGAAGGAAAATTGCCAGTGGGCATGTTGTGCTTGTCTTACATTTTCATAAGAATAGCTTAGCATTACAACAGACAAATAGCTACATAGGCTGACCAAAATAAATTTCTCATGAATATTTTGATTCTCTGCCATTTGGTGTTCAATATTGATGTCATATTGTCAGGCGGAGAAACAAAGCAAGGCAGGAGACTCTGAAGGAGGGAAGCAATGGACTGGTTGGATCTGTGAAGGAACAGACACTCAGTATTGCGGCTTGAGTCTGAGCTCAGGGAATAGAGAGCAGCCTGGTTCAGGAAGTGAGTAAAAGATCCATCTTCGGTGCAGTATTCTGTATAGTTGCCTAGGTTGTGGATCAGACACTTGAAATGGAGAAACAAAGCTTTAAAATTAGGAAATGAGTATGTGGAGACTTCTTTTCAACCAGTTTGAACATAAATTTAGTTTGAACTTTTTTTCTAATAAGGTAGGTGGTACAAATATGTCATATAAAAATCTTGAGGCGACTTACGTGGTTGAGGTTTTTCTACCTCTTCAAGAACCACCAGGGATTTTTGTTGTTGGGTTTTGCTTGTTTTAGTAGAGAATTCTTTTAATGTTTTCTGGGAGAGCAAAAAAGTGAAGCGTTCACTTTAATCATTAGACAGCAGGGTGGGAAAGAAATTTCTGAGGAAACAGTAAGAGGAAAGACAATTTGTTGCTAACATAGTAGATAGGACTTTTATTTAGGTCTTGAGAAGCATTCTATTGATGTTTTTTTAAGACTAGATGTATTTTGTAAAAATAGATAAGTACAGTGAATCCAGTGTTAGAGCTCTTGGTGGACTTTTTCAAGATTGCATAGGCTTGAACTATGGGCTTGAATTCAGAAGTCCAGTTATTGAATAGTCCATACAATATCCACAGAAAGAACTTTTTCAATATTTGTCAAGGCTCATTAACAAGAAGAAAACAGTGTAGTTTGGAAAAAGCATATTTCCTGGCAAGACTTGTTATTTCCTGCTTGCTATCATCTGACAGATGTAGGTGTTAGCTCAGAAAAGTCTTGCTCTGCTAGTATAATGGCTTTCATTTCTCCTGTCTATGGTGCATTTAGCACTATCATTCTTTTTTTTTCTTAAGGTTCTAGTTTGTTGCAGAGCCTTTAAGATGCTGAAGGATAGCTGCTTTAATAGACCTCATTTTACTTGACCTGAAAACCAAAACAAACAGGAAGGACTCAGATTCTGCTTCTGAAATTTTGTTTACCACTGAACTGCTTTTTCATGAAGAGATCATGGAAAGGCAATTGTTTTCACACTGTACCAAGCAAACAAATTCAGCTGCAAGCCTTCTTAAATATTGGTGTTTTCATCAACCCATGTTTCAAATCGCATGCTGTTTCCCCATCATTGAAGAAGTTCTAATTCAGTGGTGGGGCTGGCAGCTGACCACATTATGTGAAGAATTCACAGAACAGGGAGCTGCTTCACTGTGCTGAAAGCTCTGTCTGTAACTTTGACAATGATGCAGTCTTTTTCCTTAGTGACTGGAAGTATCCCTGTGAGAAAGGAACCACAGGCACAGGACTGTTTTGCTCTGTGGCTTATGGCATGGATAGGTTTTAAATATGGGAAGCTTGAAAAGGAGGAGTTACTGTCAGAAGAAGAGGGTTTCCTGAGTTTGGTGTTGAAAATCAAGACTTACCTTTACAATGAGGCCCAGAATTGGTCTGCTACTTACAATATACTTTCTTCCCACTCTCCTGACTGTCCTGTGAGATGAAACAGGAAGTTTATTTTCTTCTTTTTCAGCTTTGCTTCTCATTTAATGGAAACAAAAGCATGTAAATAAAAGCAAGGTCAAGCAAATGAAAAGGATAAAAAACATCAACAGTTGCTGAAATATTTTTGATTTTTAGTAGTGTGATTTGTAGTTCAACGTTAGTTTGTACCTTGTACATGCGCAATGGCATGTAGCCATTTGTACACCTGGCACTCTATTGACAATAGTACAAAAAGAACGGAAGTCTTGTGAAATGGAAAAGTGACACCAGTGTGTCTCCAGGCAGTAATAGATGCAACCTACATCCACCTGAGTAACAACCCTTTGCAGCTCCAGAATTACAAAGCATTGTAGGAGCTGAGCCACAAAACTAAATTGTGTGTTGGGGAAAGCGAGTTGCAAATGAGACTTTTAAGGAATTCAGTCTATCCATTTTTCTAAAAGGAAGATATAAATGGAACATGATTATAATGCCTGAATAACTTCATGTTGAGAAAATCGTATGCTCAGTAATTTTAGACAAGATTAATGACAGGAAGTTAAAGGCATACAAATTTTAAAAAGAAATTAGTTCCAATTTTTAACAGTGAGGACACTGAAACAGTAGCACAAATTACAGTACAACTGATGATTTCTACACCTTATGAAGTCTTCAAATAAATGCTGAATGTCTTTCTAAAGTAATTGATTCAGCCAGACAGGTTTTGGGAGTACAAATAAGAAGAACTGCATGAAGTTTAAGGACTTCTGTTATGTGGGACACCATAACTGAAGTAATTGTTCTTCTGGGCTTAGTTTCTCAGAATTTATTAAAGATAAATGTTAGATAGCAGACGAATCACTGTTCTGAACTGATGGTTGTTTCTATTCTTATATTTGATATTTCATATAACTACTATTTTCTTATGGTCCTTCGTGAAAGAATCAAAGTTTATGATGTCATCTACTGCATTTATTACAATTAGTTATATAATTGTAATACTTAATTTCTTTAGAAGAATAGAATTTAAGTGTCTTCTCTCTTTAAGTGTCTTTTCTGCTTGACCTACTCTAACCAATCCCCTTTTTTCCAGGAGCATAATGTGGCCATTTCGGAAAGAAAATTCCTCTAAGTCACTGAAGACAAGCAACATACTTTACTACCACCTAGGGAGGTAACTGCATGGTCACTGGTGACGACCAGTGAGTCACCTCCCTTAGGTGAGGAGTGAAGTGCCTGTTGTTGACTGGGCCAGAGGCTCTTTCCTTTTGCAGCGCACTCTGACTCCCCTTCTGCCTGACCCTACTAAGATATTTTAATGTAAAATCAGTGTGAGAGGCAAAGAGCTGCTAAATACAGGTTGTACAAATATTGCCTTTAAATTTTCTGAGTATGATAAAATACCATTCCTCTTCCTGATAAACATCACTATGCACACATTCCAGCATTTTGTAGGCAGTGGGGTTGTTTGTCTCTTAATATTAGTGTGTTTTATTCTGTGGGTTTTGACATCTCTATTCTTTTGTCTGACAAATCTGTTCGCTGACTTGTAAAAAAAAAATCAATATTGTTTTCCCTGGCACTTTCTCTGCAGTTGAGTTGATTTATTATCACGATTCCCTTTCCCCTCTTTTTATCAGTGTGTTTCTATTGCTTTAGGGCTGAGTAACCTGATAACATCATAGGGTAGAAGACACACAGAGAGTTTCTGTGACCTTATCCCCTGTGTGATCTTGTCCAGTGCGACGGTGAGCCATGGCTATAAAGTGAACAATGATATTATCCAAGCTGTGTGATCAGATTTATATTCTATTATGTTGGAAATAGAGATGAACTAGAACCAATGAACAAAATTTAGATTTCTGTTTAAATTGTATCTGTCCAGTATCTCAGTGGCTAAAGGAAGAGTAAATATCCACTGAGTAAAACTTAATTTGCCTGTAAAGTAGTGTGTGCTGGAAGAGTCATACAGCCCATAGTCCTTATGGGCTTTAAACAAAGCATGAAGGTGTGCTGCTCGCTGTTCCTTAAGAATGTAGCTTTATTACTGTTGTTTCTGTTAGCCACTTTTATCAAGGTAGTATTTAAGGACCTCAGTAAAAGATCAGAACTACTTTGCCCTAAATGCTTTTTGGACACGTAAGAAAAGACAAAGTTCACAGGCAGTGTTTCAGAACAGATGCCAGACTGCAACGGGTAAATGTGCTCTGAACATGCTGACAAGCATGAGCACAGTAGTGCAAACAGAGGCCATGTTCACACAGGGGCACTGGGGGAAAGTGAGTTAATTAAGATTATTAAACCTGTGCCTAACTTTATTCTTGAAAGAATTTCCTCATATGATCACTTCTGCTTGTTGACTTTTGGTACCACCTTTGTAATTTTAGACCACTCATTTCTTTGGCACCGAGGACTGCTGTTGTCTGTAGGCATCGTGAGAGAAATATGCTCTCACGGATTTTGTGAAGGGGGTTTTCTTATTGGCAGGGAGCAGCAATGAGAAGATGACAGAGGGATGTGTGTGTGCCTGCTGGGGGCTGCCAGGGGCTGGGAGACCGAGGGATGAACTTGATAGAAAAGTAAACTCATACATCTGATAGCAATAAGCAATAGGGTAAAGAGCAAGACAATAGAGTGATGCCTAACAAGGAAGGCAAAATAATGTGTTAACTCAGTGGAAAGATGCAAAAGCATGATGGTACAGAAATGAGGGAGAAGTACAGTTCTAGCAGTTAATAGACAATGTGATTTGGACTACAAAAGTCTGAGAAAAGTTGGTTTGGAAACCATCCCTTGCACTACTGCTTTTCTTTTCTTTTCTTTTCTTTTCTTTTCTTTTCTTTTCTTTTCTTTTCTTTTCTTTTCTTTTCTTTTCTTTTCTTTTCTTTTCTTTTCTTTTCTTTTCTTTTCTTTTCTTTTCTTTTCTTTTCTTTTCTTTTCTTTTCTTTTCTTTTCTTTTCTTTTCTTTTCTTTTCTTTTTTCTTTTTCTTTTTCTTTTTCTTTTTCTTTTTCTTTTTCTTTTTCTTTTTCTTTTTCTTTTTCTTTTTCTTTTTCTTTTTCTTTTTCTTTTTCTTTTTCTTTTTCTTTTTCTTTTTCTTTTTCTTTTCTCTTCTTTTCTGCAGGGACTCAGGTAGTTTTGGAAGCAGGACAGTGGAGCTGGCAATAGAAGGAGCAAGAAGCGCTGAATGTTTCTTAAAGATGTCAGAAGCCTTGAGCTTCCTTTAGTTCTGACTGGAACTCTCTGTTCTGCCTTTTTCTCTCTCTTACATCTTTCAGTAGTGTGTCAAAGAGAGAAGAGGAGGAGGAAGATAGAACTCAGTAGTGTTGATCTTTTCTCCAGTTTGCTTCTACCTGAGAGAGAAAAAGATGCACCCCTGTCATCTATTCTGCTTGTCAGCTGTAGGTCTGCAGTGCCTGCAGATGATTCCAAGCTAGAACAGGATCAGATCTAGAGGCAAAAGGAGAAAGACCCTCTAAAGCTTTGCATTTTGTTTCAGAGCAAAGCAAAAGATTATTGTGGAGCTGCAGTGGGTCTGGATTAATTTACTTGCAAGATGTGTCTACTAGGCCTTCATATATTTTGATGGTACTTCTCAGAAGGACCAGCTTATCTAGTTGCACACACAACCAGGCCTTAGTTGCATAGAAGCAATCACACTGATGCCAAAGTCATGAGGTTATTTACATGTTTTATTTTCCATAGATCCATACTCATCAACGTGAATTTTATTACCCCACTTAAATTCTTTATTAAAAGTCTGGCCATTGACAGATGTATTTTTTCCTACTTTCTATTGACTCTTTTACGATATCATCAGAACTTAAATCTTTGCTGGATTTTTCCTTCATTGTGTGGAGCTTCCCCAGCAAGTCAACACAATGTATAGTTTTTACAATTGGTCTTTTTTAACATCTTACTTAAGTATGCTGTTAATGGAGAGCATTTATTCAGCAGTATACGAGGTATACTTGTCTGAAGGCACTATTATATGACTCCTTTCTGTCTTAATTATGGAGAAATATGCTTTTAAATTGTTCTTAGCTCTGGCATAGATTTGTTTTGCTTCCCTTCGCTTTCCAGTTTTCTACGATTCCTATGCCCTGATTTACATTTATCATCAGAGTCTTGTTTCTTTAATCAGCAAGAAGTACTTTCATAGCTGCTGTCATACCTCTTAGGGTAGTTTTAACTGGTACAGGCATCTTTCTTAACTGCTTCTCACAGAAGCTTTTCAGACTTATGCTTTTCAGACAGTTCCCAGTCATCATTCAATTTTTTCTGCTTAAAATCTTTTCCCAGTGGTTTTGGTCATATGTTAATACAATAGCTGAGCTATTTGGGTGGTGCAAGAGTTTGGGCAACTGTGATGTTGAAAGGTGCAAAATAGCATAGCCACATGTTCTATGAGTTTTTTTTCTCCAAATTCATTGATAATTCACTGTCTACCCATATACATGAGTGGTGTTCTAGCCTCAGAATTACTAATTGAGGGTGAGGGAGCCCTGGCACAGGCTGCACAGAGAAGGTGTGGAATCTCCTCTGGAGGTTTTCAAAACCTGCCTGGATGCATTCCTGACTGACTTGATCAAGGTGAACTTGCTTTAGCAGAAGGTTGGAGTAGATGATCTCTGCAGATCCCTTCCAACCCCTACCATTCTGTGATTCTGTGAATTTCTAAATTGAGTAATGTTTATGTTTGGCTTAGTGGTATGAAATAGATTGGCATATATTTTGGTTAACACAACTATGTAACATTGATTTTTTTTTTAACAATAAAAAGACTAAGTTTTAACATAACAGTCAATACTATTCCTAAATTTCTTTTTGCTCAGAAAGTAATCTGAATTCTCAGTCAGCAGAACTTTAAAGCTACATCACTTTCCTCTCACTGAGGAATTAAATTTCAATGTTTTTTTGTTTGTTTTTCCTCTTTTTATCATGGTTACTACAGATCAATTCCAAGTATCTCTCATTACAGGTTAGCTTCTGTGTTCTAAGCAGTGATGTGACAGACGTCTATGCTGTTATTGAATCGTACGTTCATTAGTACAGGAGAAACCCTTGCTGATGAGAATCATCCATATTGATACATTTCTCTGAAAAATACTGTTGGTGATCTCATGTTTTCTGGTGAAAAAGATCAAAAAAGTGTCTCTCCTATTTTTACACCTCAGATCTTTCAAGGAGACTATGATGTTAGAAAAAGTATTACATGATTTTGTATCAAAAGAGAGATCCTTTCTGTCTTCTGCTGGAAGACGGCATATCCCAATTCCTTCTGAGATACCTCAGTGAGAACTGAGACAGAGGGAATGTGCCATACTTGAAATCCAGGCTGCGAGTGGATGTCAAGGATGATGACCCATGCCAGCTCTGTTACAGTCTCTTGTCAGCCCATCTTCCCCATCTGTTCTCCATTAAGCATCTACAGCTGGGGCTGAGATATGTGGTTTGGAGACAACATCAGAAGGAACTGTGAACATTCGTGTTGTTGCTTGGCAGGCTGTCAGCATTTTACTGACGGGTGGTTGCAAAAGATGGTCCTTTTTAAGTGTCTCATTCTTTGGGAGGCAGAGTTGCATGAACATGAGGAAAGGAAGTCTGTTACCAGTGGGCTTCAGGTATAAATGCTACAAATGATGGAGGTGAGAGAACAACACAAAGATCACAATCACCTTTTCCAAGAGATGGCTATGGAGAACCTTCCCATAGGTGTCACTTAATGCATGGTAATGTCTCTGTACATGCTGGGCAGGATAATGTGTGTTTGGTTTTTATCTATCCAAACGGAAAGAGTCGTGGGTCAGGTCCTGATGCCTTCAGTAAATTTAGGAGCTACATCACCCCATAGGTTAGATCACTGTAATCAATAGAATTATTTGGAAAGATGCTACTCGGTCTGACTCTGTATGTCTTTGTGTATGACCTAACGTTATTAAGATCATGTGAACACTCAGTCTTTGCAGTTTTAAATACCTGTGTTTTAGTGCATTTACAAGTAGGTGTAGTACTTCTCACTTGATGTGGTACCAAACAAAAAATATGTAAATTTGTGGCAGAATTTGTGAGTGACAGCTGCAAAACCATAATAATGTGTGAAAATTTTCATGTTTATCTTTTGAAAATGCAGTTGAAATCCGTGTGTCATTTACCTCTTATTGTCACAACCTCATTCTCCTACAAGAATGAGAATAAATGTCTTCCTCTTTCACAGCCTACAAAAGAATAAATTCATGTCTGCTCTTGCCTGTGATATAATTTTCAAATAGCTCTGGTGATTGCAGTCTTGAGTGTATGAATAGAAAATTCAAATCATTTAGTTGAAAGGGAGTCTCATGAAATCTGCAAGCATACAGCAAAAACACACTATGTAGATAAAAATAAGATCACTTTTGGTTATAATAAATGCTAAAGCTAATAATGAAAAAAAAAAAAATCCCAAACCTGCAAGGCTGTCTTAAGTAGGCTGTTCTGAATTTTGAGAACATTGCAGAAAATTATAATAGTTTTATAACATTTCTCTTGTTTTTTCAAAAAAATCTATTCTGACTACTGATCTATAATAAATCTGCCAGATTGCTTCTGCCACGTTTGAAAACTAAACTACATATAAATTTACAAGACCTGTTTGCTCTTGCTGAGTGATCTTCTGTACACACAAATACAGTAATACTTTCAGTAAAAGACAAACATTTTAATTAGCAGCATCAGCCTGAGGGTGAGAAACTGTTGTTTTTCATGGTAAATATGTCTAATGTCTTCTACATAGTGATTTTCTGTCCCATTTGTGATGATAAGCTTATGATTATGGGTTCACTTTTATTTTGGCTTTTATGAGTTTTGTACCAATGGGTCTCCAATTTTCTAAGTTGAGATAACTTACCAGTTTGTTACGTTAGGTAGAAGGTTTATACTTTAAAAGAGTTTTATCTGAATTAATTTTATCAAATTAAAAGAGCATTCTCTTTGCTATAAAAGTGATTTTAAGTTTTAAAGGAATACTGACATTATGGGCTGCTCTCCAGGATGATACCTTTCAAGTGCTATGTAAGAGAAGCTGCAAAAGGAGCGTTTATGGGTGCATGTTGATGACACGTCCTTTTTTCCTGAAATGGAGTTTGGCTCTATGCTGCATGTGCCTGAGATCACAAGGGGCACTCACAGAATAAAGTGGAACCCAGCAGCTGCACACATTTGAAAATTCAGCTTTCAGTATTTACCTGATCTGAGTTTTGTGGCTTGTGCTGAGGCACGCCTGATCATTAGTTAATAATACCACTAGAGTATTCTTTAGTACTAGTTTAGCAATGAGTTTATTTAAAGCCTGATTTCACAAAGATGAGTAATTCTGTTATTATCTCAACTTTCATTTAGAAATGTAGGAATATTTAGTCTTTTTGGTGCTGGGAAGAGATTAAAACATAGTGTAAGTGCACTAAATCAAAAAGAGACATTTAAAAACCTTAATAAGTCCTTATTTTCTTTATTTATATGTACTTGCTTTTAAAACCTGATGCTTTGGGTTCACAATAATGGTTTCTTTTTTAGCATTCAATGTTAGCCCCCACTGCATAGCCACTCAATAAATGTTAAACTATTTTAAGTACTAAAACCTAACTCCTGATTCCCCTCCACCTTGATCTATTGAAAAGGAACATTGAATCGTAAGATCATTTCTGTTGGAAGAGACCTTTAAGATCGTCAAGTCCAACCACATATTACAACTGTTTTCTGCTAAATAGTCATCAATAGTCTTAACATGATATTCCAAATTTGATATTTCTAAGTGTTGTTCACATATGTTTTAGTAAAACAGCTGAGAAGCTATGAACAAGCTGTAAGTCTTCTGCACGTAATATCATGTATTGCCATCTTTATTGGTAGTTATTGGGTAGTCCTGGTGACATAGAGGAAATGCAAAAAAGAGAAACTCGTTAAAGCTGTATCAAAAAGAAAAGGCAAGCTGGAATACATTTTACTAGTTTGATTTTATTTTTATGTCTGATTTTTGTGCTAAATATTGAGAACCAAAGTCCAAGATACGAGATAAAGTGGCTAATGTGAATTATTACTGGGAATAACTCTTCTGAATAGCTAATACTATTGCTTCTTGATCTTCAATTGAAGATCAAGTGCCCGAGTTTCTCTCTGTTCAGCTAACAGACGTGTAGCTATTGTGAAAAGGCTTTTCTGGAGCATCCCATCCTGAAAGTTTTCACATGCTTTGGCAGAAGTGAAACAGAGGGTGAGCTATTCCATGGGTAGTGGGTTAATTATTTGAATGATTCAGAAGTGTGAATGCAAGCTCAGATGTGAGTACAAGTGTCTTGTAGTGTCATTGTGCTCATTCGTTATTGGTATAATGTGCAATTTTGCAAGAGGATCCACATAGGCATTAACAGAGATGATAGCTGAAGTAGAGGACGGTGGTGATGTAGGATACAATGATTTTAAACCTTCCAAGGCATCTTTCAAGGCCAAAGGGTAGAGCTTGACTAGATAGATGTTGAATGCTGTGCTTGTATTTCTTTGGTTAGTGGGAGATATCCTTTTAAACCTTAGTGTGACAAAGAGAATGTCTGACCTGAGAGAAAGTGGGTTGTTTTGCCTGTGAGAAAAGAAATTTCAGAAGGCTGAAAAATTGCATTGCCAGAAAGCAAAGCTTATTTTTTTTCCTCTTTTTTAAGCAGAGGGGCTAAATGTCTCAAGTTATTGCTAATTAAACTCTTTATATATGAGCAGTCTGCATCCTGTTTTGTTCATCCAGGATTGAAAGTGAACCCATCTAACGCAGGCTTAGTAGCCACTCCGTTAAATGAGTTTGAGTCTCAGCTCTTATCACTGTGACATTGATTATGGTGCATCTCTGCCTAGGCCAGCTCACATTGCCCAGTGCCCAGGACTATGACTTCTGAATCGTCTGCCAGGGACTCTTGTGTTGATTGTGGACTGCGATCAACAGTCCTGGCAACAGGTTTTTAAAAGCTGGCAAAACTCCCTATCACAGGGATGCTGAGACAAGGGAATTTTTAAAAGGTCTGATGATAGCGAATAATTGAGACTTTTTATATAAAACAAGACATTTCTCATAGTCTCATGTATTTTGACTTCCGAACGCTGTTTCCTGCAAGTACTATGAAGATACTTTATTTTCCATAGTTATGACTATGCTTTATATTCCATGGTTTTCCATATCTTTCTTATTTCAAAAGTGGTAGAGAGGGTAGTGAACCTGTCTACTTACATATCAAACAATGATTCATATTCTTCCTGTAGTTTTGTGGAGAACTAATGGTAGAAGTGCTATGATATAAAGTAGAACCTCTATTCTGTTAATTAAGTTTGTTTTAGTAAGTATGCTAATGCAGGCATAGATACTTTTTGATAAAAGGTGGCAAATACTATGTGATTCAATTTCCATTTCTTTTGTGAATCAGAGATGCAGTCTTAAAGTGGACTGTTAAGACCATCTGTGCTGTTTTATGGAGTAAAGCAGTTATAGCCAATGTGGTCTTCTGTACTTAAATGAATTTAGAAATAATACTGCATTTTATATTCAACAGAAATAAGGGTTCTTGAGAAAGTGGAGTAGGTACAGGGAGCCAGAGATGTAATCTGCTCTACTCTGTGGACTCATAAGAAGATGACGAAAACCCCCCACGATTCATAAAAAAAGGTATAAAGGTTGCTGGATGATTTAAAGCTAGATTAACAAATCACTACAATGCAATTTATGGCTTTAGATAATGGGAGGTCAAACATGTATTACCAGCTGACTTAAATTTGATTTGACTGAAAGATAAAACTCTGCTACATGAACCGTATTAACTGAAAGCCTCTGCTTTATATTTCTCACTGATGGCACCCTGGGGAGGCAACTTTCTTGGCATTTCACATCCAATTTAAGCCCATCATTGATGAAAAGATGGCTAAATTGGTGCGTCATTTTGTAATAAAATATCTCACAAATTGTTTATCTGATCAATGGAGAATGGAGTCTCAAGCTGTTCAGGGCTAATGTGCTCATTGCAGTAAATTGGTAAGCTATTGACTGTCAGAGGGACCTGGGAATTTCTAAATTCAGTTCAGATTTCCTCAATGAGAGCAACATATTGCATCAGAATAGTAGTTCTCTGCTAGCTGAATCCTCACTGAAATCAAATAGATGTGAGTAGAGGGCACTAAGCACTTAGTGGGAAATGTTCAGCTTCTCGTATGATCAGTCTGTAGAGGACAGGAAGGGGTCTTATTCTTACCTGACTTATTCAGGCTTTACATCACTGTAATTCCATTGACTTTGACAAAGTCCTGCAGCCTAAGAAGGAAAGTCATGCCATAGGTGTGTTAGCTACGTTATTTTAATATATTTTATAAATCATATTCATACATATTATAATACACAATCTATATATTTTATATATAGAATATTATATGTCAAATGTTATTTGTCAATTGTATCCTGGGCTGCCTCAAAGGCAGTGTGGATAGCAGATCAAGGGAAGTGGTTCTACCCCTCTGCTCTGATGGGATCCTATTGGCAGTGCTTGCTGTGCTTCTGGAGTTCTCAGCACAGGAAAGACATGGACCTCTCAGAATGAATCCAGAGAAGTGCCACAGAAATAGTCAGAGGGCTACTTCACCTCTGCTATCAGGACAGAATGAGAGAGTTGGAATGGTTCAGCCTGCAGAAGAGAAGGCTCCAGGAAGACGTTATAGCAGCCTTCTGGTACTTAAAGGGGCCTGCAAGGAAGCTGGAGAGGCACTTTTTACAAGGGCACGTAGTGATAGGATAAGGATTTCAAACTGAAAAAGGGGAAATCTTGATTAGGTATTAGGAAGAAAATCTTTACTATGAGGATAATGAGTCGCTGGAACAGCTTGCTCAGGGAGGTTATAGATGCACCATCCCTATAAGTGTTCAAGGGTAAGCTAGTTGGGGCTTTGACCAACCTGGTCTAGTGGAAGGTATCCCTGCCTATCAGGGGAATCTGGAACTAAATGCTCTTTGAGGTCCCTTCTAACCTATCCCATTCTATGATTCAGAGCTGTAGTGAGACATTTTGATGCCTGAGGTAGGGTGGCACAGCTCCTTCCCAGGTCAGAAGCATCTGGGCCATTTTCAGGATGAGAGCCACATGGAGACTCCCCGTAGAGATGCCTTCTCTTGAGACACTGGCTGAGCCAGCCCTGAGGGGGAATTGGGTGAATGTGGTGTAGAGAGAATACCTTCCTGTGAAGGAGAGAAATAGGACAGATGTGCATTTTTCCCTCCAGGGGTGGCAGCTGTTTTTGCTGGAGATAATACCCACTTTACATCTTAAGGATGAGGAACCAGCACCATGACAATCCTCAAGTTCAACCGGCTTCAGACTTGGCCTTACAGGAGTGCAGATTCATATTCCTTATGAACCCCTCTTTCTAGCCATCCATTTGGCATGCTTTGTTGCCTTTTTTTTTTTTTTCACTATAACTTTCCCACAAAATGGGCTGGATGAGAATGACTAAGCATGGTTTTCATGAGAGGCCTCAGGAGGTCTGTCTTTATTGAGAAAGGCTCCCGTCTCTACAAGACTGGCCTCATTTGCTGTGGAGGAGAACAAATTGTGTAAAATAATTTAACTTTTTATAATTTCCTATAAATATTCAGTCCACTACAGAAATGACTCACAGAAAGAAGAAATTATGAAACTAAGTGATGATAAATATTTTTTAGTGGGAGAAAAGTGTCCTTTTCCCAAGGCTGGGGGAGAAAAAGGCTTTTCTTTTTTTTTTTTTCTTTTCTGCCTGTAGGATTAGGACTGTGCAAAGCTTGGCTCATATGGTCCTTCTGCACAGGAATTGTTCAAAGAGTGGCAAAGTAGTGTAAAGTGCATATACTAGGAAAGCACCTTCACTGTTGAGATGCAGGGTATTCCAAGGTGAGTGCTCCCTAGTCTCTTGTTGAAGCTGCCCTGCTGTGCACAGTAAATTTCAACATTGTTATGCCTACAGGGGAGCACAGCACTGCAGGCTGCTGGCTGAAGTGTTTTCTGAGAGCTAGAAAGAATTGGTTTCCGTGCCCTTTCCCCCAATAACTACTATAATTAAGTAATAAAATTATTGTAAATACTTTATTCAGCCAAAAATACAGATTCTGTCCAATGCTATAATTTAATTTTGCTTGGTTAAAACCAGTAGTTAATGGGATACAAATCCTTCTTGCAGGAGGAGATAGAGTGCTCTAATGCTTAAAGCAGTATCAGTGACATAGAAAACTCAGTTTGATCTCCACTAGCGATCTGCAGTACTACAGAAGCCAGATGGTCAAAATGCACTCTTTTCTCTTGTCTGACTTTCAGAAGTTAAGTAGTACTAGGCATGCCCAGTACTTGAATGAGATACCTAGGAAATCACAGATAGCAGAAGCCCAAAACAAAGAATATTTGTTGCTTAGCAAATCTTAGACCAGAGAAACTGAAAATGTAGATGGACTTAATTTTGACACCTTATTATGGCTTGTGGAGAGTTGGGGAGAAGAGAGGTGTTGGTCAAGTACTGACCTGGATTCTAAGCACATCTTCCAAATTTTTTAATTTTTTTTTTTGGCAGAATTTGTCACTAATTTTGAGGGTGTTTATTGCCATGAAAATGGGTTTCAGAAGTCCTAAGATCTTCTGTTTGTGCATGAACACTGATGGTTTCTTTGGTACTACAATTGTCAGGGCTAGTATGAAAGCAAGAAATGGTAGAAAATGTCTCAGAGGAACTTGCTGTTTAGAAACATCTGGCTTAAAAAAAAAAAATAGAAAAAAAGAAGTGCCCTTTTGTCAAAAGGAGAAG
This sequence comes from Colius striatus, assembly GCF_028858725.1. Classification (NCBI taxonomy): domain Eukaryota; kingdom Metazoa; phylum Chordata; class Aves; order Coliiformes; family Coliidae; genus Colius; species Colius striatus. The sequence goes on from NC_084762.1 coordinate 29,993,025, forward strand.
CCTGGTAGTTTGGATTTCTCTTTTTGTTGATCTCAAAGACTGTTAGCATGATGACTCTATTTTAACTTTGGTATTTATTCCCAGCAGAAAAAATATATTGATGGAAAAATTGTATTGGGTATAACAAAGCAAGGCAAATGAAGGAAGGTACTCCTGACAAGCAAGCTCTTTGTTAGTTCTGTGGCATTTCCGTTATCCTTAAAGTAATGACCTCCTATTGTTTCAAAAAATATACAGATCTGTAGATGATAGCAAAAGCAGCAGAAACCCAAGTTCAACATTTTTTACTCAAAAATGCTTTCCTTGTGCCCTGTCACCTGCTCATTTTAATTTTGTGCAAATGAGAAAAGAATTCTTTGTACATCATGGAAAATTATTCTAGCATCTTACTAATCTTGTGATATGATCTGTTTGTATAAAGTCACTTGTAAGAACTCCTGAGCATTCATTACCAGTATCACAGACTTCATTTAAAATACTATTTTTACATGCTTGACCAAGAATACCAATTTCCTACCAAAGTGCTAGTAAATGTTTAATTAATATGACTGTTACATTAAAATCAGTGTGTTGACCATATCCTCACAATCAGATGAAGGAATGTGTCCTTAAGAAATAAAAGTAGTCCTTGGATTTTACTAGATTATAGAAATCACGTTAGTAATAATAACTAGATCCAGAGCAGTACTTTTCATGTTCAACAATCGTTGAGTTTCGTGAGTCTGCCAGATGATGTTGTCAGAGACTTTTTCTCACCTGCAGTAATTAAAGCAAAGCCTAAAGCACACACATGGGTAGCTCAGGGGACTGATGATTCTTCCATTGTCATTATTAGGAGACATAGTAGTGCCCAAATGCCCAGCAAAATTCTAATTCTTTGGTGAGAATTGGTTTGGGGTTTAAAATAGCTCTTTGTTGTCAGAGCAATTCTAATCCTTATGTCTTTCCTTTCTTGTCCTAGTTAGGGTGCTTATCCTATCTGGTAGCAAAGTCATTTTCAGGCAAGTATGGAGTTACTAGGTGGGACAACAGTGACTCTTGAACTACCACTTTGTCCTTCCCAAACATCCTATCTGTCTGTTTTTTTCTGGTTATGAGTCATGGTAAGTGATAACAAAAATATTCAATCTCATCCCTGAAGGAGCACCATGAAGATGATCAAAAGGGCTGGAGAACCTGCCCTGTGAGGAAGAACTGAAGTAGGTCTTTTTCACCCTGGAGAAAGAAAGGCATTCCAGTACTGAAAAGGGTGACTACAAAAAGGATGGAGACTATCTCTTCACAAGGAGTCACATGAAGAGGACAATGGGCAACAGGTACACCTTTTACCAGGAGAGGGTTTATCTTGATGTAAGAATAACAGTTTTCATAGTGAGAAAAATCAGTCTCTGGAACAACCTCCTCAGGGATATGGTAGAGTCTTCATCACTGGAGTTTTTCAACATGCAACTGGGCAGGGTGCTAGCAAATTTTATCTAGATTAAGGGTTGGACCAGGTGATCTTTTGAAGTCACTTCTATCCTGTGCCATTCTATGATTATGTCTCACACAGTCAAGATTTTTTTTGTTTGCTATAACTCTTGCATCTACACTTACTAGAAAGAAAACAGTTTTTCTTCAAAATGTATTTCTAAAAATATGAGAGAGAATCTGTGTCTGGGAAATACCAGTTTTGTTAATAGCTTTTTGATCAGATCTTTAATTACAGGTTACCATGGCGACATTGTTTGACTCTTTATTTTTCTGACAAATGTCTTTTCTGAATTTTGGGCATATTGAATTTGTGAAGTGCTTCAGATCATAATATATGTAGATCAGATAGGGTATGTAAAAAGGAAAAAACACCTGTTTTAAAAATAAGTTGGCATATATGCTGTTCTCCTGCAAGTGGGTCAAAATGTTGGTACATGTATTGAAATTCATTGTCAACCTTTCAACATCAACTTACTGGCACTGAACATCTCTTGGTTTGTCTGTGGACAGTCGAGTCATAGTGAGGATTTGTAAATAAAAAAAATAACTGAATTAGTCAGTAAGACGTGACTGAACAGACTTCATAATGAGATAACTGTAGACCTTCAGGATATGTTGAACTACTAGAGGTGCAGTGTTATCTCATTACAACACACATTTTACTAAGAATAGCATGCTCTGAGGCATGTATTTATACTGCAATATATTCCTGCCTCAGGCCTGTTTAGAGGTATAAGGTGAAAGGACAAGTAGCTTTAAAACTTGAGAAGTAGATGCCTTTTACTCTAGCTGCATTTTAACATGCAGTTATACTCAATGGTTTATTGAGTGTATTAATTAGAAGCAATAAGGCTGAAAAATATGTGTTCTAATGAACAACTTCCCTCCTGCCCCCAATACCGTTCAAAATATTTTCAGAAAGCAGAGAAACTAAAGAAATAAATTCCAGTTGCATTTGGGGATTCAAATGTATGTTGTTCTGAAGTTGCTGTTATAGTAGTAGTGTTACAGGATATTCAATCAGAGCAGCAGCTTACATGTTACTACCTTTTTTCTCGATGACAAGAGAGCTTAGCAAATACAACAATTTGCTTCACCTATTTCATTGACACTAAGGATAAACTGTGGGAAAGAAAGCACCTCTTATAGGAATGAACAGTTTCATTCAGTCATCTAATTATTCTTTGCTTGTAGTGTAGTATAAATCTGGGGTGACCCAGTGAATTATTGGAGTGACATGAGTAAAATCAAGTGCTGTGACAGGGCAACAGATCTGCAATGCGAAACTTGCCTCTCTTTGGAAATCAAGGAGAATCAGAGATTGATTTTGGTGCTGGAAAGAGTTCACCCCTGGATAGATGGAAATTATAATGGATTGCAATGAAGTGTAGAAATAACTTTCAAAGTTAGTGATCAAGGCCTCATGGCAAAAGAGATCTTGTGTGCTTCATCAAGCAGAGAAAAAACCCCGGAATAATTTCCAAATTTTTAAATGGTGCAAAGAAGGAGAATAAAAATGATGGTAAACTAATATTGGTTCAAAGATGTGAAATCTGGTAGGAGTATAAAACTAAAGATAACTTGTTATTATGTCTGTGTTTGTATTACAGTGGCATGGAGTGGCCCAAAAGATACTGTAAAAAGAAATTCAGTGTCCTAAGGAATTTAAAAGCCAACACTAATAAGAAGGTCTGGCTGGGCACCTGACAAATTAATTAATGAGAGCAGAGGCAAGGGAGGAATCTTAATACTAAATTTGCCATTGTGGTACTGGGCTTCCCATAGGTCAGCTCTCTGTGTAGTTCATGACTTGCCTGACCGCAAAGCACTTAGAGCATTATGCTGAGAGAAATCAAGGATGGTCTATCTGCAGTAATATATATTTAATAAGTAATAATTTGGTTGGGGAATTTCCACTTTGTATTACCAACAGCTGTCTTACCCTTACCTTTAGGGATGGTATTTTATCTCCGTTTTCAGTAAGGGCAGCAGTAATTTAATTTTGGAGCCATATCCAGATTGCCCTTCGACTCTGTGTCAACCTCATTGTGATCTGACTTTATGTGTCTGAAAAAATCTTTTTCTATTTGTTTTCATCATTGCAGGATCTTTCTCCTTTCGCAATAATTTTAATTGTATGGAAACTCCTTTTGACCTCTGAGATGCAGTGTTTTTCACTGAGCAATTCTCCTTTTCCTTACAGGCTTTACATACCGGACAAATAACAAACACCAAAGAACAATGAAATCACCAAGGCCAAGGCTTACCTCTTAGAAGGATCCTGGGAGGGATGTGAATGTCAGAGAACAGCATGACAAAACATAAAAATCACAGATAAGTTTCTCTTAGCATATTTCTAATAGTGGAAGAATGTTGTCATGAAGAAAAGAGAACACCAACAGGATGTCATGCTTCCCTTTTCGGTCTTTTTCAAAATGAATTTCCAATCAAGGTATTCCATTCAAATGCTAAAACTTAAGCTTTTTTTATAGAAAAATAGTCAGATTCAAAACTTTGTGGTTAATGCAAAATGGTTTTCCTTAAGTTTTTTTTGTGTTTTGACCTTTTTCCTCACTTTCAACATCTCTTGTCAGTGGTTCCAGATAGTGTGCAGCTACTTTTTTCCAGGTGGAAAGGGAGAGTGGAAGAAAAAGCAGATGGAAAAAGTGCTAGCAAGTTTTCTGTGGTTCCCAGGTTTTCTCTACCACAATATTTTCTACTGCCATGCTAAATAGCAGGAATCTTAAGTTTTAAGACAGATGTCTGGAGGAAAATTAAAGGAAAAAAAAAAGAGAAAATGGAAATTATTTCTTTTGTCAATCTTTGGGAAAAAATGACATAATTGAAAAAAAAAATCAGACAGAACAGCACTCGTGTTTGATGGTCTTATTTTTGTGGAAGACTCTCTTGTATTGACTTAATGATATCCACTGGAATTGAAATGACGACTACACAAGGGACTTACCCTGTTTAATTGCATCAATTGAAAGTGATTCAATTTTTTTGGCAGAGAGAAACATAGGGAGATAGAAAAAATAAATGGCTATATTTCATAGTGAAATAAAGGGGAGGAAGCAAAGCAAACAACTTAAGGCCTTGAAATGCTGTATTATTATATCTAGGAAACCATGACCAAAAGATGCTAATTTGTCTCAACTCACTCACTGTGAGGGTTCCCTTTGATCCCTCTGCCTTTCTTAGAGTGTGGTGTTCTCACATTTTAATGCAGTGTCGTTTGACATTGAGATGCAGGGAAAATTGTCCAGTAAACAGCTTTCTTGTACTGATTCGAAGCTTGTGGAAAAGATTACAGCATGAGCTGGAGCCTGCCACAAGAGAAATGGATTATTACTCTGGGAACACTTACATCAAGGAGAGCCCTTTTCCAGCTGAAAGAAGCAGCCTTTTACAAAAGGCTGTGTTATACGAACTCCTTGTCAGCTTGCTGAAAGTGCTAACTCACAGCATACAGGTCATTCCTCCTAGAAACATGCTGTTTGTGGCTTTTTGAACGTAAAGATGTTTTCTACAAAATGACACCCCATCAGAGAAAAAAACCTAAAAATCAGGTTTAATGAGACAGATGGTTTAGGGAGGTAGGAGAGGAGGGGTGGCTTAAAAGACATCAGTGCTACATTCACAGTAGCTTAAGCTTTCAGCAAACCAGTCTGTGTGGTTTGGATAAAATGGGGGTGGTGTCGTTTTCCAAACAAAATCCAGTTCTGCTAAAGCTCAGAGCTGGGCAATAAGGTCTCCTGAATATCCCCACTCCTAAAATCCTGCTTTTCTTCCTACCAGTTTCAGTGCTAGGATGATATTAAGAGCTGTACAAGTGAACAATTTTTGGTTTAGAATGATTTTTTTTTTTTTTAAATCAAAGAGACTATAGAATAAATTACTACAAGGACATTAAAAGGATTCCGTTTCCTTGAGCATACATATGCATTCTGCTGCAGCATGTCCTCTCCCTCCCAGTGTAGCCATTGATCCACAGCTTTTATAATGAACTCTAATAACAACTCTATTACTGTGAGGCTCCTGATTGGCTCCGACACCCACAAAATTAGCTACAAAGAAGCCAGCCTGTCAATATTAATTCCGCCAGAGAGATTACTTGTTATGGTGGAACAAAGGTGTTTTGGCTTGAGCTGAACAACTTAACTCCTTGTCTCATAAAATTTAAGCTGCTATTGATCGCCTTCTTCTATTGTACTGAAGGATTAAAAAAGCCAGGCGTGGGTGCGGGCGCGCACACGTGCAGGCAGGCACCGGCATGCTGAATCACTCTGATGCATTCTCCGAAACCACCAGCCTCCCCCTTCCTTCCTTCCTTTCCTTCCCCTTCCTTCCCCTGCCTGTCTGCGAAGAATCATTCAGTAACATGAAGCAAATTAAATCAATGAATTCATCCTAGCAGATGGGTGCTTTAACAGTCAGTTAGCCTTTAGATAATTGAGGCGTTGACTCCGGAATCATAAAATGGATGGCTCGTTTGTACATTTTACTGAAATAGATCACCGAGGTTAAATAAATGAAATCCCATTTGTCAGGCGGTAATAAATGGCCTCCCCTTCTGCAAACAGCTCTGTTTGGCCTAATAAATACAGGGACGTTACAGTGCTCCTCCCTTGATAGGGTTATGGCTTAATGAAATGGTCTTTCCTCTGCTTGTTTTTGCCTCCTCCTGCACCGTGTGATAAGTAGCGAACCAACGAAGCTTGTAATTACAATCTTACAGAGAACCCAGCCAATCTGTATATAAATCTCACCATCCAATTACAAGATGTAATAATTTTGCAGTCAAGCTGGTAATGAGGTCTAATACTCATGCATGTGATAATCCCCCCTGGATGCTGACTCTATCAGATGTTAGCTTTGTAATTATACTGGCAGAAAATCATTATTTCATGTTCAGCAGAAAAATGAGGTTGGTGGGAAGTTAATTTTCTCTATGCTCTGTGAAGCATAGACAAAATTTTAATGATTTAATCATTATGGTTATCCCTTTTGCAATTGACCCGCGTTACTTCTGTAGAAACATTGGCACATTTAAAAGTCCCTGTTACCCGATAAAGCTTGCCAGGTATGCAGCTTTTAAAGCAAGAATAACCGTATACAATTAAACTATTAACCTGCTTAATAGGGGAAAAATCCATAGTTTTTATGTTTTCATTATTTACACACAGGTTCCAAAGGAATGTTTATGTCCAGTCCACGTTGTGATTAAAAAAAAAAAAAAAGACTTACATAAAGAAAATAGAGAAATGCTATAATTAGGATGGAAGCTCTCGGAACAAAAACAGCAGGTTCACAATGTTCACAATGGTATTTTAGCAGCTCGGTAATCTTTTGTTCCTTTCCAGTGTAGGAGACATTCATGAGACCTTACACCTCTACACAAAGAGCTTATTATGCGTAGTCAGCATTTTCACAAGAAATAGTTTAAAGGAATCGCTTATGATACATAGTTTTAATTGTTCTTTTCTCTTATAAAAAAAATTCCTTGTTATTTTTGTTTGTCCGGCCTGCCAAGGGGAAGGACACAGAATAAGAAAGAAGTCACGACATTGAGATGGGAGAGTGAGAAAATAAACAACAGTGCAAATGAAAACTACAGGGAAGTAGGTAGGCAGGACAAAAACCAAAAAACTGCAATTTTGTAGCAACTAAGATATTTAAGGATAAATTACCTCAAAAAATTAAAGCTAGTGAAAATGTCACTGAATTCTTTTGAGCTAGGATTTCAAGTAAAGACTGGAAGACATATATCAAAACAGTACTTAAACATTCCCCAAATCACATAGATTTTTAAGATCAATTCTGCTGTTTCTAAATTTTGATTCTGTGTCTGAAATATTCATTTATGAGCTTACATCACACACATATATATGTGTGTGCATTTGTGTATGTGCATAAATATTTTGATGTATGTATGCTCTCTTTCTCTAAGGCATTTTTAAAAGGTTAACTGAATTTTGTGTTCTGGAAATGTCTTTATACTTCCTTTTGAAAAAGCAACAGGATTAGGAGCTGTGCTGTACTTCACTTGTTGACTTTTGTGTAAACTTGATCTGTTATGTTTGAAGGCTTGCCAAACCAGAACCCAACTAGTATATGAAATATGTAAAAGATAACCTCGTATTTTATTCCTGCTCATCTTACAAACTAGACACAGAGCTTTTGTCTCAAGACAAAAGTAGTTACAGGTAATATCTAGGGAGTGACCTGCAGATAAGCCCATCTTCTGAGCCCTTGGGATGTGGCTGGTTCCACCTAACTTCAAATTTGGACTTCTATACCTGAGTGAGTTAACTAGAGCCACTTTACAGCCAGTGAGCACCAGGGCTGTCCTCCTACCGGGCTGAGGTATCTACCTTTGGTTAAGGTGATTTTGATGCCTTTTTATCCATTTGCTATGAAAAAATAAAAAATGAGTAGTTCAGGTGTTGGTGACTAGTCTGTAGGCCAAAGATTAGTTGAAATAAATTCTACCTTTACCTGCTTTGTGGATCCAACCCACAGCGGCTCTGGAGAAGGCCTGGGGTCTATCATGTATTATGTATTAAACTCCTAATCTAGTGGTAAAGAAAAGGCTACTTGACAGACACAAATCCTGATCTAATTATGGTTCTCAGCCTTAAAAAAGGATTGTTTTTTAATAAGTCCTGTAACTCAAAGCACATATATGGTTAGACAATATATCAGAAGAAAATCCTGACATTAGTTTTGGCAGTTCCACTGGTAGTCCATATGTTTTTTTCCTGCAAAAGCAGGATGGTGATGACGAATACAGATGATCTAAAATTCATTAGGTTATTAAGAGGCAGTGAAGACTAAGGGACTTGAAGAGGGATATAATACACTAGTCAAACAGACAGTCCTTTGCTGACAAACCTATTGTGTGTAATGTGTGTTGGATGGAGTAATTTGAAATACTTAATACCTTACTGGATAAAAAAGAAATTGTTCTGAATTGGTAGAAAGCTGAGGGTATTATTAAAGAGTCCAAAGTAATAAAAAATGCAAATAAAATATTAGATGAAACTATAATAGAGAAAAAAAAAATGAAATGCCACTTCAGCCAAAGACACATTCTTTTCTAGAATATTGCATTTCTTTCAGGACATTCAGTTGAGATTGCCATCTTATATAAATTTTATCTTGAGTTTGCCATGCTTTGGAGAGGTATTTGGGTATAGATGTGTTCTTGAAGTCATGTTTTTGGGTAATTTCTAGATTTCTTTAGAAAAGGGGAAAAATAGAATTTGATGAATTTACTCCATAAACGGTAGCTCTTGTGCAACGTGGTTTGTAAAGATTAGTATCCTACACTTTTTTTCTTTCTCCCACTTCAGAGACTCTCCTTGTCTGCATATGCCTTCATCTGCTTGACCCACTTATCCATTTAGTGGACAAGTAGCAGAATGCACAGCAGCTAGTCTACAGCAATGTATTTGCTGAACGGATAGCATCTGCTGACAAGCCAGCTATTTATGGTCTTGCAAAATGGGTATGGAAACTACTATTTATCTGCCTTTTCCTGGGAAAGGGCATTGAATGTAAAATGGGAGTGTGCAAAATTGATACAATTGTCTTTTCTGATTGAAATATGTTTTTACTCTTACATATGCACTTTTGCAATAGACTGTGAGATGTAGAGATGAACCTGTTGTCTTGAACTCAAGTCATGAAAAGATCAAAACATTTTATTTAGCCAACTAGGCACTTTTCTCACTGAAGTTGAACTAGGGTTAAGTGTCAGGTGAGTTTTACTGCTGGCTAGAGAACAGCTGGACAAGATTGTGGTTTTGGTTTTGTACTGTAAATTGTTACAGACTGCAGGCAGAGAGGGGCTGGGAGCTCTTGGGTTAAGACACTGGATTTAAATTGAAGAGAATACTTGAAGTGTTGCATAAGTACGGTGCTGTTCTAGAAGGTGAATATTAATTATACCTTCATAATTTTCCTCACAAATTATTGAAGACATGAACTTGCCTTGCAGAACTATGAATAAGTAAATCTTTGCTGCTTGGTAAGTTTTAAGCAGAGAAAATCGTAACTTGCCTTCTCACTCAACATTAGCAAAATGTTTCTATCTCATCTTAACCTCTGGAAAAAACAGAGGAAGTATTCAGATAAGTGTCTGTGTCTATAAACCACCACATTTGTGCTTTTTGATACAGCCTGGAGTAGCAATTGTTCTGTGGTCCAGCCGTTGGATCTCTTTGAGCTTTCTTATGCTTGTGTTGCATCATGGCGTAGAGAAACATTTTCTGGAAGTCTCCCAGTCCCTCAAATTACACACGCCAGCTGGTAGATGAACTGCGTATAAATTTGAGTGCTAGTTTTTTAACCTGGAGAATGCTTCACTGAGCAAGAGCAAATCTAGACAAAGAGTGAGCCATGACTGAGTCCTAGGATGTGGTATCAAGGAGAGAGGTTGTCCCCTTCTTGATTGCTGTTAGCATAATCTGCCTGCATTCCCTAGCACAGATTCATTTCCCCTCTGCTTCTTCTGGTATTTTCCTTAGCACCATAATCCTCAGCTGTTTGAGATTCTTGAGCCAAAGAGATTCCCTTAGTCACATCCAGTCATGCTCACTTCTTATTTCAATATGGACTTTACTGTCAAAACAGTGGAGAGCAAGTCAACAAGACTGTACTCTCAGAGGGAGCAATGTGTGTGGCTTCTCTGTGGGCTTTCCTTATACATCCACCTCATCTTTGTTTTATGACCCTCCCATTCTAGGGCCTAACTGCAGCCCAGCCACAGAGGTGGAAACTTGGCATGCAAAATTCTGGAAACTATCTGTGAAGCAGCCATTCATTTTTGTATGGGTTTACAAGAGATCAGCATAATTCTATTTGAGCATAGTTAGGATTATATATTCCACTGAACTCAACAAATCCAATCCTTAAAAGAATTTCCAGATTCAGCTGTGATTTCATTGGGTAACTTTCAATAACTGAACCCACTGAGACTGAAAATAAAATTCCTAGTGTGTTTTGTGCAGAAAATAGAAAGTCCTTTTGTGATGTGACATGCTACCGAAGCCTCATATGAAGGGGTTAATTTATAAAAAGGCACTGGCTCTTAGTAGTTGCTAGGTAACATTGACCTTTTCCCAAAGGCTATACTCCACCAAGGAGGGTGTTTCGACAGATGTAATGATTCTGCTTGGGGTTTACTCAATGAGTAGATAGTAACCTATCCTGCAGGGAAGTTGAGAGAATATCGTTTTGGAACAAAATTTTGTCTTCCACCCATCCTACTCTTCCAGATATATTTCTTTCTCTTCTTTTTTTTTTTTTTTTTTAAAAAAAAGGAAAAACTCAGTTTCTCTTTTTTTCTGTGAAACCACATCACTGTAATTGCAGGAGCTATCTGTCCTCCCCTGCAGACTGGGCACTAGAAACTTGACTATTTTGTGTCTGTGACTATAAGAAGTCTGAAATTATAGTTGTGAAGCCTTCTCCTCAGAATAATAATAATAAAAAAAAAAAACAAAATCAAAACCAAACCCCTTTTCAAGGTGATTATTGAAACCTCTTGACTTTAGAATAAGAACTTCACATAGCAATGAATTTTTAAGTAAGGTTTATTTTTGTCTCCGATTATATGTCAGCATTTTATCTTGTGTATTAGGATCACTGCCTACAGTTATTTCTCTACTGCTTCTTCTTTTGTTGTATTTTTTAAGAAAAAAGAAAAAAAAACCCTTGAAAATATATGTATTTTTCACGTTCACACCCAGATGATTTGTAAGTTAATGAGACAAACCTAATGACAGGCAGTGTATTTATTTCTGTGACTAAAAAAATTGAATTTAGGGTTTGTTTTTTTTCTTAAATAAACATTTTAATATAGAAAAAGGTGCATAGACTTCATCCTTATGGGCCAGGGTAACTTACATGACAACTTGTTAAATCGATTTTATGCTTCTTTTAGATCTGCTATTCAATTTTTTAAAGTGCAGATACCATGGCAACCCCCTCTCTCATATGGAACGTATGCTGCTTTAGAGATAAAGAGCAAGTACATGCAAAGATGGAACAGGATGACATGTAAACTTTTTTTTTAATATTCACACTTCTTTGCATGAAAAAATATGCAACACAAACATCTTTTCTATCAGCTGCAATATATTTTATTAAGCAGTCAGATTTTGTACAGTGCAATTAATTAATCTTCAGCTTGTTTCATAAATAATGTAGAAGGAAATTGCACCCTATGTTTTTCTGATATGCATGTATGTGTATGCATACATATATATAATGAAAGAATTATTCATTTCTCTAAATTTGCTTCAATGTCTAATAACTCCTTAAAGACCGAAGCTAACGCCTGTGTTTTAACTGATTTTCTTACCATTCCTTAATGGTGAGAGTATAACATGTTTTTTTTGTTTGTTTTGATTTTATTTTATGAAGGAGCTGCATGACAGCTAGTACTTGTTCTTTTTAAGAGAAAAGACAAAACACCGCTGAAGTATCAGTTCTGAGAAAAAGTAAAAGGACTTATATGGACCTTACTATCTTGACAGAAATTTAAATTGTCTGGATCAGATTTTTCAAAAGAGGGATGGTAAATTGGATTCCTCAGCTTTCCAAAAAATTGACTTGAGAGGAGTCTGCTGAGGCAGAGCATTTTAAAAAATCTGATCTCTTATTTGAGTTGCTTTAGAAGGAATTGAATTTAGGTTGTGAGATACTTTATATCCACAACAAGACGGTTGATCAAGGAAACATCCATTTCTTATTATCAAACCTCAGATTACTTCTGTATTACATGCCTTAGTGAGAGATAGGATATAAGTGAAATTTCTGTATCTTGTTGCTCTTTTTATTTTTGTGTCTAAGCCTGGTCCTGTGATTAAAGAATGACCTGAAATATTACTAATGTGTCTATGAATACAGGCTGTACACTCCTTTCAGGGTCCTAAATGAGTTTGTTTAAGAAAGAATTGAAAACTTTTTCAGGATTTAAAAACATAGTACCTAATTTGAAACCCTTGCTGATTTGAACCTCAGTTTTGTCATTCCCACTCATAAACTCTAAAAAATTACTCCTATATTTGATCTTGTTGATTATACAGATGACTTTCAGAGGCTTGGAGCATCGGAGGAAGGCAAGGTGTAGGGTCCATCATGCCTTTCCCAGCTTAATGTCATTAATATTGGCATTTGAGCGTCTTTTAAAATATCATTATTTAAATCAAGCAAACATCCATGCATTTTCTGTCTCATTTAAAGGCTTGCTTTTGCTGCATTTTTGACTCATGCACTACTATTTGGCTGTTGATGCCTGTTTCCATATGTCTGTTTTCTGGTCACAGTTTTCACTTGTTGGCATTAAATTTTGCCAGCTTTCACTTCTATTTGCAAGCATTATTAGATTTGAAAATTTAGTTTGGTTTTATAAGCTTGCACAAGTCCAAAAGTGGTATATTGTATATGCTTGTGTCTGCAAATCTCACAGGAAAAGACTCATAAGAGAGAGTAACTACAAATAATAAATGGTAATACAGGCTTCTATTTCTTTTTCTTTGCACCTTTCTGCTGGCAAGGTCTGAACCAACTCTCATTAAAATAGGGAATCCCAATGATGGTATTAGAATGTATGTAAGACATCCAGGTATCACAGGAATTCACCGTGGAAACTCAAAAAATTATGAAAATTGCTATTAAAAACTTAATTCTATATTTGAATTATAAATAAATCCCTGTTCATGTTTAGGGGAATTGGATACCAGAGTTCATGTTCAAAATGGTTTTCCTTTGTTGAATTCAATTTGCCTGTACCAACCACTTATGCTTCAACAAGAAAGTAATGTGATGGTGAGAAAAAGCATGGCATATTGGGATGTTCCTCTGAGTGCTATTCCCTGAGGCAGCTGCTGGAGAGTATTGAAGGGAGGCTAAATCAACATTGCCTACTTTCCCCCCCCCCCCCCCCCCCATGTGTAACCTCTGTGATGCAAATTATATTTAAGCAGCTCAGGGGACTGAATATGGATTGGTGCTTTGGTGAGCCTACTGGCCACAGAACAATTTCTCTCTCTGTTACAAGGCCAACTGTGATACACGTTATTTTTATATAAATAAGTCAAAATATCTGAATTAATTTGTTCTTTATCTTAGTTGTTATTAAATTATTACTTTCAAAGGGGTAGCAGTGAAAAAGCATATTACACAACTTGATCTAATAAATGCATATTGAAGGGTTAACTTCAGTTTAAAATACATTCATTAAAGTACACTCCAAACAGACACATCTATAAATTAGAAAATGCATCTTGTATCTTTCCAGCTCTACGTTCATCACTGAGTAGAAACATTAAAAACTATGTTTTACAAATGCTTTCAAATAGTGATACCTTCAGGACAATAAATGAATCACAAAAATCTGAAGGTCTCAAAGGTCTATTTGTTAAGTATTAGCAGTTATTATGAGAGAATTTTGTAATGCAGCTGTCAACAGTGCTCATTAGACTGTAAGTGATATGGGAAATGTGTATTTTTTAAATTTATACACTGTAGAAATGTTCAGAAAATAATAGTAAAATTAAGGCACATGTAGACACTAGTAGATATATTTCTGTTCTACTTAAAAAAAAACCAGACCTTTTTCTGGCCTTAATTCTCACGTGTGGAAAATAGTTGTGCTACAGTTTTTGCATATATTTTTAAACATTAGATTAAAAAAAGTCTCCAAAGTAAGTTTGTTATTAATTTAACAGCCATTTCTAGTACAATATTTTGTTAAGTGTAGTTATTTGTAAGTTTTTATTTGTGCTCAAAGAATTTATTTAGGCATCAAAAAAATACTTTCTTAAATTAATATCTTTGTTTTGTCCTCATACAGAAATCTCTAGATAACAAACTAAATAAGCTCTCAGTTCAAGATTTGGGGCAAACAATTCAAAGCATAGTTTTCAAGTAAAAAGTATTTCAGCAAATTGCCTGGTGGGCTTGGTTTATTTTCATCTTGGCATTACTACTAAACCTCACATGATTGTACTTCATTTAAACGAAAGACCTGGAAATAAAAATAGCAACAAACATCCTCCTCCCCCCGCCCCCTAAAATGCTGTTGAAGAAGTTTTGTGTTGAGATGTCCACATCACATAGGTAATGTGATCTTTCTTCTTTATTCTACTGAAGGCTTCTGAGGGAGACATGGCAAAAAAAAGAAGTGGCACTTAGTGTGAAATATAGACGTTCTCTTAAAATAATTACCAGGCAAAGTACATTTTGTCAGAACTTGCCAAATGGAAGGTCCTTATATCTCTTGTTTTGCCTCTATCTGTTGTTGTAGATTTTGTAAAAGGTAATACCAGTTACAGAATATCCTTAATACATACCATTTTAATGTTGTTTTAGTTTATTAAATATCAGATATAGAACTGAAAATGAAGCATGTCAATAACAGTAATTTAATTATCCAACACATTGTATTCTTAATAGCAGTTAAAAAATTAGAAATTTGGAACATTTCTTCTTTCAAGATGAGCATTATTTTTAAATAAAAACTTGAATAAGCCTCTGATTCAGGAAATGAGCATGAAAAACCTTCAAAAAATCGTACAAGTTCCTATTAACTGTCATTTAAATGTTGTCGATCAAATCTAGTACTGATGCCATGTGAAATTTATTTATTTAAACTTTCAGTCACACGTGGAAAGTTTTGCAGATGGTGTCTTTTCTCGTCTGTTTTTTCCAATTTCTCCCCCAAACTCTAGTTCTTAGTCTCTCGACCCCCCAGTTTGATTCCTCCTTCTTCTTATAAAAAAAATAGATCTAATCAGTAGCATGTTAAACAAGAGGGGATCTTTTATGTATTCTGTGTTAGGACAAGGAAAGCATCGCTGTAGATCACTAGAATAAACAACTCAGGCTGATTCAATTACAGTGCCTGGGCCAGGCTTTTATCTGCTGGTGACATCATTTCAATCAAAATGTAAAATAATACAATCCAATAGATGCAAGAGGGAGAGATAGGACACAGACTGCTGCACTTAGTCATTTAATAAAAGAAAGTGGAAGAAAGCTCTTTCTGACAGGCTGCTAGGACTTCCATTTCCAAAACTCTATTACCTTGTATAATAGTATTCAAAAGAATTGAATGCAGGAAATTGTCTATTACTTTTTATTAGTAGAAGCTGTTATGTAGGATACAGCCTACTGCACTGTTTTTTCTTTGTTCCTTTAATTAACAAAAGCATGAAATCCTTCTATTGGCAAGCACTTGTTCCAAAGCTTCTGTTGCCTTCTGTTTTTACTGAAAAGGTGGTTTTTTTTCTTTTCTTTTATCTTTTCTGAATGTCCTTTTTTTATACTAAAGAAGTAATTTTTTTTTCCAGTCACTGTAATCTAAAGTCTATCAGTCACCTTAATGGGCTGGGAGAGGGTAGAATGCAGATAAATTTCCATAGTCATGGAACCTTTTTTATAAGAAATTTTTACATCTGAGGAGTGAGGGAGAGTCAAGTTGTAACCATGTGTAGTCTAGTGCCAATCTTCTGACTGTTTTGCCTACCAAATGAAATTTGCTTTTATTACTTAATTTATTATGGTTGAAAAAAGATCAATTGATACATATTGATAATGGACAGTGCAAAGAAATGTATTCTTTTTTCATCCTATAGGTCTGTTGGTGACAGCATAGGACAGGACTTTGTAACTATTATCAATCTGGCCATCTTGCACATTTCTCTAAAATTTTAGTAGACCTGATTGCAATGAGGTATATTTTCTGTGACCACTACATTGATATAGATGTACCAGAAAGCTGATGTATTGGAATAGAACACTAATGTTCCTTTGGAAAGAATAATTTCATTAATTTTAATGATTAATTACATATATAATTCAGGTTCATTGCTGTTAGGTTCATAAAGGCCCTAGTAACTTTATTAAATAATTACTTCTAGAGGTAAATTGTGATATTGGGTAATGAACAGGGTCTTCCCAAGGGCAAACAATGACTACTCTATCAGCATTCTTCCCACTATGCTTACCATTTTGGGGTGAGTTATGAAGAAGCAGATTGAGTCAAATGGGTAACTGCAGGTGTTGAAGGAGATGTAACTCCTAAAAAAGGATTTTTGTCAGCATTTTATTTACTAATGCAAAGATTTATTCTTCTTTTGCAAATAGACCTGAAGAGATCTGGGGTCTTTGTAGTCTTGAGAGACGTTGGCTGTTTTTGGCTTAAGTGACAAGGATTTGATAGCTGGGGGGGCTACAGGAGTGTCTCCTTTGAGAAGTTGCTAGAAGCTTCCCCCATATCTGATAGAGCCAATGCCACATGGCTGCAAGATGTGCCCGCTGCTGGCCAAGCCTGAACCAGTTAGCAATGGTGGTAGCACTTCTGTGATGAACATATGTAAGGAGGGAAAAAAGCTGCCACGTGACAGCAAAGAGGAGTGAAGTGAGAATATGTGAAAGCAATAACTCTGCAGACACCAAGGTCAGTGGAGAAGGAGGGGGAAAAGGTGCTTTAGATGCCAGACCAGAGGTTTCCCTGCAGCCCATGGTGAGGCCCTCCCCGTGCAGCGACGGAGGCCACAGGGAAGCAAAGATCCACCTGCTGCTCAGGGATGCCAGAGCGAGTGGATGCCAGAGGAAGGCTGTGACCCTGTGAGAAACCCATGCTAGAGCAAGCTCCTGGCAGGACATGGGAACTTGTGGAGACAGGAGCCCATGCTGTCGGGACTTGTGACCCTGTAAGGGACCCATACTGGAGCAGCCTGTTCCTGAAGGACTGCACTCTGTGAAAGAGACTCAAGATGGAACAATTAATGGCAAACTGCAGCCCATGGCAAGGATACATGTTGGAGAAGTTCATGAAGGACTATCTCCCATGGGAAGGACTTCACACTGGAGCAGGGGAAGAGTGTGAGGAGTCCTCCTCCTGAGAGGAAGGTGCAACAGAAACAACAGGGGATGAGCTGACTGCAAGCTGCATTCCCTGTGCCACTGATAGGGAGGAGGTAGAGAGTTCATGAGTAAAGTTAAGGCTGGGAAGAAGGAAGGGGTGGGGCAAAGGTGTTTTAAAGTTTAGATTTTATTTCTCATTATCCTACTCTGATTGATCAGTAACAGAGTAAACTAATTTCCCCAGGTCCAGTCTGTTTTGCCCATGATGGTAATTGGTGTGTGATCTCCTGTTCTTATCTTGGCCCACAAGTTTTTAATTATATTTTCTCTCCTCTGTTCAGCTGAGGAGGGGGAATATTAGAAGAGCTTTGGTGGGCACCTGTTGTCTACCAGGGTCAGCCCACCAGTGCATGAGGCAACAGAGATAGTTACATGCATCTTCAACCATCTCTCAGTCCCATTTGCATAACTATCTCAGTGCTTAGGAAGCTGTCATCCAAAATAGAGATACAAGTTGATTATAGACACCCCGGTCATAGTGCTGGAGTGCAGATATTTCTGAGATTCCCTGAGTCTTCATCTCAGTTCAGATGGAACTCATGATCTGCATCTTAAAGCACAGTTTTAACCTAGTAAATGTACACATGTAAAAATCAACAAGTCAGAACTACACCTTTTTAAAGAATATCTACCATATTCAGTCACAGATTGCTTTTTTGACCTTATGTAGGCATGAAAGCAGCCAGTGTGAGAATCCAATAGCTATCCTGAACAAAATCCTCACTTAAATATATGTAGTTGAGCTCCTTTAATATTATCGTGCTTCATGGGAAAATAAACCAGGAAAGATAACAAATGGCAGAATTTAACAACTGAAATCCAGAACTGTCCTACTGTAAAACTTTTTTTCTGGATCCTGAGGAATCCAGTCTGCTCTGGATCAAAGTAGAAGGTATCACATGTGATTAGGGTTTACCAATGTAGGCTTTTTGGAAACATGTCTGTAGTATAACTGCGAAAGTGCAGTTTATAATAGAAAAAGTGTTTTCCTAGAATTTCCAAAAAAGCCAGTACATTAGGCATATGAGTCAAAAAAAAAAACCAGTCCATATTCTCTGGACAGTCTAATAGAACCAAAGAATACAGAGGTTACCTTCTCTGATCGATGCTTCTCTCCGTTCTCCTTCTGTTCTCCTGTGTTTTCCACTGTGCACATCTGACAAACTGACTTTTAGTACCATTTGCCAGTCCCACTTGGTTTATCCCTTTCTCCCTGGGGTCAACTCTTGATCTACTGCTTTTAGCATGATGTTTTTGTTCTCTTGCAATTTCTTGACTCCCCAAGCTCTGTTCCATTTGAATTACAGGGATATTCTTTCCTGAAATCTGAAGGTTATGGACTCCTGTCCTAGCTGGAAACTATTTCAAGGTCTAGCCAGAAATAACAGCATTTTTTGTAATAGTTATCAGTATGTTGTGAAAACAGTGAAGTAGTTAATATAACTTTAAAAGTATAAACATATAATTAAAACCCCTATTTTTACCTACTAAAAGTTTTTTGTTCTAGATCTTAATTCTGAAACATTTCCATAGTTCTGATTAAATGCATCTAATAGAACAAAATATTTAGAAATTTGTATAATTGTTAACTTTATATCTTTGTACCACATCCCTCCTCCTTTTTTTTTTTTTCATTATAACAGAAAACTGCCAGAATAGCAAAGCCCTGACTGCTACTAAAAGGCAAGCTAAGCATGAGAACTACAAATCTTATAGCTTGGTAAGAAGTCTTGATATTCCCCTATCTTTCAGTGCAGGATGGTGTGCAGACTTTTAGGTGTAATGGTATGTATTAATTAAATGCATCAGCCTTTTCTCAAAATTTGACTTTTGGAAATAGTTTTGCAAAGTGTTAGTCTTGTGTAAGCAGGGAGCAGGCAAGAGCAGGATTCATTTTTTTTTAATAGCTTTCACACTGCACTTTTAATCTACATGTAAATTAAGGTAGATGATATTATATTTTTGGAGGTTATATGGTTCCAATTATTGGCCCTCTATTTCACCATTATCTTAACCTAAGTCATGCTTCGTTGCACATGCGTGTTTGGTGAGCAGACTGTGTGGTCAGCAAGATTTATCAGACAAAGCTTATACAAGAATGTATTTTATTCTGTGAGTATCTTGTGACATGCTCCTACTGCTATATCCAAGTATACATATTAGACCTGAACTTCAAAGCACCTATTGGTCTGCTGTTTAATGTGTGCAATGCTATTGATGAGGTTTATATAAAACTTTGTACTGTCCATACATGAATGGATTTATGTACCTAAAGTGAGGCTTATCATTAATTTACGCCTGTGGATCGAAACCTGAGGTTGCAAACTGTGACTCGTCTGCTGCATGTTGGCACGCAGACATTTTGGCTTCTTTTACTTACTCAGACTTGGACAATTAGAGAAGTTGGGGTCAGCTGTCTCACTGTGTCCCCTCCCAGCTTCTTGTGAACCCTCAGCCCACTTGCTGGTAGGGCAGGGTGAGAAGCAGAACAGGCCTTGATGCTGTACAAGCACTGCTCAGCAATAGCTGAAAACATCTCAACACTGTTTTCAGTACAAATCCAATACATAGCTCCATACAGGGTACTGTGAAAGAAAATTTACTCTGTCCCAGCCAAAACCAAAGTAGTGTTCAGAAGGAAAAATTCAGTTTCTCTGGCATTACTGAGAAGTCTGACTGAGCTCTGACAGCTTTAAAGACTTCAAATCAGTATCTGCTTTCTCTCTTTGTATTAAACTGCACTCACTGTTGTGCATAGAGTAGTTTAAGAGACAAATTTTACAGCCTAGTGGTTACAGTATTCACCTGGGAGGGGAAGCAGGGGGATCCATTTGTTGTGTAAAGGGCTGTTTATTAAGTGGCCGAAGGAAACAAAAAAAACAAAGAAGGAAAGAAGAGATAAAATGAAAGAGAGAATAAAAAAACAGCAAAAGAGCTCACAATGAAAGGAGAATTTGATTCAGCAACTTCTGTTGAATCTGTTACTTTTTGCTAATTTACTGTGAAAAGGCAAATAAATTTTTTGACTATGAATGCAGTCTCTTCCTGTTTTCCACTAGCATCGTAAATTTCTTATAACGTCCACTGCTCTTAAATATGTATTCTTCCTTCTCTAACCTGTTCCAGTTTAGAGAGGAGCTCGATCAATAATCTCGCTAAATAGAAAAAATACCTAGGCAGAGAATGGCTTTTTATAAGGTTTCTCCAAGTTTTGAAGCTGGCCAGTTTTAGAATATGGTCTTGGCTTCAGGGCTCTAGTGAGAAGCTCAGATAAAACACCACTGTGTCAGTGGAGTGTTGTTAACCTGAGGAAAGAACATTGTGGTAGCAATGAAAGTGCCTGGTATTGTTGCCTTTGGTTTGATACAAGCACATTTGAAATGTACTATCCTTATCTAAAAAATATCTTGGTTATGACATACTAATTTCCAGTATGCTGAGATTATTTACATAATTTTAAACAGCATCAAGATAAATACATAAGATTTTAAAATAAGTTGCAACATGTATCAAATCTTGTGGTAAGATGAGTGCCAGAATGATCAATAATGACATGACTAAATGACATTTATCCTACTATTCTACATATGGAGAGATCTGCAAGCACCACAAAATAAATTGTTTGCTGCTTTATCTGCTGGTGCTGTTCAAGGAAACTGAAAATCTGGATGAAACTAGGCCTGTCCCTTGGCAGTGATCCCAGTTACATAGGCATGTCATTTATCAGTGTGCCAATAACATCATTTCTGTGATACAATTTTCCTCCCAGAATTGTTCATTGATAAAATACTTCTTTAGCCAATAGTCTTCCTTCCTATTATATCAATAGAACAAAACTGCCTCTGCTTTATTCTCCATTTCTTGCTTTGTATAGCTGGGAATGCTAGAACAGATCATGATCAATTAACCATTTTCTTGGATGACTTAAACTTGTTTGTTACAGGATTAACTACTAAGTATATATTATGTACACTGAGAGCAAAGTGTAGTTTCTGGTTTTGTGTAGACTGTTATGTGTTGTCTTAGGAGAAGACTCAGCTGTAACTCCTGATTCACAGCTGGACTCAAAGTTCCTTAAAAGGAGGTCTTTGTTTCAGCTTCGAACAGCAGATGAGCCTAGTTAAAAGTCAGTTTAGAATCCATATTCTTACTTGGTTTCACCGTGGTCAATATTCTATTACTAATTATAATATAATATAAATATGAGCATTCTAGGACTTGATTCAGACCCACAGATTTATTTTGGTTTTGTTTGGGTGTTTTTTCCCAGGTTTTTTTCTTAGTGAAGACAGTAAAGGCATGCTGCTTTTTGTCATTCAACTTCTTCACTGAAACTGCTTAAGAAAGAAAATGAGATACAACAAATCCATTTAGGATTATGTTGAAAAAGCATCTCTGCTTTTAATATTGACCATGTTTTTACTGGTAAGTTTTGCTGGCAAATCTCTGAAAGTTTCAGCTTGCAGCTTACCAAGATCACTTCAATCTATAGCACTGGCTTTACAGTCTTGCAAGAACATCTATTTTGATTTCCAGTGCTATCTTTTTCAGTCCTAGAACACTCTTTAGTATTTCAGGAGATTTTTTTCAGAATGTTAAAGGCCTTAGTTTTAACTCCAAAACTAAATTAAACTCAGAAGGAAGTACTTCAGAGTAACGTTTCTTGTGCTAGTATTTCCACTGAATATATTTAGTGTAAATTGCTGAATGTCTATGCCACGGTTACTTTTCTATTACTTCAGTGAAGCCTGATAATACAGGAATGTCATGCACTGCATCTCTTATTGTCCTGTTATTAAGACATAGTTTGTGTATATACACTTCTATGTCACAGAGTATTAGTTAACTCTTAATTAGTGAATATTACTGTGTGTAGTAGCATCCCGTTGATGGTAAATGGAAGTATTTGGCAGGAGAAGTATTGGTCTTAATCTAAAGCTTTAAAAATTATTTTACCATTTTCAAAATGAAACACCTGAAAAAAACAGATGTATTGCAACCAGATGGTGACTATCAGGTAGACAAAGGACTGGTTAGATATCTGTTCCTTAAATTGATTCATCTCTCTAAACATAAATGCTAATAATGGCATTGTGTACACCTGCACAATGGAAACCAAAACAGGTACGAATTAACTCAGGTTGTCACTAAAAATTTGAACAAGTACTCCAATGGGAAGATAGTTCACTGGCTTCTGTCTTCTGTTCTCACAAGCTTCTTAGGTTAGCAGAAACCCCAACCTTCCCTGCTTACCTGGTGCTCGACGTCAGTTTGGAATCACTGTTCCTTAAACATGTTATTTTATACTTCAGATAATTTAAATATATTCAGTTCTTAGTCCATGTATGTGCTTCATTGTGCTGGCTAAGCCTCTACCATCTGAAACACATCTTTTGTATACTAACAAAAGTACCATCCTGTCGTTGATATTATTGTATCTCAACCTTCTATCAAATTGTCTACCAAAAGAAATTTGTCACTTTTTCTACACACATTCCAACCTAAAAGACAATTATATCTTTATTCCATAGCTAATAGTAGCTTGATGTGTAGTGCCCTAAAATCTTGAAGGTACCTAGGGATAAAAAGGAAGTTAGTATATGCATTATTTCACTTGTACATTTATTAAAAATACTTCTAATTAAGTAGACCTTAAAGTGGCCTTTGCCGTACTTGCATTGTTAGATAATGTGATCGTATAATGATATTTTTTTAGTACAACTGACATGAAAAAGAAATACTTTATGTTGTTTCCAGTTGCTTTGGTTTCTTCTAAATATTTTTTTTCTCTTATTTTTTGTTTCTCTTTGGGTATGTTAATTTTTAAACAAAAATACTGTTTTGAAAACAAAAGTTAATTAAGATTCCCCTCCTCATCCCCTCCCGAAAGTACAGGAACAAACCTTTCTGGCACACTCACAAATTAATACGTTAAAAATGTCAACATAACTGTAAGTATTTGCCAATGTTTCTTAGACCTTATGAAAAGCTTTGCTCTTGAGAATTCTTTTCTGTGGAGAAATACATGTATGTATTTTTTATTTTTTTCCAAGCTCTAATTCCAAGAGTCCATGGGAAATATAAATGTTAGTATCAGATACTACAAATGTTATTAGGAGTCCATGATTGAGTAAAGTTTTATGATAAATATTAACAGTTCTTTAATGTAAAGCACTCATTTAGCATTTAGATTTTTTATCTATTATTAGATAGATAAAATTATAATTATTAGCAATTATATAATTTCAAATACACTCGTAAGTTCTTATCACCTACTAACATATTTAAAAAGAGAGTAATTGTGACATCATGTATTTGCTGTTTCCTGCTTATAGTGCACATAGGTTTGTCACAAAATATCACAGTTCACTTTTCACCTTGTAGTCAGGAAAAAAACCCCTAAGAGATTAATAAAATGGAAATAGGAAGTAACAATTTTTCCTTGAATCTACAAAATGTTCATAATGTGTATGAAAATTTGCTGAACTCATGAATGATTACAAAAAACCCAGCCCTCTGTGAATTACATTAATTTGGCATTTTATAATTCTAAGGTTTTCTAAATAGTCCTTGTGCTGGTTTACCTGCTCGTGATAGTTGTGTGGATGTCTTAATGCACCTGATGAATATTTGTTAGTATTAGGTGGGGAAAAATGTATTAAAAATTATTTATGAAAATCAATGACCTTTTCCATTAGTTTTTAATTGTGCTCTGCTGCTCAAGTATTGAAAATCTTTTGCATTATGTGTCTTTTATTGAGGTTAGTGTTTATTTATCTAACTGCAAGGGTGGATGGGTAAAATGAAAAAGAAAGGTGGGATCGTGTTTTCGTCTTCTGTCTCTCTCTCTCACTCTCCCCCTCTTTTCTAAACAAGCTAAGAGTTTTTATAATTCATCACCTGGCTGACAGATGAGTTCTGCTGGAGAATATTAGAAAATGTCTCAAATCTCATATATATGCTAATGGTATGCTGAGACTGGTTGGTGGTATGCCGGAGTTTTTAATCTGTCTCGACCAGTGTGGAAAGTGGAGGAGACAAGTCATTGCACTCGACAATTTATGATCAAACAACTGAATTGTAAAGGAAGAAGGACATGCAGAAAAGGAGAGTAATTTTCTGATTTAACAGCGTTGTTACTACAAATAAAGAAATCTTGATTTTGACTGCACTCGACATTAAATGAGTTTCCTGTGCCCTGCTCTGAATTTTTCATTTTCAGATTTGTATAAAGCACCCTGCTTAGATACAAGTGACAGATAAGGATGCGATTGCATATGGAAATCAAATGTGTATAATAAAGCCATCTTCTGTTTATTAAATAAACACATGTAGATGACTTCCGTGGAGAATGCACTGATAATTCTTCATTGTGTTCCAGTTTTTTTGCAAGTCACAAAGAATCTTATTTAACAGCCACGAATGACTAGATGCAAACTGTTTATTACCTTATAACAAATCAGGAAGTCTAATATATGGCATTTATAAACATTTTGTTTTGATTCTTTAGTCCAAGTTTTAGCTGTAACAATACAATGTATTAGTGTTCATGCTATTAGAGTTCTTGAAGCTGAATAAGGGCCTTAATATGTTCTGAATATTATGCTTTTA
Organism: Colius striatus; assembly: GCF_028858725.1. NCBI lineage: Eukaryota > Metazoa > Chordata > Aves > Coliiformes > Coliidae > Colius > Colius striatus. The sequence continues at coordinate 30,018,051 of NC_084762.1, forward strand.
TGGTAGCAATAGTAAAGGTTAGCCAGATAATACATGCAGCATTGGGAAATGAAACTCTGGGGGAAGTGAAGTATATAGCACTTTGGTCTTCAGATTAAAAAAATTATTATGTTATATAACCAATTAAGAAAATACCATGGTGTCTGCAGTCAGCTTGGCGGTGATTTCTGATGCGAGGAGTTAAGACTTGGCTTCAGATATTAAAACCTCTTCTTTGAAGGATGTATTTCCACTTCTATTTTTCACTTTTGATTTTTTTGCTGATATGGCCTTCCTATAAATTATTGTATTATACTGCAGTGTTGGGTAACATCGTGAATACACATTGTTTTTTCCTGAAAGGGTTTTTATATCACAACTGAAGTTCTTGTAGGCATTTTAAAGTAAAGCAAGAGATGTTTTTTGACCTTCTGTCTCTGGAGAGTTAAATTCAAATTCAGATTTTGGTTCACATTTTTATTTTGAGCATAAAAGAGGTTAAAAAGAAATCAGTAATGTCTAGACACTAATGAATTACATTTAGTGAAAATTATTGGCTGTGTTAGAGGAGGTGTACAGTCAGTAGCTGACTATCTGGGGTGAGAGGGCTATTATGTTGTTTTTAGCCCTGCTCTGTATTCATTGATATCCACAGCTACATTAGGATGGTTTTAGAGTTTCAACGTTTTTTTTCTCAAATTCTCAGCAGTGTGTCACCCTGTACTTCTGCTCTTGCTTGAGCTCTGCTTTGAAGTTTTACTTTTGAAAAAGAAAAAACTGACAAAGCACCAAATGAACGCCTCAAAAGCAAAGCATGCCCACCTCCTCCCAAGCATTCACTGTTGAATGAGAGGGAATTTGTGAAATACCAGTTCAAGCTTCCAACGCACCAGGCAGCCTCTCTGCTTGGGGTAACTGTAATGTGATCTTTGGCATAAGTGCATCAGAAAATCCACATGGATTTCTTGCTATGATTGGAAGTGATTGCTGTGCATAGAAGTGTACAACCAGTTCAAACAAGACTAGATAAGCTGTGTTGCAAAGCCATATGGCTTAGTTTAAATAGCACGAAGAGGAAGTCTTTGATCATGGCCTTTGATCATAGTTAACCCTAAATGAAGTGGTGGGCTAACATAGGTAAAAAGGTGTCAGAATCAAAGAAACTAGAGGCTGGTGGAAGTCTAGTAAAAGTCTTTTGGAGAGGACTCTGGCATGGAGTGGGTTTGTTTGATTTTAAACCTAAGGTATGGAAGAAAAACTGTGGCAACTTGGGCACCAGTGGAGGAGACCAAAATATGGCAGAAACTATGAAGATGACTGCATACAGAAGCTGTAAGGTGTATGTTATCCTTCAGTGAGTTTCTGACAGAATTTACATATGCATGAAGGGTCATCTCGTAATGTTCAGGCTAAAAAAAAAAAGGTGTGTGAGCCTGAAATGCAGCAAGAAATGAGGGTAGAATACAGAAATGCGTTTGAAGATGACAGACGAGATAAAAGAGCATGCATATAACTGGTGTTGCAGATGGGTTGATTGGCAGATCCCCAGATGAAAAGGAGACCTCTAAAAGTATGTGAAAATGATGACAAGGCAGAGGAAAATGCCAATATGTGAAGGAAATCTGTGGAAGGAGTTTGTTCTGTGGAAGGAGTGATGAGGTGCCACAGCTAGAGACAGAATATTGAGCAGCAGGAAAGAAGAGATTGAGTAAATGGTAACAGCAGGGGCTAGCGGCTGAAGGAGAAAAGAGAACAGATTAGGCAGAAAGCAAAAAGGAATCAAGGCCAGGGTTTCACAGGAACCTCAGTTGCTCTGAAAGATGATAAGAAACACTAAGACTGACCGTCAGAGTGGATCTAGGAAACAGTCTGGTGCAAAGTCTGTCCAAGCATAATTCTGTGAGGGGTTGGTGTGAGTGTGAAAGTCACTCTGAAGAGGCTGCTGTCATTCTGCCATTTTCCTGTAAGAACAAGAATCCTCCTTGAGCATCTCAAAGAGGGTTGTGCTAGACAGGGGAAGTTTTCAAAGACCTTTCTTGGAATTCTTTTGTTTTCTAGACCTAGTGGGAAAACATATGGGAAGCTAATGGGTATCATTAGGATTAGTGAAAGCACTAATGCAAATTCTGGATGCTTGGCTGATTAAGTACCTGGCAAAGCAGCCTTCTTGGATTTTTTTGCTGACTGATAAAAGAATAGACAGTAAAGAAGAAGTAAATACTATGAGAATAATAGTGAAGTGGGTAGTTAAAAATAGGAGTGCTTAATTTGGATAGCGAGATTCAACTGGAAACTGCCTCAATAATTCATAGGAACTGTACAACAAAGCAGAGGAAGTCAAACAAAGAGTCAGATGTGAAACAACACTATAAGAAAAGCAAAATGGAATGGCTGTTATCACAAGAAAAGATATGGAAGGAGCTTAACTATTCAGGAACTGGTCTGTTACATTTTGTCACGTAATGGTCTCTAAAGAAGCAGGAGGGAGGGAGTGTGAGTTAGCTGCAATCTGAATGGTAATTTCTTTTGGGAAGACAATAAAATACCTTTTGCTGTGAACGTGCTGGAAATCAGGAACTGAACTCTAGTGTATTAGAATAATAAAAATTTCTATTGTCCTCCAGTGAATGAGGTCTTCCTAAGATTCTTTTTTTACTTCTCCAGTACAGCATGAAGCACAAATGTTGCCACTAATGGTAACACGTAAATGCAAAGTAGACTTCTTTAGTAAGTAGTCATTGAGCTAGTGAAGGACAATATTACCTTAACTTTGGTTTTAGACAGAAGAGAGTTTGGCAAGATGGCACACTATCTCCTGCTTTCCTCCATCCTCATGCCCTTCTATTTACTGTTCTGCTCATTTTTGGTGCAGCCCAGGATTTAGGACCCTGGCAACACCTCACTGCGAGCTGCAGGACACTTTTTATCCTGATTATGGAAGAGAGAGCATTTTTAAAAGGTGTTTAAGTAGCATTTTAGGAGTCAGGAAGGCTCAATCCACACACTTTAGTAGAAAATTCATGGGACCAAGGATACAACAGTATTTTGTCAGTAATATACTTCTGAATGTGAAACCTACAAATTGGATTTTTGAAGCTGCTTGACAGTTGCACAATTACATTTGGCACAAGGTGAAGTGGAATCTAGGTACTTTTAAAAGTCTAATCCACAGTATTTTAGAAAGTGTCTTATAGTTTTAATTTACAGTTTCTCCAAAATTATTGTTTCAAAAAATGTATTAACATTAAAAAAGTGAAATAGACACAGAAATTCCAAAACAAGGAACAAAGACACACTTTGAATATAAAAGCATTAATAGACGCTGCTTTTTCCCCCCCTATATTCACCCAAGAGCTGTCTACACCACTATGCTTAACTGCCTTTTTATCCTGTAATGATGCCATGAATAAATAAAAGTGAAAGTGTTAAACAGCTTGAGAGTTGAAATGTGCCCTTAAGAGGGCATAACAAAACTTTACTGACCCTCTCTGCCTGTGAACAAGGCCTCATGTGGCTCGTGCCAGCAGATGGCACTCTTTATATTAAGTAGTTTTCATGGGACATTTTTGTTCTTTCTCTTTGTTTATTAAGTATGGGGAGGTACTATCCTACCTAATGCTTCTTCCTGATGGTAAGTTAATCAACACAAAACTTCACTGTGATGATGTGTAAAAATTGGCATTTCTATATACATACCTTTTTCAAGATGTGAGAAAAATTAGGAGGAGAAATTCGAGTTTGCACTTCTGACTGTTGGAAAGTTAAGGTGAAGGAGCAGGTTTCTGGGAATGTTTTGCAACTCCTGTGGTTTTCTAGTGGTTAGGCATTTCCAGGCTGAACAATGGATCCTTAATGATGAGCCAGTTAATCCTGGATGTTTGCAGACTAGCGTTGGATGCCTTTTCCAGTTCTAACAGACAAGATATGAGAGGAGATAAATGCACAGGTATCCTCAGTATAATGGAACAGAGAAGACTGGGAGGGAAGGAGAAGGACTTCAAATGATGCTAGTGTGATCCTGCAAGAGAAGTTCAGGTCTAAGGAAAGAAGCTGCCTGTGAGCTCCTGTGGTGGGGCTGGCAAGCCCCTTTGCAACACCAGTGTGCCGTGATGGCAAGGAGACACCTCACCTTGCCTGAGCCAAGGAAGTGGTGCCTGCATAGGGAAAGCACCAGAAACACAGCAACACTCCACCAGCAAAGAGCTGCTTTTCCTCAGATGCGTCCCTACAGAGCTGCCTCCTTCAGCACTGATAGTCCCAGTCGCAGCTGAAAGTAGCGTATGCTTACAAAGGGGTTTTAACAGCGGAAAGTAATGTATATTCAATCTGTGAACAGTAATAAAAAAATCTTGTGTTTTGCAAGTAAAGAGGAAGAAGAAAAACAGGTTCCCATAACACGTAAAAATTTCTGTAGCTAATAATGTGCTAGGTTAGTAATGGACAAAGACACACAGCCCCTGGGGGAAAATAGAAAGTCTTCAATTTTTCCAGCTACAGCATAGACTTCAGCTGTAGTGGAGCCTCGTTTTCTGAGAAAGTGAGTGGAAATAGCTTCCTCTGAGTTGGAAAGATACTCTCGATTACTTGCTGTGCTCATAGATAATCAAGGACACAGTGGAAATACCACATAGCATGTGACTGGCTTTGATTTATCCCAGGAAACCTCTCTCAGCCTCAGAATGTGCTGTAAACAGCTGCTTCACAAACTTCAGACAGAAAACCTCTTCAATTTTTATCTCTTAGTTAATTAAAAAAAAAAAGAAAAGAAAAAAAGTTTATTGGATGTTGCACAACTGTATCATTTCCGGTCCTTGAATAAAATTAGGACATGAAACAAGAATGACTTAAAATAATATTGGTTTTTGGGTGTGCTTTTTTACAAGGTTTCAATTACCAGCTCAAACCTGTTAAAAATATTTTCCCCATTAATCACAATATGTGCTGCATTATTTAGTATTCTGGTTATTACTGTTCTATTTCTCTTCTCTAGAATGAAATTGTCTATCTCTGCCCTCTAGAAACTCCTTAGTTTTTCATTATTATACATTTTTACTTCACCATACTGATGTTGACAGATACTACTCCAACTTTCATATTCTTAACTTTCCTCAGTTTCCTAGTTCCGACAGTGTCCAACCTTGGTAAAGCTAATTTCTGGATATGTCTGTAACATTTTTTCTCTTGATCAAATCTTCAAAATAAAAAGTTACTATGTCTAACCCCTCTTTTCTTCTAACTGTAATTAGTTTTTTCTCTCTGCCTTATTTTTGTCTCAGAGAATTACTCTGTTGGGTTCTGGTCTGCATTGACTTCTATGGATGACAAACTGTTTAAATTGGGAAGATAAAACCTAAAACTGCTGTTTTCAGATGCCTCCTCTACTTCTTGCTTCTCAAGTTTTCTCCCTATATATAGTGCTGCTTGTTTTCCCTCCTGTTAAATGTCTTTGAATCCCCTTGATGCCCTTTGCTACACAACTTTTGTTCAGTCACTCGATACTTCTTAAATTGCTTATTAGAAACCTTATATCAACACTTTCTTTATTGCCTTAAACCTACCAAAAATGCTGTCACATCAAAATAAGCTGTTTCATTTACACTTCTGCACAGTCACCTCCAAACCCTTGTATTGACACGTTTCCTCTTTACGAAATACAAACCTCCTCTGGCTTGCTACTTGTTTCTTTCCCTTCATTTCTTTTGGCTGACCTCTCAGACTCTTTCTTGAGAATGAAGCCTTGCAACTAAGCATTTAACTTCTGGTTTTCATCTGTTGCTCATTCTGGGACTCTTTCCCGTGTCTCCATCCTCCATGGCCACATTCACAGCACAGGTGAGGAACCACAAAGCTGTGCATTTAAGTAGCTCTAATATAGGGTAGTACAACCCTTAACTCACTGCAAACCAGCATTGATTTCCTTGCTTGGTCTTATTTGAATGGGTTTGTAGTAGTTTGTTTTTATTTTAATATTTCAGAATAGACTTCAGTATTCAGATGAAAATTGAAGCAGTTAGGTCTTTTAGGTTGCTACTATGTAACAATGTGGAAAAAAAAAAAGTAGAATGAGAATTTCTATGAGACTCTACCTTCTATAAATAGATAAAAGTATAAATATTCATCCTTGAAGTATTTTTGCTGTCATCTTGGAGGCTCTTTGGTGTAGCAGTCACTGAGATCCATGGCAAAAAGGAGACAGATAATACCATGGAAATTCTTATGAAAACTTTAGCAATTATTCATATTTCTGAAGAAAACTCTATCCGTAATTAAATGACTCAATTAATAATTACCAATATGTATGAAAAACATTTGATAGGTTTCAGGCTTAAATAATTTAGATGCATATATCATTTATCTGAATGTTCTTTTAATATTTTTGGGAAAAGGAGGGGAAATAAGGCCATTTTTCCAGCGAATGTCATTTACCGTTGTTTTAATTCAGAGCTGAACTATTTTCATAAAAATGTATTCACAGTTCCCAATATTGCTTTTGGTGTGCTGATCAGAGTCTCCATACCTCTCCTGAGCACAACCCATCACCCCCATCACTCGTCATCAGTATTTTGTTTCATTAAATGTTTGATTTATTGTATGCTGATGTGAACAATGCTGTCTAATTAGGAGACTTTCTTATTACAAGCCGCTCATTTGAAAGAGTGGCATATGGGAAGGGGACAAAAAATTTCATAGTATTCTGCAAAGGAGATGAAATCTCTTGACATGCACCTACTTTTTGCCCATAGTGTTTTCAGATTGCAAAGACATAGCTGCAAACCCTTTACCTTGTATTTTGACAAGCTTGATAAGTGTAGGGGTAACATCCATCTTGTAGAGATAACTGCAGCATTTTAAGCAGTGCAACATGAACTCCAGCACCAAATTCAAGGCAAAAGTATTGTCATGCTTTAACCCAACATGCAGCTAATCATCACACATCTGCTAGCTCATTTGCCCTGCTCAATGGGATGGGGGAAAGAATTGGAAAAAGCAAAGTAAATTTTGTGGGTTGAGATACACATAGAAGAGAAAGGGAAAACATGAAACATGATAGTAGTAATAATAGTACTAGAACATACAAAACAAGTGATGCACCGTGCAGTTGCTCACCACCTGCCAACCAATGCCCAGCCAGTTCCTTAGTGGCACATAGACAGCTTTCCCTTTAGTTTATGAGCATGACACTAAGTGGTCTGGGATGTCCATTAGGTTAGTTGGGGTCAGCTGTCCTGGCTGTGTCCCCTCCCAGCTTCTTGGGCCCTTCCAGGCCACTCACTGGTAGGGTGATGTGAGAAGCTGAAAAATCCTTGATTTAGTGTAAGCATTGCTTAGCAAAAACCAAGCATCAGTGTGTTATCAACATTATTCTCATACTAAATCCAAAACACAACATTGCACCGGTTACTAGTAAGAAAATAATTCCAGCTAAAACCAGGACAAGTATCCATCGAGATTCCAAACTGAGGTGGGGGTGGTTAGCAGTATAAGGTGCTGGTTATGGTTAGTGATCCATAATGTTTGAGTCAAATCAAAGATCTGTCTAGCCTCTCTTGAATGGTGGAAAAAAACCTGGAACTTTTATTAAAGAGGGGAAAAAACATGCAGTGATACTCCTATTGATTTAACCTGGTATCACTTCCAGAGAATCATGTGTTGTAAATCTTGACTTTAATAAATACATCCGCTATTAACTTCCAGGATTTATTTGTGCATTGCATTAAAAAAAAAAGTTTAATTTGTTTCAGACTTTCTACATAATTATTGTTTTTTAATATTCCTAGTTCTTTTGTAAGAAGTAATCTGAATTGAAGTTCCCTAGTTACCATGCCCAGGTGTCCTGGTTTAGGTCCATCAGGGCACAAAAGACCACGATTAGCCTCAAGTACCAAAGACCTGAGGACTGCCAAAGGGCAGGGAGAGCTTAATTGCTTAAGGTCCAGGACAAAACAGACCAGGCTACTCTCCCAGGCTTGGGGAAGAAAACAGAAAATAATTTAATGCAATATCAACTAAAGCATAACCATAAAACCCCAAAACATAACCAAAATAAAACAACACAGAGTGGTACAATGATGAAGAGTCCGACCAGCCCTTTAAAACCACCTTCTCCCCACCCCTCCCCTCTTCCTGGGCTCAGAGCCCTGATCCTGGTGTTTTTACCTCCTCCCACTCGAACAGCCCAGGGGGCTGGGAGTGGGGATTTCAGTCAGTCTATTCCTGATAGCTTCTTCTGTTTGTCACTTCTCAGGGCAGGTGGGATCTGCATCAGTCCTCCCTGCAAGTCCATGGGGTACCTCACACACATGGCAGACCTGCACGGGCTGCTCCAACGCGCATTTATCCCAAAGGCTGCATCTCCTCTGTGCCTCTCATGTGGGGCTGCTCTGCAGCACGCAGGCTCTCCAGCACGGCCTGCGCCATGGCCACCTCCTCACACAGTCTCTCGCTTGTTCGAGTGAACTCACACAGAGCTGCTGGTGGCTCTCAGTCCTGCCATGGCCCTGCATGGGGTGCAGCCTGAATTCTCACCATGGCTTGCAGAGGGGTCTCTGGTCTGGTGCTCTTCCTTCCTCCTTATCTTATGGGGCCAGTGTGGTCACTTCCATCTGGTACCACTTGTATACCTTCTGCCAGCGCTTCAAAATTCCCGTCCCTTAATAGTGATGGCAGAGGCACCAGATTGGCCCAGCAGGGCCGGAGGTGGGTCTGAACTCAGGAGCCAGGGAGAGACCAAAAACTCTTTACCGGGTCTTCACTGCAGCCCCCTCCCCCTGTTACCAAGCAAAAGCTGCTCCTTGCTAAATCATGACACCAGGACAGTCATTATTTTACAGATCCTCATTGCATCCTTCTTCGGTAGCTTCTTTTGAAGGCCAAGGATCCTGGTCTAGTTTGCTTTCCTTGTGTTATTCCTTACCCTTTATTATTCTTTTTTTTTTTGCTTTTCACTGTTTGGAGTGTATTGAGATAAGGTCAGTTTCTGAAATAAATGGCTAGAGCCACAGGAGTATTCAGGGTAAGAACTAACAAAAAATTAATGGTAGCATAATGAGGCTATGTTGTTTTACTGATTTTCCTTAATACTTCCTAATAGATATTTTGGGTTTTTTGCCTGCCGTAGAACAGTAAACTGATGTTTCTAGAGACCCCAAGCTCTCTTTGCAAGTGCTAGTAGATAGAGTCCAAAACTGAGAAGTTAAGAATATTTTTTATGTATGCCTTCCTTTTTTGTTGCTTCAGCATTTTCCTTCTTTTCATCATATTTTTTTGAGTGTGCTGAAGGGCGCAGATGCCAGTGTAGAGTCTTAGGGCATACCTCGGTAACTGCGTTTCACAGTCTTTATTTTCTACCTTTATATATCCCTAGTAAGTGTCTTCCTTTTCATCCAATGACAGCTTGATTTCTTTAGAAGCCAATGGTAGGAGAGCCTAGGTGAGACACCTAGAAATTCAAGTATGTTGTATCATTTGTCTCAGGCTTACTCATATACTTGCTCATTATTTCAAAAGCTTCAAGCAGAACTTTAAGGCACAGCTTTCTTACAAAAGCTGCATGAACTCTTCTCTAGTTTATCATTAGGCTTCATTGCAATTTTTAAGAAGTTGCCAATGCTTACTGTTTCCAGTTCCCTATTACATCCTTAAAAACAAGGATGTTTCCAAATTTACATAGTCTACATGCCGCCAGTAATAGTTCAGGTACTGAGTACCTGAGTTCCTTTAAGGCTCTTGTGTAAATGCTACATGGTCCTGGTGGCTTTTACTGTGCTTACTGCCCTCTGGAAGGGTCCTTGCTATTAGTATTTTATGAAAATAAGTTTTATCTTTAGTTGTCTTTTTCAAGCAAGTTACTTCTCAGTGGGCACCTTATTATCTAGCTAACATAAAATTAGTTCTTCTGTGTTACCAAGACTTATAACCTAATTCATGAACACACTCTATTTCTGCATTCTGTTCTAAAAAGTTGATATTTCATTAGTCAGAGTACTAAAACTGAGTAACTGTAGAACATTAGTACAAAATCTAAAGTCACTTCCAGGTGTGACATTTTTCAACAGAAAATTCTTCACCTACTCTAGAATTTTAATTTCTGAAAAAAAAAAAAAAAAATTGCCTTCCTCATATGCTTCACATTTACTGTCCACAGAACAACTTTAATCATTTTCAGGTCCAGGAATGGGTTGTGAAAGGGGGCAACATCATTTGTGAATAGGTGGAACACAAAAATGTCAGTGGATTCCTCGGATATTTTTGTGAAAACAGCAAGGTGCTAGCCATCAAAATTCCTGATTTCAGCCTTACTAGTGCTTATAACCTGTGCTATGGAATGAAAAAGTATGACCATTTTTTTGTTTAGCAGAGGAAATTTAAATTAGGAGCTCAAGATAAGAAAGTATGAACTTCTATCAATTATTGCAAAACCAATAGATGCTTCAAAGTAAGCTGATGATGTCAATCATCATCTGAATGTGTTTTAGGTCAGTGTCTCAAGCATTTTTAATGCAGCAGCTCAATCTGTTGGGATACGGGGGAAAAAACTACCTTGTGTCATGCTGCTCTGTTTTTCACTTAAAATCAAGTGTGTGTGAATCCGAGAGGTATTATTATTTATTTTCTTGGCAGTTGTTTCATCGGTTGTTTTCATTTAGACCGATGGCAGTTCATAGACTAAAGGATGAAAAACATTAGTCCAGTTTATAAAAAGTGACACCAAGATGCAGTATAATTTTTTGAAATTATTACACACATGGTGTTTCTTTTCCAAGATGGGCAAAATGAGTGTGGTGCTGCCTCTTCAGATGTCAAGGTTCTCTTTTCAGATCTGCCTGGATTAATATGATACAACAATCACAGTTACAGGAAGAAATGATAGATGATGTTGTCATCTGTGCTATATCATCTCATTTGTATAATGATTCCCACTATCAGTGCAGGATTAGATGAGTAGAGTGAGGTACCTCATAACCAAAGCAGAACGTGGATAGCTGGGAGAATTACTAGGGAGGATGCAGATGTGGACAGTTCAAATCCTGGGTGAGAGGGGAGTAAGGATCAATGCTGCCTCCCACATGGTGGGAGATCTCTATCTTTCAGCTCTGTGTTAAATCCTCACTAGAGTATTGTTGCCATCTCAGATGAAAGATCAAAGCAGGTTACTAGAGCATGGTCAAGGATCATATAGTCTGAGGCAGTTTTCTTTCCCCACTCCATTTACATGTGTCAGATGATGCCAAAGGAGCAAAATGGCATCTGGCCCCTGTCTGAGGAGGATATCTGGTCAGAGGTGATGGCTCTTTTCTCTCTTTGCCTAAGGCAGGGTGCAGGTGACAGTGACATCTGTGGTTAGTTGCTGGGAGGGGTGGTCTGCTGCTTGTTGGTTAGTTCACAGACTTTTCTTGATGCTTCCTGTGCTGTCATAAACGCAGCAGAACTTTTGCAGAGCTCCTGCTTGCTGTCACTTAGTGTTTCAGGGAGGCAGCACAGCAGCCACAGCTGTGCTTTTCCTCACCTCACAATGTACTAATAGGCAATTACAGGAATAAAGGAAACCAGGAAAGGGAGATCTGTAGGGCCAAACACTTCCAGTTTGAACTGGGCCAATGCTGCCTCCTCACAGCTGTGCTGCAGGGCTGCTGCACGGAGACTGCCTCCCACCCATTTGTAACACACCACCAGTTTAAATCACTCCTGTATACCAGGCAGTTAATGCTTCTTCACACAGAGAAAAATCCAAAATAGGCAGTACAGTATTACTTACTCATAGGTCCGTATAGGAAAATTTCAGAGTGCTCTGCAGATCTTTATTTATGTGTAATAATCTATATCATACATACTCACAGATATGCAAATTGCAGCTTTACATCAGAAATTCACAGGAAAGCCTCAGGCTGATGTTAATTCCATCATTTAAATAAAGAATTTCCCATTGTTACAGGGGCCTTCAAGTGCTTCTGTACTCTTTCTATTTACATAGTGATTTTCTCAGTTGAACCAAATGTATAGTGATACAGGCTAGTGATACTCTTACCATTTATATATTGAATTATTCATCATTACAGGAGATTTCAACCAATACTGATTAATCATTTCTCTTCTAAACAGCATTTTTACTATAAAGCTTCCACTAATTATTTTCTCTTGCCATTATATATGATTTCTATCTGGTATCTTTGTTGGTTTTCAATCTGCTATTTAAAAAGCACCAGAACTGTCTAAAGGCTATTCAGACTTTGGAATGATATACTGTCAAGGGCAGAGTATTGAACAAGGCAGTAAGAGAGAAAAGAAAAAACCCAGACAACATAATGATTCAGTTACAGTGATTACACTTGTAGTAAGCATTACTTTCCTAGAGAAAGGGATGGATGGCCCACTTCCAGAATAAAAATAGACAGTTCTTATTTCACATACCACATAACCTTTTTCTAATGTCTGTCATGTGAAGGCATGTGATTTTTTTTTTCATGTGCTTTTAAAGAACAGATAATGAAAGAGGTATCAAGGCTCTTTCATTTGTGCTTGGGGCCATCAATCCAAAATTAAGACATAGATATGTCTATATGATCATGTGACCCATGTCAGGGGTAACTTCTAGGCCAACTGGATTGGAATGCTGTTCACATCTTTGTTGTTCAAGGTGGGCACTGGCTAGAGGTGAGATGGTCGTGTCTTCAAGGTCTATCAGTTATCCCATGGGCTGGCTCAGTATCTCTTTCCTATGCCCTTGCATTTACTCACCTACAAATCTGTCTACTGTGTGCTGTTTAATACATAGCATTATGAGCACATGGACAGGCTTTGGATTAGGAAGGCATGGATAAAACATATTGGCAGCCTTGTTTGAAAGAACACGCCGTCTTCTGAGTCTTCCAACTGCTTGCTATTTCTGCTGCCCCTGCTGCTGCTTATGCTTGAGAAGGTATAGCAGCAATATTATGCAAGTGTTCACTGCATGCATAGATGTCACTATGCTGTGGGAGGAGGTGCTTCAGAATATAAGAAGAAGTTATTGTCAGAGGTATGAGCCAATATTACTGATCTGTGGTGTTAGCCAGAGATGCAGTCAGGGCTAGGAGTTCAAGTAATCATCCTTTTGTTGAGAGTAGTACAGAGATGCCCATATATGAGTGTGCCTCTTTAGTATTCTGAGATTACCAGTAGCAGATCTAGCATTTGTGCATGAGAGAGTAAAATCTGAGGCCCTCTGCTGTCACCACCAGCCACCCGGGCCTGAAAAGCCACTGGTAGGTGGGCGTCCAGTTTTGGGTAAGGAAGTCTGCCACACTTATGATCACGTGGAGGTCTCCAAAGCCTTTGCAGTGATTGTGTATCTTTACGTGTCTTTCTCACATGTCCTGAGTGCCTTCAGTCTGTCTTTGCAGACTATACAGTGGCATAAGAAGGAAGAAGACTGATGACATTCATGTTATTGCATGATATTTTAATTACTCACCATACTTGTAATAGACATAAAGGCCACTACTCTAATTCTGAGGCCTTGGCAGTGGTAGATTCATTAATACAGTACTGTGTTAGACTATGTGGATGAGTCTTTGACTTTTCATCAGAATGGGGACATTTTCCCAAAGTGGTACCAGGATTGATTCAATAAGTGTCATAACTGGCACTGTGTTCCAGAAGTCCATCTGAAACGAGTGAATCCCATAGCAAATTGTCCTCTCAACTCTACCGAGTTTTCTCTCAGAAGGAAGTGGTTGTCTCATGCTCAGCTCAAATATGGACACAGTAAGAATTATACTGGAGGGCAATGGGGATTCTGTAGTCAACCAGGGACACACAGTGACAGTGCAGACACAGACACATCCCAAGATTTGGGAAAACACCAGACTAGACTGTTTACTCATGCCTCTAATTGTCTCTTATGTCTACTTTCATAAAGGTGTAGATCTATCTAGATCTATGATTCTAATTTCTGTCTCTAAGCCTCAGGAAAATTTACCTCCTCAGATGATGAGAATCTTTGTTAAAAAGCCAGGGCAGCATTTTCCTGGGATTCTGAGACATCTTCTTTGACTGTTACAGGTATGATTTATTGACATGAATGTTAAAATTCAGTTCTTATACATCTGGCACATACACTTCTCTACGTATGTGGGGTTGATTTTCCTACCATACCACCTGTCTCTTTATTTAGTTCTCTGTATATGTAAAATAGTCTTAAGTGCAAGTGATAGTCCACAGATAAAAATGAAAAAACCTTGAAAAAGGCAATATACAACTGTTGAACCCATTGTTTTTCTGCTAAATTCTTTCTTTGTCTTCCCTTGGAGATGGAAATTCTGTTAATGCAATGATATCCAAAAAAAGGATCAGAAAAGAAGCAGTTATACTTCATGAACTAAAAGTATTGAAAAGTAATCTGTGGTGTTAAAAAATATTACTGACTGCAAATGTAAGAAACAATAATTTACTTTTTTTATTTGTAAATTTTATCTGATTTTTGGGAGCTTTATTTAGGACCACTCGTTTTGAAGGCTCTGAAGTCAGACACTTTCTGAAAAGGTGAGTGTTCAATGGCATATACAAATATACAAAAATAAACCTAAATAAGATTTTGTTCCGGGACACTCAGTTTGAATTACTGTTCTATCATCTAGATTTCATTTAATACAGGCAAGGAAAACATTTAGATTAAAACGTATGCTCCTATTTTATGCTTTTAGAGAATGATGGTAGTGGATTTGACTGAGAGGTTTCTAAAGATGGTTTGTGTAAGAACTAATTTTTTGTCTCAGAAAAGCCATTCTCTTTTCTCAGAGGATTCGTTTTATTAGAGCAGATTTAGAACACATCACACATTCTGATTTTGGTCAATAAAGTTATCATGTAATTATCATCAACTAGTATTTAATAATTAATTCCTACCTCTAGGGCTCTCTGTGGACAAAGTATGATATCTCATCTGAAAGCAGTGGCTGAATTTATCAGTGAGGTATGAGGGCAGATAATCAGTGTCATCATGAATAATAGAGCTTTCATAATTTTCACTGCATTTAGAAACTATTTCTTTACTTATAACACAGCCAAAGCACCAGGACTTCATTGTACTTTTTGCACAGGCTCTGAAATTCAGAGTAAAAAGCTAGCTTCACACAAAGTCTTTAAAACAGAAGCAACACAATCTGTGGGCCACTCAGGCAGAACTGACACTGGACACTATCAAATAAGGCCAGCAGTTTCTGCATTTGCAATCATCTGAGGGGTGAACTTCGGTGCAGGTAATTGCATATCAGCAGGGGCATCCTGCAATGGTCAGAGCAATCTCACTACCACATCATGCTGGCACTTGATTGGAAATTCCCAGGTTACAGCAATAGCACACAGCAATTCCACAGCAGATAAGGATAAAGCCATTTTAAATGTCTCACTTTCTTCATGGACATATCCAGATGTGAGTCTAATCTAGACTTTCACCAACAGTTGCATACTTTGGTGTTGTCATGGTTTGACATGACAGCCTTTTCTGGTAAGGGGGAAGGGGCTGTAAAGATGGCTCCTGTAAAAAGTTGCTCACAACTCTCCCCAGCTCTGAGCCAGACCCACTTCTGGGGCTGAGCCAATTAGACGCCTCCAGGACCACTTTTTAAGAAGAAGCCGGAAGAGGAGGCTTCTTCCTCCATCTTCTTCCTTCTCTGCTCCTTCTTTTTCTTCTGGCTGGTGGTGGTGCAAGGAGTAGGAACAGTGAGAGAAACAACCATGCAGACTCCAAGGTCAGTGATGAAAGAGAGGAGGAGGTGTGCTGGAGCAGAGACTCCCCTGCATTCTATGGGGAGAACTGGTGAAGCTGAGACCAGGGGCAGCGATTCACTTCATTAAAGGCCCCGAGCCAGGGACAGTGACTATGGCCGGAGGAGGCTGTGTCCTGTGGAGGGGACCCAACCACTTCACTGCAGACCCTGAGCCAGGGGCAGTGATTTTCTTCTTTAAAACTATGGCTAGAAGAGGCTGTGTCCTGAAGGAGGGACCCTTTATCACTATGGTCGGAGCAGGCTGTGTGCCAAGGAAGGGACCCAATATCCACAGCTGTAACTGTAGGGAGGAACCCACGACAAAGCAGCTCATTAAACTTATGCCCAGAAGAGATCTTGTCCCAAGACAGGGACCCTCTGTCTGCAGAAACTGCAACCGTGGCAAAGAATCCACGTCAGAGATATTCACCAAGGCCTGTGTCCCATGTGAGGGACCCTGTATCGGCAGAAGCCGCAGCTGTTGGGAACTACCCACACCAGAGAAGTTTGTTAAGGACTGTGTCCCCGGAAAGAAATCCCGTGTTGGAGCAGGGGGAGAATGCCAGGAGTTGTCCTCCTCTGAGAAGAGAGAAGCGACAGATCCCATCTGTGAGAGACTGACCACATCCCCCACTCCCTGCCCCACTGAGCCATTGAGGGAGGAGGAGGTAGAGATATGGGAGCAGTGAGTGGGGCCCGGGAAGAAAAGAGGGATTAGAGAGGGAGATCTTAAAGTGCTGGTTGTAATTTTCTCATCATCCTACTCCCTTTTTGCTTTTATTCCGTTCTGTTTCTTGTAGAATAAACTTTCCTACTTTCCTCTCTAAGTCAAGTACTGGAGTCTGTTTTGCCTGGAACTGTAATTGGCAACAAGCCCTCCCTGCCCTTGTCTTAATCCACAACAATCTTGCTTATCTTTTTACTCCCATTTTGCTGAGGCCTCCGCCATCCTAATAAGGGATGCAGTTCCTCTGGGAAGCTGAGCAAAGATGAGGGGTGAACTGTGTGAGGCTAAATGTTTTCGAGGTCTGGCTGTCACACTCCCTGCTGTCACAGGCAATTCTAGGGAGAAGTACTTGGTTCTAGCTGTCCCATAACCTACATATCAGACACTGGTTTGAAGAGGAGATGGCAGTAGAAGGAGGGCAGAAATGTAAGAAGGAGGGCAGAAATGTAAGAAGTGCCATGTACAGATACTGCAAATTTTACTGTTAAGCATAAGAGGTACCTTCTTGTCTAATCTTATGCCTGTCCTTTGAACTTTACCCCCTGCAAATAAACCTCCTGGTCCTGTGGAATCTCACAGATACTGAGGAGCGAGAAAAGTAGAGGAGGGAATAGGTTTGTATATTGCTTCTAGTGTCAAGGACGAAATGGTTAGCTTGTTCAGATCTCAGGAAAAGCAAACACTGAGAGAGAGAGAAATGCTGCTTTCATGTCTTGTGTGAGTATGGATCTTCTACTCCGTAAGTGCCTGGGCCTCTCTGTGGACTTTGGGTAAGACAGCTCAATTTATGCTTATGCCAGCCCAAGGGTAGTAGATGGCATTTGATGTTCCCTGTGACATGAACTGATTTTTTAGAGGTCAAGGCATCCTGAATAAAGAAGACATTAACCTATCCCCTTCATTGGACTCTGAGATATAGATAGAAAGTGTGCCAAAAAATCAGGAGGGCAGCTAACTATGTTGTCTACCATTCTGCTGGGAGGTAACACTGTCACCCTTCCAAAGATTGTGAGATAAATGTGAATTCTGTCAGTTATGTTTCCATAGCTGGAAAATTCATGCTGAGTGAAAGGGAATCAAGGAATCATTCCAGTTGGAAAAGATCTTTAAGATCATCATGTTCAACCACTAACCTCACATTGCCAAGTTGCCACTAAACCATGTCTCTCAACACCTCATCTACGCATCTTTTAAATATCTCCAAGGATGGTGACTCCACCACCTCCTTGGGCATCCTATTTTGGTGTTTAACAAAGTGAAAAAGTTCTTCCTCATCTCCAATCTAAACCTCCCCTGGTGCAACTTGAGGCCATTTCCTTGTGTCCTATCAGTCATTACTGGAGAGAAGATGTCGACTTTCGCCTCCCTACAACTCCCTTTCAGATGCAGAGTGATCATGTCTACTCTCAGCTTCCTTTTCTCCAGGCTAAACAATCCCAGTTTCCTCAGCTACTCCTCATAAGACTTCTTTTCCAGACCCTTCACCAACTTCATTGCCCATCTCTGGACACCTTCCAGCACCTTAATGTCTGTCTTGTAGTGTGGCTTCACCAGTGTTAACTACAAGGGAATAATCACCTCCTCAGTCCTGCTAGTCACACTATTTCTAACATAAGCCAGAATGCCATTGTCCTTCTTAGCCACCTGGGCACACTGCTGGCTCATATTCAGCTAGCTGTCAATTAAGACCCCCAGGGTCCCTTTCTGCTGGACAGGTTTCCAGACACTCTGCCCAAGCCTGTAGCATTGCATGGGGTTGTTGTGGATGAAATGCAAGAATATATTCAGAAAGGCACAGCAGACCTCAGCCACTCTGTATTTCTGATAGTCTTAGCCACCCCAGACTTTTTGTCCAAGTTGAGGTTACATGTGTCAAAAGAGAAATGGCAATTTTCAGATTGGGGTAGCTGTGGAAGGCATTGTGCTGGCCCTGGAGCGAAGGTATAAACCTTCAAAGCAGAGGACTTGGGATTCTAAAACTACAATTCCACTGCTGGTTGCACCATGTCTGTGGGACAAAGCAGTGCTTTCAGTAAGTTTAACCTCCCTCACTCAAAACCTCTGTATGAGGAAGTACCCTTGCTTGGATTATAGTCATGCCTCAAACCACTATAAGAGGTTACTGAAAATATCAGTGAAGGTCCTGATGAGCATCTGCTTGATTTCCTGTCAGTTAGGGTGATTCCTAGACCAGTGTACACCATGTGTCCTAGCTCACTCCGTAACAAAGGCAAGGATCAGCTTATCTGTCAAGACTGAATGGTCTTAATTTCCTTGTGTGGCAGAAGAGATCTTTATGGGAAAGAAAGATTTGTAAGCCTAGTCTGTGTTTGATCTCTCTTCTGCAAACACTGATTACTTCCACCACCTCTAAGTGAAAACATTTTAAAGTTTTCATTGTTTAGGTAGTCTTTAAAATTAAATAATATGAAACATAATAAAAATTAATATGCATTTCCTATCAGAGTCTGCACCTTCCTTTGTATCTGAATAGGTAAATTCTAATTGGAGTCACAAACTTAATGATAGTCACAACAATAACAGTGACAAAATTCAAAGCAGGGA